>NC_143137.1:74910075-75213106 GCF_059928025.1 Delphinapterus leucas
GATGCTTGTGTTAGTGGCACAACATTGTAAAACCACTAAAAACCACTGTATTTTCATCTTAAAATAGTGAATTTTTCATTATGTGAATTATATCTCAACAAAAAAATTGTAAAAATAAAATAAAAGATATATTTAATCCTCAACATCAACAGGGACATAAATTAACATTCAGCACTTCATCTTTGATCACAGTTTGGGGTTAGAAATAAGAATACAAATCATTTGTAAAGCCAGAGATACATTTTTTGTAGCATTATACAGGTTATCAATCTTATTAGCAGTATTTTATCCTGTTTCTTAATAAACATGTTATATAAGGATCTAATGTTTCAAACCTTAAAGCCACAGATCATCTATCAAAGTAACTCCTGAGTTACATGTTGTGACTGTTAAGTAAGACTGTTCTACTTTACAGAATTGGGGGGAAATTTTTTACTTCTCAGAACTGGAGAAGAAGATAGTCACACTACCAACAAACTAGTGTTCTTAATTCCATTTAAAATAGCAGCAACTAATCACAGAGCCACCCTTTCAGAAAGGACACTATGACCAGAGAGGAATGGGAAGAGATAAAACTCCAGTAGTAAGTCAGACGGTTTAGGATAAAAGTAGTAGGGAAATCTGAAGAAAAACAAAAACCACTTCAACATAACAAATGATAAAAACCTATCCTTCTAGAGTATACCCCTTCCTTAACAACTTCTATCTCCCAAGTCATTATTTTTTCCCATGAAAATTATTTCTATCAATCAACCAATTAGTCAACAATGTTAATCCTGCAGTAGATATAATGTCTCAAGATATTGCTAACAGTCATGCCAAGATATACACTATTTCTTACATGTCCCACATCCTAGTATTTCATGATTTAAAATGGGTTATGGTTAGTGTATATAGGTGGGTGTGTGCATAAATAGACATAGAAAATTAAACAGCATTAATTTTTATAATAAGGACATTTGGTTCATTTTTACCCTACTGTGAACTCCTTGAGGGCAAGAACTATCTTATCTCTCCATCCACAGCATTCAACACAAAGCCTCGTACTCAAATCTTTGCTGAAGACATTTATATAGATGAACAAAATAAGAAATAAATACTGTCACTGTTTACTCTTCAGTAGATTCTTTAAAAATAGGTCACATTTCACCTTAATATATATGAGTGAAGAGCTTCTTTTTTAAATTTATTAAGATAGCTTTGTTTACCAGAATGGTAAGTAAATGTGAACTGTCTGGGAACCTCCCACAATTCTTGGGGGGGGGGGACGGAAGCGGGGAGTTTCGCTGCAGCTGCTTACACAAAGGGGAGATTAGGGCTTTCTTCAGTATTTCAAAAGCATGTAGCAAAAGACCTCCAGGCAACATTCCATTTCCGTTATTTGATCAAGAGTAACCTAATATTGATGGAATTTATATAAAAGGGAATAATAGTCAAACAACAGATTTCCAATCACCTGAATGATAATGAACCTAAGTATACATGTAAAACACATTAATATATGTGTGTGTATGTGCACACATGCACACACGTGTCTAAACATAAAATTTTAAACCAAGTGAATTGAAAAATAAATCTTAAAAAATGATTAGTGAATAGAAAGATTATTACATACACTATCTAGGCCAAAACTGGAAGAGTCATTAAAAATGTGAACTACAATTTTCAGTTTATGTACCAATTAACCCTCATGAGGTAAAATATTTTTTGTGAAACAGCCAAAAGCAAAAGGACAGCTCTTTTCTGAAAAGACAAGTTCTAGAAAATATCCTGGGCCTAGGCTACTACTGCTAAATGAGAGGAAGGATCTCCCAAAAATTAGTGTAGTGAACTATTATATTTTATCACAATTCTGTCATTATTTCATTTTGTGAATGTGGGAAAAGTTACTTTTGTCTATAGAAGGAGAGAAAATACAATTGCTGTGTTTATGAACAGCGCTTTGAAAACCTTAAGATCTAAAAGAGCCTATGGATTTAAATACTATGACAGCAAACCTTTAAATTTTCTTACACTGTACTAGTTCAAAGGTACTTCCCTTCTTAAATACCAGCTAAGCTTTCTCACTTTTCAGAAGGCAGAACTGGAGACAAAAGAAGTTATAATGGGACATTATGGTAGGAAATTAGTGTTGGCAAAATTTGAAGAAGACAGATGCTTCATACTAAACTATCATTTGGCAGATGGCTTTTATAAAATGTAAGGAAGTGATATGAGTTGGGTAGAAGAGAATTAATGAAGATGGACAGATGGGTGGAGAACCAATAAATAAAACAATTCTGACCAACAACACTACACATAAGACTAGATTTTGAGTCACATATTGCGATTCAGTGACTACCAGAAAATCAAAAATTTGGTGGATAAATCTACATATAACATTAAGAAAAACACAATACAATCTGAAAGATAATATTTTACAAATAAATATTTGTAAAGACAGAGATTGAAATAACTATTCATGATGAAGTCTGAGTCTAATTCTCTTTGTTGGTATACTAAGAGAATATTAATGAGGGCCCATAGCTAGAGTAAATACTAGTTTTTCCAAAGGCAAAGAAGAAAAAAGAAATAAAAATTGCCCAAAGCAAACTGCATTGTCTTTGTGCATTTGAAAGAATGTTGAGTGACCTTATGAGGTTGGGGGTTCAGACTGTACCCATGGAACAGTGCACAGCTAAAATCATCTTCAAAGACCACCTATTTCACGTTTTCTGGTGAGGATACTGAGACCCAAAGAAGTTATGTGATTTGTCCAACATCGTAAAACCACCTAGAGGAAAAATTATGATTAGACCAAAGGGTGTCTGACTTCTCAGCCCCATGTACTCTGTACCACTTACTTTATTAATCATGATGACCTTGGCCTTATTAGCACCACGGTTATTAGATTAAACAACCAAGCAGAGGCATAGATAGATGACAGATAGATAGATAGATATATAGATAGGTAGATAGATAGATAGATGATCCCTAAACTTTACTTCTTAAATACTTTCACCAAAATACATAATTAACATCACAAATCATTTCAAAAGACAAGATATTCAATTTTAAAAGTATACTTGGGAGATTTGTTCTCATGCACCTTCCTATCTTCTATCACTTTTACTATGCTGCTGATTTTGTCTGGTAACCTTAATTTCTTCATCAAATATAAACAGAGCTGAATTCAACACACATTAACACAATTCAAAATAATTTTCAGAAATGCCTACCAAATTAACCAAGGAATAGGAAATATCTTCCCTTATACTTGACAATAATTTAAATCATTTGTTATGTCAAATTGATTGAAAATTGGGTAAATTTAATTTTGGCGGATTAGGGGAAAGTTAAATAACCTTTTATTTCATGGGGCCCAGGATCTTACTCCCCTCCTCTCAAGGAAAAGTTTCCTTCCCAGGAAGGGAAAGAAATAAACAAAAAGATGGGAAGGGAAGAGAATTAGTCATGATTTTCAGTTATTTGCCTTAATAGTTGATCCTCCCCTAAGCCTCACCTCCTTTATCGAGCCCTCTTGACACAACTCCCATAGTAAAGAACGGCTAACTGGCTCTATTTGCTTTTGCAAATTTTACTTCATCATTAATATAAGAATGCCCTAGAAGTGGTATTCAACTGCTAAACTTGACAATTTTAATCAACTTGCCAAAAAAAAAAAATCATGGTACTGAACCATATTAAACACTCTTGAAGCAGGAAAAAAGCTTAAAAACACAAAGACAACATACGTAAGAAAAAAAGGCACACACCAGATTTAATCAAACTATTAAAATATGTATACTATATACAGTGCCCTTTTATAAGTGCATGTATAACTACATCACTTTATGATGAGTTACGGGATCCACAGAAAGATATTCAATTCATGACTATAAAAGCTGAGAAAATGAAAACCTTTGTCATTCATCAGGATGAGATAACGACGGGTAAGGCCAGCTACAAAATTAATAGGACACATTGCTTCTCTCAAGGACATACTGCAGCTAAAAAGTGTCATAACCTCCATTTTTGAATGACTACTGTATTCTTACTCAGTGAGAAGCCTTGTAATCTAAAATCATAGATATCAAGAACTTTGTCATTTAAACATATATTGGTTAATAATGAAACATCCCACTCTTGGCAGGAGGATCTAAGTCACCTAGACACAGAGAAGCAGGCTTCAGATAAGGGGTTTCTGAACCGAACATTCCACACAGATGTTAACTTTGTAGTTCCCAAGACAACATGACCCTGGGTCCACTTCACAGTCCAGGCCAGATTTTAACCCCATTACACATAGCTCTGCTTTGTTTTGAGTCTATCAAAATACTGTTTCGTTTAAATTTCACCTTTTCTGAAAATCCTATAACAATTTTATTTTTTCCTTTGTTTGGTGAGATGCCTACAGGGTACCTATTGTACAGTCTCCCTCACTGAAACAAGCCAATAAGTCTGACTTTTGTCCGAGGCCTTGGGCTAACTTGGCTGGACAAAAAATGACAATTTCAGCCCAAACCCTTCCTTCCTGTGGTTCATGATCAGGAAGCTCACATAATTATGTGTAACAACAAGACCCAGGGGACAAAAAGAAGTTAGTTAACTGGTTAAAGGAACACTATTTTAACTATCATAAAGAAGAGTTCATGAGACAAGAAAACAGAGTTTTATTTTTCTTCATCAACTAACCAAGAGTTATATACTGCTTATACAGGCACTGGGTTAGCCAGCTAGAGAAAGATGCACTGATAGAAAGTTGGACAAATATCTTCCCATCTCCTCCTCATCGTTGATCTGCCCACTCCCAGTGCCCCCCAAATTGGGAGAAACATTTCAACAGTGAATCTTTCATGCTGGATGGAGAGAATGACATCAACTTTCAGAGACTTTAACCATTCTTTGTGGTGTTGCCATAAAAGGGAGAAAACAAACTAAACTACTTGGTGAAAAAAGGAGTCAATTTCCTAGGAAAGATTACTATGTGTAAATAATCCCCTAATAAGATTTTTTGGAACATTATTTTGCTTCCACAGATATTAAGCTTTTTAGCCATTAAAAAAAAAAAGTCACTGGAATTTAAACCACAGACACAACTTCTTTGGAATATAACTATTATATTAAAACAGTAAATATTACCTTAAACTCTGACAACCATTCCTCCACAACCCCTTTCTCTGAAGTGAACATCTTTCCACATCTGTTCTAAACCTTCAACCTGAAAATTAACATAGAAAAATGTTAAAATATTGAATATATTTTCTTTATAGTCAGATTACCAAGAATAGAAGTAATCCTATAAAATTTAGCTACTTGTGAAATTAAAGCAGTTTCAAACATAAATTACTGGGTTCATTTCAAAACCAATGTGCACAAACAAGCATTAAAATGCAACAATTTGGGCTTCCCTGGTGGCGCAGTGGTTGAGAGTCCACCTGCCGATGCAGGGGACACGGGTTCGTGCCCCGGTCCGGGAGGATCCCACATGCCGCGGAATGGCTAGGCCCGTGAGCCATGGCCGCTAAGCCTGCGCGTCCAGAGCCTGTGCTCTGCAACGGAAGAGGCCACAACCGTGAGAGGCCCGCGTACCGCAAAAAAAAAAAAAGCAACAGTTTTGACAAAAGTATAAATATCATAACATGATGAAATTGGCTCTGCAATTTTTCATTCAGCTTTTAGTAATACCAGCTGCAAAACATACTGGACATTTTCCCCTAGTTTCAATTAAATAATTCCAAGTAGATAATGCATCTTAAGGAAACTGTAGAGGGACTTCCCTCATGCTGCAGTGGTTAAGAATCTGCTTGCCAATGCAGGGGACACAGGTTCGATCCCTGACCCAGGAAGATCACACATACCGCGGAGCGACTAAGCCCTTGTGCCACAACTACTGCGTGCCCCAACTACTGAAGCCCCCGCGCCTAGAGTGCATGTTCCGCAATGAGAGAAGCCACCGCAATGAGAGAAGCCACCGCAATGAGAAGCCCGCGCACCGCAAGGAAGAGTAGCCCCCACTCGCCACAACCAGAGAAAGCCTGCGCACAGCAGCGAAGACCCAACACAGCCAAAAATAAATAACTTAATACATAAATTCATTAAAAAAAAAGAAAACTGCGAAAAACATTTTAAAACTGAAAATATAAAAAGACGTGCATCCAAAACTAACTTTATACAAAGCATTAATTTAATTTGCTTATATTTCAGTTCTTTACTACAGTAACAATCTATCTAGGCAAGCCACTTGGTTCCCTGAAAGCTTAATATTCATAAAACAGAAGTAAAGTGGTAATATCCAAGATAATGACCTTAGTCTTAACAATAGTTATTCATAAGATTGGAATTTACTTAAGTATAAATAAGAAAAAAGGAAGTAAAGGAAATGCAAAACAAATTTATCTCAAGCAAAACTTTTGTCAAAGTACAATGTAGTTTTCTTCACCCATCCATCTATAGGAGAATAAACTTAAAAACTGTTTCTTGAGGAGAAACTTTATTAGCTCTAGCTGAATTTCCTAACCTCCTAAGTCAGGCACAAACCCTGCATTAGCCTTCTTAATTTTAATCAGCATTATCATGTAGTAGAAACCGGGACAGAATTGACAGAAACTGAATCCTGATTCTATTCTTACTTATAGTATAAGCTTGGGCAGGTTATTTGCCTTACTTTTTTCATTCACGAAATAGGGCTAACCACAGTACCTACTTTCAATGGATTATTGTGAGAATTAAATGAAAAAATGTAAATAAAAGCACTTATTACAGTACCTTGCAATAAAAGTGTTATTACTGTGCAATATTA
The DNA here is from genome assembly GCF_059928025.1 of Delphinapterus leucas. Classification (NCBI taxonomy): domain Eukaryota; kingdom Metazoa; phylum Chordata; class Mammalia; order Artiodactyla; family Monodontidae; genus Delphinapterus; species Delphinapterus leucas. Next base: position 74,916,857 of record NC_143137.1, read on the forward strand.
TTATCAAAGAATATCAACTTGTATAGCCTCTACTCAGCTGTCTATCAAAGTATACAGATACTTCATAATGAACAACACAGGTTCTTGCAAAGAATACATTCTAATGTTTCTGTTGTCTAATTTCCATTTAAAAAAATGATTAAGAAAAAAATATATATTCACTAATTCATTTATTCATACATGAAGAATTACTTGAGAGATATGCATCTTATTTTTTCAGGATAAAAAATAGCCCTTTTTGGGCTTCCCTGGTGGCACAGTGGTTGAGAGTCCGCCTGCCGATGCAGGGGACACGGGTTCGTGCCCCGGTCCGGGAAGATCCCACATGCCGCGGAGCCGCTGGGCCCGTGAGCCATGGCCGCTGAGCCTGCGTGTCCGGAGCCTGTGCTCCGCAACGGGAGAGGCCACAACAGTGAGAGGCCCACGTACCGCAAAAAAAAAAAAATAGCCCTTTTTTATTCTAAATTTTATCCTTGGATCAAGCCAGACTATTAGAAAACCACATATTTGTACCATATTATTGATTTTATAGAACTGTCCATTCAAATAAACTGGGCTTTGGAATTATGCCCAAAATGTTACTGAAAACCCTGCTAGATCACGTTCTTCCCTTTAAAATCCGAAGGAGGAGAAAAATCACATCTTTCAATCACATTTTTCAATACCAGGAAAAACTCTCCTTTAGAGTAACTGGTTTACTTTTTCTTTTTTGTTTTTTTAATTGTAGTAACTGATTTTTTTTAATTTTTTTATTTTTATTTTTATTTTTGGCTGCGTTGGGTCTTCGTTGCTGTGCACGGGTTTTCTCTAGTTGTGGTGAGGGGGGGCTGCTCTCGTTGCAGTGTGTGGGCTTCTCATGGCGGTGGCTTCTCTTGTTGCGGAGCATGGGCTCTAGGCACGCAGGCTTCAGTAGTTGTGGCACGTGGGCTCTGTAGTTGTGGCTCACAGGCTCTAGAGCGCAGGCTCAGTAGTTGTGGCGCACAGGCTCAGTTGCTCTGCAGCATGTGGGATCTTTCTGGACCGGGGTCAAACCCATGTCCCCTGCATTGGCAGGTGGATTCTTAACCACTGTGCCACCAGGGAAGTCCTGGTTTGCTTTTATATTATGGATACTGTGAATCTCATTACAGATTCTCTTTGCTTTGATTTTAATAAAATGGGAGTCAAAGTTTCTGCCCTAACTCTGTAAGCAGGCCAGGATTAATTTTATTTATCATTTTATATTATACACTTACCCTTATTTTCTTTCTACCTAGATCTACTTATTTTTATCCTGTTATACATGTTTGTGAAGCAAAATGAAGCAAGGTAAATAGAAATACACATGAGTTTTCTTTTGTATTTATCCACTGTTTATCTAGTAAATTAGGACAGAAAGCAATCCCAAGTAGAGTGACACTACATCAAGTTACAGAGAATTGGGGAGGTAAAATTTTTACAAAATTTCAAAATAATTCTCTACTTAAAATTAATTTTTAAAAGGTTAAAAGGAATCAAGAGGCATATGCAAATGGATCAAGAATAGTCAAAGCAATCTTGAAGAACAACAGAGTTGGAGGACTTGGATTTCTAAATATCAAGGCTTACTATAAAACTTACCAAAACCATAGTAATTAAGACAGTGTGGTATTACCATAAAGTATTATCATATTATCATCATATTATCATTCCCAAAAAAGAAAATGGAACAATTTAGAGTGACCAGAAACAGACTTACACATATATTATCACCTGATTTATGAGCAAAGTGACAGTGTAATTCAGTAGGGAAAGAGTAGTCTTTATAAAAAAATGGAACTAGGTCAACTGGACAGCTACATGGGGTACGGGGTGGGGAGAGAACCACAACCTATAGCTCGTGCCATATGGAAAAGTCAGTTGCAGCTGGATCACAGATCTAATTTTAAAAAAGTAAAACAAAAATTTGAGGAGAAAACATAAGAGAATGCCTTCATAACCTTGGGGTAGGCAAAAAATGTTTAAATAGGAGGCACAAAAGCACTAATCATAAAAGGGTTTTTATAAATTGGATTCATTAGAAGAACTTCTGTCTGCCAACAAATGAATGGATAAGAAAATGTGATACACATACACACACACACAATGGAATATTATTCAGCCTTAAAAAGAAGAAAATCCTGCCATTTGCAACAACATGGATGAACCTGGGGGACCTTACGCTAAGTTAAATAAGCCAGACAAAAAAGACAAACACTGCAAGATCTCACTTGTACATGGAATCTAAAAAAGTCAAACTCATGGTAAGAGAGTAAAATGGTGGTTTCTAGGGGGGTGGGGGAAATGGGGAGATGTTGGCCAAAGGGTACAAACTTTCAGTTATAAGATGAATAAGTTCTGGTAACCTAATGTGCAGCATGGTAACCATAGTTAGTAATAATGTATACTTGAAATTTGCTAAGAGAGCAGATCTTAAGTGTTCTCACCACACACACACACAAAAAAATGGTAACTATGTGAGGTGATAGATTTGTTAATTAGCTTGATTGTTGTATATCAAAACACCACGTACACCTTAAATATATATAATTTTTATTTGCCAATCATACCTCAATAAAGCTGGGCGTGGGGGGGAATAGAAAAACTTCTATTCATCAAAAGATACTACTGTGAGAATGAAAAGGCAAAACCAAAGCCTGGGAGAAGATACTTACAATTGACATACCTGACTAAAGTCCCATATCCAGAACATATAAAGAACTCATAAATTATTAAGAAAAAGGCAGAAAATTCAATAGGAAAAGCAAGCATGTCACTTATCCAAATGGAAACTTAATATAAAAGGTGCTTAAATTTGTTAGTCATCAGGGAAATATCACACACACACACACACGCACTTACAAGTATGGCTAGAATGAAAGAGATAGTACCAAGTGCTGAAAAAGATATGAAGCAACCAGAATATTTATACACAGCTAGCATGGATGTAAATTAGTACAGTATCTCGGAAAACACTTTGGCAATATCCTCTAATTGAACACATGCATACTCTAACAACGCCACACATAAAAATATACCTTACAAGGACTTCCCTGGTGGCCCGGTGGTTAAGAACCTGTCTGCCAATGTAGGGGACATGGGTTCGAGTCCTGGTCCAGGAAGATCCCACATGCCAAGGAACAATAAGCCCGTGCACCACAACTACTGAGCCTGCAGTCTAAAGCCCGCGAGCCACAACTACAGAGCCCACGTGCCACAACTACTGATGCCCGTGAGCCTAGAGCCCATGCTCCACAACAAAGAGAAGCCACTGCAATGAAAAGTAGCCCCCGCTTGCTGCAACTAGAGAAAACCCACGTGCAGCAACAAAGATCCAACACAGCCGAAAATAAATTAATTTTAAATATATATATATATATCTTACAGAAATGTGAATATATGTCTCTGAAAGACATGTTCAGGAACATTCACAGCAGCAGTTTTTGTAAACAGTCAAAAACTAGAAAGAGACCAAGTGTCCATCAAGAGTAGGATGGATAAATTATAGTATATCATACATGGAGTTCTACACAACGACAATAAGCAAACTATAACTACATCAATGTCACAATATTGGGAAAAGGAAGGCAAACAAGAGTACTGCTATACAATTGCATTTATATAAACTTCCAGAACAGGCAAAATTAATCAATTTTGTTAAAAATCAGAAGAGTGGTTGCTCTTGAGGCAGTTAATTCTTGGGTTCTGGTAATATTATGTTTCTTGATCTAAGTGCTGGTTACACAGGTGTGTTCTTTTAGTGAAAATTCATCAAGCTGAACACTTATGTTTTGTGCAGTTTTCTGTGTATATATTATACATTAGTAACACCAGACAGCTCCAGGCCTCTTATCATTCACTTGATACAGATCAAATGGAAGCCCTCAATTGCATAACTGAGTTCACATGAATACTCAGTAAAATTGTCCCTCTCCAAACTTCTTTGCCTTCCTCTGCAGAGCTCAAAAGGGAGACCTCAAAACAGCACCCCCCAGAAACTTTCACAGCCTCACCACCACTACCTGCCTCCACCAGGACTAAAGTCATTTTCTCTTCCCCGCTGTTGATGTCAGGAACCACAAAAAACTACAGCTCCCAGGTTACACTCAGCCCTTGCACACTGATCTTCGTAACTCTTTGCAGGCCCTCTATCTTACCTTCGTCTCCTATTCCACCCTAATACTGGAAGGAGGTTCTCTTTCACTGTGCCTTCTGGAATTGACAATCTGTTACCAGCAAAATCCTCTATATCTTCAACAGTTCTCTCACTATCACTCTCTTCTTGTTCTAACAAGAAGCCTGACTCTTCTCTGAAGACACTGCTTTCCCTGCAATCTTCTCAAAGAGGACTGCTTTTCCTCTCATAGCCCTGGAAGAAACCACTGGCCCTAGAGGTAATATTACCATTTCAGATCATTCTCCCTCTCTCCCCTCGAACCACCCACCCAACGCTGTTCCGAAACTCATGAAACTGTCATCTATCATTCAATTCCTCCCTTTCATTTCTAGATGATTTTAGCTCTGGCTCACTGTCATGTTTTGAAACTACTCTTCCTTCTCACTCCCTGAACTCTGAATTCCTAAAAATCTCCTACAACAATACTGTCTTCTTCCCTGCCTCAGCAACTCAATCCTATTATCATGAACTAGACCAAACATTTACACTTTTAAATATTGAGCCAACCTGAAAGAACACCCAATGGTCAAAGTTGGAACAATTTGAGCAACAGAACAAATAACGTAGTAGTGAATTATTACCCAAAGTATAAAATAAATATACATGAGTCCATATTGATATAAATAAATGACTAAACAAATAAATAAATGTTAGAGAATAAGAGACAAATCTTTTTTTCAGAAGAATTCCAAATAATATATATAGGTATTTCCCCCTCTAGGAGGAGTTTAGTCTCTGCCGCCTCCCCAGTGAGAATGGGCTGGACATAGTGATCTCCTTCCTAAGAAGAGAGTATGGAAAGAGGAAAACAGTAAATTTATAGTGGAGAAATCTGATAAACACTGCCTTGATCAAGGTTAACATCACCCATGATGTCATGTGGATATCATGTACCCTTGATATGATGAGAAGGGCACCTTACCTCTAAAAAGCCATAAACCCAGTATAATCATGATACAAACATTAGAAGAAACTCAATTTGAGGAATGTTTTACAAAATATCTGACCTATATTCCTCAAAACTAAAAGGTCATGAAAAATTAAAAATGCTGAGAGACTCGCAGACCAGAGAGACTAAGGTGACATAACAACTAAATGCAATATGGTCTCCTGGATTGGATCCTAGAAAAGAAAAGAGATAGTAATAAAAAAAAAGTCTGAAATTTAGTTAATAGCAAAGTAATAGTAATGACAAATGTACAATGGTAATATAAGATGACATTAGGAGAAACTGAAACTGGGTTTGGGGTATACAGGAATTCTTTGTACTATCTTTGAAAATTTTCTATAAATCTAAAATTGTTTAAAACATTATTGAGGCTCTGATGTATTTCTGTTCTAGGATCTAATCCAATTGACATTTACTGTATTCAAAAACAAAATTTAAAAGCACAAGAACACATGAGCACATATTTCATTAGTCATCACTTATCATGTAGCCACAGTCTACTCATATTTTCATTATTATGAAAATAGTTTTGAGCTTGCAGACACCATGAAAGGGTCTTCAGGACCCCGAGAGGTCTCAAGATGATACTTGGAGAACCATTACCCTAGTCCTTGTCATTACCCACTCTGATCGTTCCTCTTATCTTTTCGGCACACACTTTTATGTACTCAGACCCCAAAACGTTTTGACCATACATGAATCTAATGTCACCTTCCAACCTTCTCCTTTCTCTCCTTACCCATTTCAAATTCTTTAGTCAATTATAATCACCATTTTAAATATGCTCCCTCAACTCCTTTGCTCTTACTAGCTTTACTCCTTTAGCAAAAATATAATTTTGGTAAAATCCAACTCTCCACCTAGTCCATGTGAGCACCCATGCAGCTGAACAAGGTGGAGAAAACAACTAAAACAACACCTAAAACTTATGACCAAGAACCTGACTCGAGCTCTTACTGCTGCCTGGTAATAATGCAGTGTCCTCCTCCCCATAGTCCATTCACTTTGCTACTGTCCTATTTAATTGTTTCGTGCATTCTACCTGATCCTCAAAACCCCAAAACCATCTCCCCATTCCTACTCTCAGCTGATGATTTTAATTCCTACTTCACTGACCAATCAGAAGAGAACTTCCACAAACTCCCAAATGTCTACCAATCTTAAAGCATCTGTATCTTTATACTCCATCTTCCCTTCTGTTAACTATAAATGAACTGTCCATGATCCTATCTGCGGTCAATCCTTTGAATTACACACCACAACCATCCTTTCTTGTCTACCTAAAGAAATTGCTCCAACGAGCCTCCTTCTCTCCCTAATTAAATTTCTCCCTCTCTACTAACTCACTCCCCCTAAAAAACTCTCAACCTTATTTCCTCTTCAGCTATTTCCATATTTCTCTGCTTTTGTTTTATACTCAAACTTCTCAAAAGAGTTGTATGCTTGTTTTTAATTCCTACCTCCCCTCATAACATTTTTTTTTTAGTTTTTAGAAATCAACTTTGAGGTATAATTTATACACAATAAAATGTACACATTTTAATGTACAGTTCTACGCATACATCTATGCATACATCATTTTTTATGTTTTTTTCCCTGTAATTCATTTCTAATCTCATAGCATTGTGGTCAGAAAAGATGCTTGATATGATTTCAATTTTCTTAAATTTACTGAGGCTTGATTTGTGACCCAAGATGTGATCTATCCTGGAGAATGTTCCCTGCGCACTTGAGAAGGAAGTGTAATCTACTGTTTTTGGATGGAATGTCCTATAAATATCAATTAAATCTAGCTGGTCTATTGTGTCATTTAAAGCTTCTGTTTCCTTATTTATTTTCATTTTGGATGATCTGTCCATTGGTGTAAGTGAGGTGTTAAAGTCCCCCACTATTATTGTGTTACTGTCAATTTCCTCTTTTATAGCTGTTAGCAGTTGCCCTATGTATTGAGGTGCTCCTATGTTGGGTTCATATATATTTATAATTGTTATATCTTCTTCTTGGATTGATCCCTTGATCATTATGCAGTGTCCTTCCTTGTCTCTTGTAACATTCTTTATTTTAAAGTCTATTTTATCTGATATGAGGATTGCTACTCCAGCTTTCTTTTGATTTCCATTTGCATGGAATATCTTTTTCCATCCCTTCACTTTCAGTCTGTATGTGTCCCTAGGTCTGAAGTGGGTCACTTGTAGACAGCATGTATATGGGGTCTTGTTTTTGTATCCATTCAGCCAGCCTGTGTCTTTTGGTTGGAGCACTTAATCCATTCACGTTTAAGGTAATTATCAATATGTATGTTCCTATGACCATTTTCTTAATTGTTTTGGGTTTGTTTCTGTAGGTCCTTTTCTTCCCTTGTGCTTCCCACTTAGAGAAGTTCCTTTAGCATTTGTTGTAGAGCTGGTTTGGTAGTGCTGAATTCTCTTAGCTTTTGTCTGTAAAGCTTTTGATTTCTCCACCTAATCTGAATGAGATCATTGCCAGGTACAGTAATCTTGGTCGTACGTTCTTCCCTTTCAACGCTTTAAGTAGATCATGCCACTCCCTTCTGGTTTGTAGAGTTTCTGCTGAGAAATCAGCTGTTAACCTTATGGGAGTTCCCTTGTATGTTATTTGTCATTTTTCCCTTGCTGCTTTCAATAGTTTTTCTTTGTCTTTAATTTTTGCCAATTTGATTACTATGTGTCTCAGCGTGTTTCTCCTTGGGTTTATCCTGCCTGGGACTCTCTGCGCTTCCTGGACTTGGGTGGCTATTTCCTTTCCCATGTTAGGGAAGTTTTCAACTATAATCTCTTCAAATATTTTCTCTGGTCCTTTCTCTCTCTCTTCTCCTTCTGGGACTCCTATAATGCAAATGTTGTTGTGTTTAATGTTGTCCCAGAGGTCTCTTAGGCTGTCTACATTTCTTTTCATTCTTTTTTCTTTATTCCGTTTTGAAGCAGTGAATTCCACCATTCTGTCTTCCAGGTCACTTATCCGTTCTTCTGCCTCAGTTATCCTGCTATTGATTCCTTCTAGTGTATTTTTCATTTAAGTTATTGTATTGTTCATCTCTGTTTGTTTGTTCTTTAATTCTTCAAGGTCTTTGTTAAACATTTCTTGCATCTTCTTGATCTTTGCCTCCATTCTTTTTCTGAGGTCCTGGATCATCTTCACTATCATTATTCTGAATTCTTTTTCTGGAAGGTTGCCTATCTCCACTTCATTTAGTTGTTTTTCTGGGGTTTTATCTTGTTCCTTCATCTGGTACATAGCCCTCTGCCTTTTCATCTTCTCTTTCTGTGAATGTGGTTTTTGTTCCACAGGTTGCAGGACTATAGTTCTTCTTGCTTCTGCTGTCTGCGCTATGGTGGATGTGGCTATCTAAGAGGCTTGTGCAAGTTTCCTGATGCAAGGGACTGGTGGGGGTAGAGCTGGGTGTTGCTCTGGTGGGCAGAGCTCAGTGAAACTTTAATCCGCTTAACTGCTCATGGGTGGGGCTGGGTTCCCTCCCTGTTGTTTGTTTGGCCTGAGGCAACCCAACACTGGAGCCTACCTGGGCTCTTTGGTGAGCCTAATGGCGGATTCTGGGAGGGCTCACAGCAAGGAGTACTTCCCAGAACTTCTGCTGCCAGTGTCTTTGTCCCCACAGTTAGCCACAGCCACCTCCCGCCTCTGCAGGAGACTCTCCAACACTAGCAGGTAGGTCTGGTTCAGTGTCCTGTGGGATCACTGCTCCTTCCCCTGGGTCCCGATGCGCACACTGCTTTGTGTGTGCCCTCCAAGAGTGGAATCTCTGTTTCCCCCAGTCCTGTCGACATCCTGCAATCAAATCCCACTAGGCTTCAAAGTCTGATTCTCTAGGAATTCCTTCTCCCATTGCTGAACCCCCAGGTTGGGAAGCCTGACGTGGGTCTCAGAACCTTCACTCCAGTGGGTGGACTTCTGTGGTGTAAGTGTTCTCCACTCTGTGAGTCACCCACCCAGCAGTTATGGGATTTGATTTTACTGTGATTGCGCCCCTCCTACCATCTCATTGTGGCTTCTCCTTTGTCTCTGGATGTGGGGTATCATTTTTGGTGAGTTCCAGTGTCCTCCTGTTGATGACTGTCCAGCAGCTAGTTGTGATTCTGGTGTTCTCGCAAGAGGGAGTGAGAGCACATCCTTCTACTCCACCATCTTGGTTCCTTAATGGTATTTTTTAAATAACAGAAGGTTTTAATTTTGATGAAGTCCAATTTACCATTTTTTCTTTCATGATTAGTATTTTCTGTGCCCCATTTAAGAAATGATTGCCTACCCAAAGAATTCAATTTCTCTAATAGATGTAGAGCTATTAAAATTCTTCTATTTCTTTTTATGTCAGCTTCAGTGAGTTGGTCAGCAATACTTTGTGTGTGTTGCTGCAGTTCACTTCAGGAGAAGTGTGTCCCATGTGATCACTATGAGGGAGGACTTTGAAAGCTTGTGCCTGGTTTCCTCCTGACTCTACCTGATGCATCTTTTTCCTTTACTGATTCAGCTTTACATGCTTTCAGTGTAATAAAGCATTGTGAGTGTAATTGCCTGAATCCTGTGAGCTCTTCTAGTGAATCATCTAATGTATGCGTGCCATGAGGTATCTGAAATAAGCTTATATGAAGCCTAAATCTTCTTATATGAAGCTTTCTCTTCATTTTTGGTTTTCAGCAGCCTATGATAAATCTAGGTGTGTTTTTCTTTGAATTTATCCTGCTTAGGGTTAGTTGAGTTTCTTGTATCAGTAAATCAAGTCTCACAGAAAGAGCTCATATTACGCTTGGAGTCAGCTAAATCCAAAAACTTTTCTCATACAAATTGCTTCCAAACCAGGTTACTCCTATCTTGTACTTATTATCTAATCTATTCTTTAAAATCTAAGTTACAATTTTGCCTTTTTAAATTGACTCACACTTAATAGATACATAAACATTTGCTCAGTGAATGAAAAAGTGAGCAAACCTTTGAACCTTTGCTAGCTTGGGCCCTGAATTCCATTCTGTGTGTTTAATATAACATTTACCTTGTTAATTAGCCCTCCATGGTAGCTGACATCATAGCATGCAATAAAAGTGATCCTGAAAGCAAGGAATTTTGTACTAGAGAAAAAGTAAGGAATCAGAGCTAGAGATATGTTGTAAAACTATCCATGAATAAGCAATAACGTAGAAAGACACCAGCCACTGTGGAGAGCAGATCTGAAATGAAAATTAGTACATTTCTAATTTTTAAAGGTAAATTTATTTTCCCGTATATAAAGTAATGTAGTATATTATCTGCCACAAGTGTAATCTGAAAGCACCTTCCAACAGTGGGATTAAGATCACTTCAAAGATATTCATGTCTTTTGATAACATTCTATACCATTCTTCATTAAAGCTTCGATTTCAGTAACTTTCATAATACTTGATTACACAAGGGCTTCTTAACCCTAAGGGGCAAATTCTTTTCCATTATAACTTATTCTCTGCACTAAACTGAGGTGACAAAGAGACTAATTTATAAAGAGATTTCTTATCTAGTTGTTGTTGTAAGTTAAAAAAGGAAAATAATTACAGTACTGAATTATAAACATGAATGAAAATTCAAATCATTAGTTAACTTATCATTAGTTGTGTTTTCTTTAAGAACAGTAATATACTCAAGCATTTTAGTTGTCTTTACATGGAGTCAAAAATCTTCAGTACAATGTAGAAATATTTTTAATTACATGTGTAATTTCACAGAAATATTAAACTATACCATAAAATTACAAAAAGTGAAAATTTCAACTGGCATTCATGTAATTTTAAATTACCAAGTCAAGCCAGTTCAAAACAAATCTAAATATGGTAAAACTTAAAAATTCCCTCAGATGACAAGTTTTTATAAATTTCAAAAAAGAAAAAGTATCCTAAGAAAAATAGAAAATGTACAAAGATTAAAAATGGGACCTGAAATATTAATGCATTATATGAGAAAGAGGTTAATAGAATTTTATAAAATGTAGTATAAGTAGCTAGAGAAATAGAAGATGAAAAACCAATAGTGTGTGTCAGTTTACAGAAGTTTTTCTTTGTCCTTACCACACTGTGACCCTGTAAAAAAATTTTCTTTCCATTAGACCTGGGTTCCATGGTGAATAAGTTATGACTATAGGTACCACTAAAGACTAGGGAGGACAAGAAGCAAAATGACCACAAAATTGAAACCGTGATTTAAAACCTTTTTCTCTCCACCAGCGCTCAGCAAGAGACTCTCTACAGTAGCTATCCCACCCCCACATTTCATATCTAATATGTAATCTGTTAACATTTATGGCAAAGTCTTGATTATATAACTTTAAAGCTTTATAAACCTAATTAGATCTCTCAAGCAATATTCAACATATACTCTCACATTAAAAAAATCTTTATTCTTCTCAAAGGCAAAAGGAACAAAATTAGAATAGGTATTTCCTGCTGTGTATCTAACTTCCTATTTTTCTCAAATATATCTTGGAACAGAGTACTTAAAATTATATTAGAAAGCTCTCTAGGATTCTATGCAGTATTTCACAAGCAGAGTTAGTAATGTGTGAAATGAATTTTTTATATTTTCAGTATGTCATAAAACCTTTCTAAATCTAATGTCTTTTTCTTCAGTCCCCCACATTATATTTTAATTTTAACCCTAATAATGATTCCTGAATTCCTCAAGGAGCTTTCCAGAAAGCATATCATAAAAATGTTGTCACAAAAAACATATAACTTATAAATGTTTTACTCTTATCCAATTAAGGAAGAACATAAAAAGAAATAAATGTACTTATAACTTTCACTGTAAAACTCTAAAAAATATTTTCACTATTATTTCACATCATCCCTTGCATCATGAAGTATTAACTATAAATTACTTCTGAATCTTTTAAAACCATTTGCTTTATATGTCATGAAAATCAAGTTTCTATAAATCTAAAGAACAAACAAATTTCTATAAATGGATTGTGACACATCACAAAGTTTTAAACTTCTGTCCTACAAAATGGGGCCATTGCAGTAAATTAAGTGCCACCAGAAGATTACCAAGATTCCTAGCTGAATTTCAGGAAAACAGAGCAGAAGGAAATGTTCAGATTATGTTACAGAATAAAATTAATTTAATCTTAGTGATTTTACTGCTTAGAAAATGACCACTCAACTGGAGAGCCCTATGAAACAGGAGGGTACCTGTGCTGGTGCTTGAAAAGAAGTGCTACTGATTGCCTCATTGCCTACTTGAGTCCTCAAATGAATAAAGTTTCCTCTCAGGGCACAGGGAGAAGGAATATAATTTATAGGTCAGTAGAAGAGGTGTGAGAAATTTTTCCAAAGACCCATAACTTAGGCCTATTTTCCCCATAAGTCAAAAACAAGTGTCTGGTTATTAAAAATAGAGCAGAGATTTTTACTATGTGAAATGTTTTTTGCATTCAACATCTTTTGCCTACCCCAAGGACTAATAAAATCATGTTGGGATACCAATGTATTACGGCAACCAGGCCAGTGTGTTTCTTTTGGAAAAGGGAGGACAATTAGAAGAAAGGTAGCAATCCCTCTTCTCATTTCTCATTTCTATCTTTCTATTCTTTTCAAACCCTCCAGGACTTCAGAAGAACCTTTTGTCCAGGGAAAGAATATCTGATTTGAATTTAAATAATACAAGTGAGGAAAAAAACACTTTGATATCTGGACTAGCCCCCACATGCTGCTTTCACCAAAAGAATGCAGTGAACACAATGCTGTGAAACTTCGGAGGCCAGGCCTTAGGAAATCTGCAGCTTCTACTTTCATGTGTTCAGAATCCTAACACCATACTGTAAGAAGCCCACACCATCATGAAAGGTTGCATGGAAAAGAACTGAGGGCCCTGCTGAGCTACCAGCTAAGAGTCAGTACCAAGTACCAGCCACAAGACTGAGCCATTTTGAATATTCCAACCAAGCCAAGCCTCCAGATGACTGTAGCTTCAGCTGACAACATGAAGTAGAAGATCTGCCATGCTAAATCTAGTCAGCCTCAGATTTGTGAGAGATCAAAAATATTTGCTGTTTGAAGCCACTAAGTTTGGGGATGGTTTGTTAGGCATCAACAGATAACCATAACACCTATCTTAATCAAACATGTAGGACATAACTTTTTAGTGCAAGGCAGTGTGCTAACTCCTATCAGAGAATATTAGATTTTTCAAGACATGATCCCTGCCATCAAGGAATTAGATTTTTCTCTGAAAACTTGTAGTTAAACCTATTATTAATAGGATATAATCTATGAATGTCTAATAAATGTGTTTACATTCTGCTGATATATATATTTTTTGCCTGATCCTACTGTTAATAATGGCACACATTGTGATACGGTTGACTAGAATTCAAAGTTTGGAGAAGTCCATAGCCACAAAGCAAAACAAAACTCACTGACTAATAATCATCCTATCTTAAATGCTATGTTTAATCAACAGAGCCAACTTATCACAGTAACCTTCACAGTTCTCACTATATTATATAAAAGTTGCTTTTAATAGCACAGGGAGATCAGCTTGTGCTTTGTGACCACCTAGAGGGGTGGGATAGAGGGTGGGAGACGCAAGAGGGAGGGGATATGGGGATGTATGTATACATATAGCTGATTCACTTTGTTATACAGCAGCAACTAACACAACGATGTAAACAATTATACTCCAATAAAGATGTTTAAAAAAAAAAGTTTTTATTCATTAGGTATAAACAATCTTAGTTTGTACATATCCTGAGGCCAGCACCTCAGAATTTTCCTGAGATGTCAAATGCTTTCATTTAAATTTTCAGTTTAAAAAAATGAAGTTTCACCTTGATATTCTTCTTTATAGTATAGATCTTTGCAATTATGAAACTAATAAAAAATTTTAATTTAAATGATACAATAAGGGATTCAGGTTTGATAAAATAATTAATAACCCTTATTACCGGAAACCTCAATATAAAATAGGCTACTGAGAGAAAACATACAATTTCCAAACTTCTTTAAGATTATGATAGATTTTTCATCTGTCCAGGATTTTATAAGTAATATCTCATGAAAATTGATAGATAATCTAGAAAACTCTTAAAATCCCTGCTCATCCTACATCCATATATAAAAATTAATTATTCAAAAGAAAGTTTAGTAAACTGTTACAACAATGTACCATCTTAATGTTACAGAAAGGGATATATGCAGAAGACCACAAAAGCCGTATGTCCAATTCCCACATCTCAAAGCATAGGATGAATATAGGTTGCTTTCATAGTGTTGCTGTTCCATTCTTCATTTGCTGAATGCCTTTCTAACTTACTCATCCTGCCTATGTCCCATTATGGTTATTCTAGTCCTAATTATCACGACCTTTCTGCTCCAGACACACACTCTCCTCTGCACCAAATCTGCATTTCTCAATTTCCCAAATCTAAATTCTTCAAATAAATCTGATTGTACCAGTTCCTTATTTTGATCATGACAACAACTCAACTAGCCACCCTGGAAATTGGCCAGCCTGAAGACTACCCATCCTTTGGACAGATATCTCCCCTTGGTCCTAGAGTTGAAATCAAAGATACAGACGAATACAGATGCAGGTTTATTTCAAAGGGGCTTTGCATGAGCAGGAATGGTAAACATATCTAGTATCTACTATAGATATAATATCCCAGGAGAAGTCTAACAAGCTGAATACAAGGACACAACATTTCAATCAGGGAAACCTAAATTTTTTTTTTACTTTCCTTTTTAATCAAGCCTCACAAAAAGAGATATTATGCTTGCAGTCAGCTAAACCCCAAGACTTTTTTCATACAAACTGCTTCCAAACTAGGTCACTCCTATCTTATACTTATCCAATCAATTCTTAAAAATCTAAGTTACAATTTAGCCTTTTTAAACTGACTCACACTTAATAGATACATAAACATTTGCTCAGTGAATGAAAAAGTGAGCAAACCTTTGAACCTTTGCTAGCTTGGGCCCTGAATTCCATTCTGTGTGTTTAATATAACATTTACCTTGTTAATTAGCCCTCCATGGTAGCTGACATCATAGCATGCAATAAAAGTGATCCTGAAAGCAAGAAATTTGGACTAGAGAAAAAGTAAGGAAACAAAGCTAGAGATGTGTCGTAAGCTATCCATGTATAAGCAATTATTAGTGCAATGACAATAAATGACTTTCCCCAAAGTGGACACAGGTTAAGTACAGGAGGCCCCAAACTAAGCAAATATCCATGATAATAATCCATTTTCAATGTTTATTTTTTTAACATCTTTATTGGAGTATAACTGCTTTACAATGTTGTGTTAGTTTCTGCTGTATAACAAAGTGAATCAGCTATATGTATACATATATCCCCATATCTCCTCCCTCTTGCGTCTCCCTCCCACCCTCCCTATCCCACCCCTCTAGGTGGTCACAAAGCACTGAGCTGATCTCCCTGTGCTATGCAACTGCTTCCCACTAGCTATCTATTTTACATTTGGTAGTGTATATATGTCAGTGCCACTCTCTCACTTCATCCCAGCTTCCACTTCCCCCTCCCCGTGTCCTCAAGTCCATTCTCTACATCTGCGTCTTTATTCCTGTCCTGCCCCTAGGTTCGTCAGAATGGTTTTTTCTTTTTTTTTTAGGTTCCATACATATGTGTTAGCATACGGTATTTGTTTTTCTCTTTCTGACTTACTTCACTCTGTATGACAGACTCTAGGTCCATCCACCTCACCACAAATAACTCAATTTCGTTTCTTTTTATGGCTGAGTAATATTCCATTGTATATATGTGCCACATCTTCTTTATCCATTCATCTGTTGATGGACACTTAGGTTGCTTCCATGTCCTGGCTATTGTAAATAGTGCTGCAATGCACATTGTGGTACACGTCTCTTTCTGAATTATGGTTTTCTCAGGGTATATGTCCAGTAGTGGTATTGCTGGGCATTTTCAATGTTTAGAATGAAGAAAGAATAGGGGCCTATGCTAAAGAAGGTTCCAGATCAGCCAATGAAATAGAAATCTTGGAAATAGATAACAGGAGAAATATAAAGGAAAAAATTAATAAAAGTATATAAGAATTACAACAATGAATCTTATGACTGTCCAGGAAGACAACACAGAAAGCAAAATATTAGTTCCAACAGAATGAAAGCATTAAAAGCCAGGGCTTTCACTGGGATCTAATAGAGAAAAAAAAAAAGCAATGCTATAGGCAGTATATTTACAGTTATGACAGTAAGAAGAAAAAATTACTTTGCTTGTTGTCAATGAAGACAATACCATTAAAATTGAAATTTTCCAGTCTTTCTCATCAACACACTAAGGTATAAATTATTTATAACATGAAGATTTACCTCCGTTGCCTCACTCTGCCCTCATACTTATATTCCAATATGCAAACTATTATGTGTTATCAACATAATTTAAGGAAAATCTTTATCTTATAAGAATGATTAATGTGGCTCTTTGAGTGGATTCATACCTACTTTTGTTATTGGCTTTAACCCGAGAAAATGACCTCGAAATCAAAGTACTTTTCAGTTTGTTTTAAACCAACAACCTATTTTAAGCATTGCTTGATGCAGAAATCATACTAACAAGATGCTAAAAGTGATAGCTGGCATTATAAGACTGCAATGAAAAGACTTTTTTATGCACTAGAACATTCTTTTTTTTTTTTTGGGTGGGGGGCGCACTGCTTGGCTTGTGGGATCTTAGTTCCCCAACCAGGAACTGAACCTCTTGAACCCGGGCCCTCAACAGTGAGAGCTCGGAGTCCTAACCACTGGACCACCAGGGAACTCCATGCACTAGAACATTCTTAATTGTTCACAAATATAAATGCAAGCTTTCTTAAAAAATAAAGCCCTCTGTTTAAGAACTTCCATTTGCTTGCCAGAGGATTTCTTATATGTATAATTAAGTAGCTGGTTTCAATTTGTTAATCAAATAAAGTGCAAATTATTTTGGAAGATTAAGAAGTGTTTACTCTTCATTTTAGAAAGGTCTAGATTAACTATTTTTAAAATTACAAATCACCAGAAAAGAGAATAGTAAGAACTTCACCACCAGTGTACATAATTTTAAAGCTTAAAATTGTATTGTAATTATAGGCAAAGTTCAGTCCAGATATTAGAAGCATAAATATATACAGTCAAGTATTTAATAAATATTTGTTGAGTAAAGGAATAAATTTCATTCTTCATAATGCCTGTCAAATTTGCCATCTGCTCTCCATCTCTATAGCTACACCCTCAGTCTGGGTCTTTATTGCCTCTGCAGGCTCAGTTCACACAGCCTTCCTGCTTCTGTTTCTTCTCCAGGACACCATATGCATTACTGCCAAACTAACCTTCCTGAAACACTGATTTTCTCCTGAAACATACTATGACACTTTTCCACATCATACCTATCAGATCTTCTACCTCAAGCTCCCCTTATAATACAGCCATAATTTACCTATCTAAATTTTACTTACTGCTATTCTCCAAAATGCATCATGCCACTCCAACCTCCAAGTCTGTATGCTTTTCTTCTCTACTATATTTTCCTTTTACTCCTGTTTTTTACAACCTACCCAGGAAAAACTCAGAGCCTAGGCTGATGAAGTATATGGGTAGCAAGGAAAACTGTCAGGAGAGAACTATGGCACTGCATCTATAAGCCACAACAGCATCACCTGACTGATTGATTTAAAGATTGATTGATTGACCTTGACTTAGAAAATATTACTAGAATTTTACAAGAATTCTAAAGAGTCGACTAAGTTAAGTTATGCATTTCTTTAAAAACAGAAGTATCAGAAATTGAGTTATTTCAAATTTAATATTGGCTGAAATAAGATTTTCCAAAATGTTTGTAGCGTCTTTTATAAAATATAATTACAGTATATACTGAATGATTCAAGTATTACTTCAGTAAATCAAAGTCCATGAAACCATGATAACTAAGACACAAATTGTAAAGTTTATGTTGACAGATTATAAAAGTTTCAAACTACAAAAAAAAAAAAAAGTTTCAAACTACAAAAATTACCTCAATACCATTCATTGACATGATTATTGTATAAGTAATAAGTAAGTAGTATAGTGATCAGTACTGCTTCTTAAATATTCACTAGACCAGGACCTCAAGTTGATACAAATTAGTTACACATCCCCTGTCTAGTTCATACAATTTACCCAGACTGTAGGGCAGGCAGGGTCAGAGTCGGAACAAAAAAGAACAAGACTAGGCAAAAACAGACATAGGATGAGAATCGATCATGTGTATAACTCACTTAATATTTTTATACATGCAAAATATCAATATTACTATATATTCAAATTGCAACGTTAATAATTCAACAAGCCCTTGAGTGCCTACTGAGTATAATACAAAGTGTTTCTATTACTTTGAAAAGAACAGTAAAATACGATCTGTGTCCACGGGAGGCTGTAATCCAGATGACACAGGAAGGGAGAAGCATAGCTGAGGGGGAAAATGAATCAAGACGGCACCCTATATTTTCTACAGGAATAATTACAAGTACTAGAATCATGATAAAATTAGGCAAAATACACAAAATCAACAATGTAGAGTGTAAAACACGGTTCTGCTTATTACAAAACTATAAAAAAATTACAAAATTTCCTTTAAGAAAACAAACCAAAAAAGTATAAACACTTTCATAGAACATTAATCTCCCATCTCCACTAATATTTTTCTTTACTGGAGTTTTCTTTCATTGCTACACTTAAATCTTTTCCACATAATTAAAAGAAATGTTCATCCATCTCACTGTTGCTATCTCACTCTTCAAAGGAAAGCACTGTTGTACTATTTTGTATTATTTCAAATTTTTTTCTATGCATATACCATCAATATATAATCAGCAGTTCTCAAAACTCCTTACTCTTAAAAATTATTGAGAACCCCAAAGAGGTCTTGTTTATGGTGGATATATTTACTGACATTTCAATCATATTTGAAATTTTTAATGATAAAATTTTAAATTTTATTACAATAATAAACCTATTATATGTCAACATATTTTTATTTTTAATAATCCCTAAACAAAAAAATTATTGAGAAGAGTGGTTCTGTTTCACATTTTTGCAAATTTCTTTAATGTCTTGGCTTAACAGAACATAATTGGATCTTTATAACTGCTTCTGCATTCCAACTGATATATGATGGTCAATTTGTGTTTTGATATCCCCTCTCCCCACTAAAAGGCAATCACTCTACACAGAGACTTGATCTTTTTCCATCCACTATATCCTGGACATTTTTCTTCATGTGAGATAGACTATTACTATTATATTTATGGCCTTCAACAAACAACCCTTCCTACCATTTACACCTTTGTGTAGTCCTCTCCCACACTGATGCTGGGCTCGGCAATGTGACCTGTTTTGACCAGTGGCCTTTACCAAACATGATGCCAGCAGAGGCTTAATAGAAGTTTGCATCTCAGGCATGTCCTCTTGAAATACCCTTTTAGAAGGCAGCCACCATGCTGTAAAAGCTCAGGGATAGACATGTGAATGAGAAGCCATGTGAAGAAAGGCCTTGGAGGATGAGAGGCCATCTTGGGGATTTCAGACACAGCCAAGCTCCCACATGAATGCAGCTGCACAGTGATTTCAGCTAGACTGCTTTCAGCCATGCAAAGGCAAAACTGCCAGCTGAACCCAGTCAACCCATAAAATCATGAGAAAAATACATCTTTGTTATTTTTAAGCCACTTGGTTTTGGGGTAATTTGTTACACAGTAACAGATAACTAAAACACCGTATGACACATTCAGAGAAATCAGGTTTTTGTGGGGGAAAAAAAAACTATTACAATTTTAGCTAAATCTATTAAGTTACAGGTATTTCCCTTTTTTGAAATTTTTCCAGCCCTTTAAAACGTTTTTTTCCAATTTTTCTATTTGAACAATGCTGTGACAAATTTTCTTGTATTTCTGCAAGTACTTCTATAGAACAGACTCAAGAAAGAGCATTGCTGGGTCTAAGGTTACTTGTGCATTTTGTTATCTAATAGGGTTTAATTTATACTGCTATTATAAATGAGCTCTTTTTATTACACTTTATGTTTTTTCTTTTTAATTGTAACTGCTTATTTCAAGTATTTAGGAAAGCCATTGTTTTCCTATGCATTTGGTTTATTAAATTTCTAATAATCCTACTGAAATATTTATCCAAAGTTCCAATAGTTCTTCAGTCTATTATCTGAAATGCTCTAGACAATCATATTAATTATAAATAACTGTCCCACATGACAGTTAATTTTTTTATTCTACCTCAACGTTAATCCCCAATTTAATTTTACCTATACGAATTTTGCCATTCAGTAGGCAAATGATATTTTACATTTCAAACATTTCAAACGTGCAAGTATTAAAGTTTGCTGCTATGGATACGATATGAAGAGATGTTGGCAATGCAGGTGAAATGAAAAAAGTTTCATAAAATGTTATTTTATGAAAAGATTACTGAATGTTTCAAAAATAAATAATCCAATCAGAAAAATATTAACCTTTATAGCTAACAAAACCATTTGCTTGTTTAGTTCATAATTAAATGAAAACTATCACTACCACAGACAACCTACACCAATTCCTTCTCAGCCCTCACACGCTCACAAACAGGCACAAACATTTTAGTCATGCTAACACCTATACGAAGGACAGTCTTGTGACAGCTTGGTATCATGCATTTAATCTCAAAAGGTAAAGCTGAACGGAAATTAAATGAAGACCATATAGTTGAGTCTAAAAAATGAACTGGACAAACAAGAATGGGGGAAACATGACTATATACAGAAATTTAGTGCTTAAAAAAACAGTAAGAGGATTTTTAAAACACCAAGCTACATTAATAGGAAATATTTAGGACAAGGAATTTGAATGAGTGGCACGACAGAAGACAATATTCTAAGGATGCTGAAGAACAGCACAGGGAAAAATTAGAACAGCAGCTGGGGCCAGAGTTCTGTTTCCACCAACTACTCCAAGGTGACCAGGCAAACATGGAAACCAAGGCTCAGAAAGTTTATTTGACTGTTAAGTGACATTGAAATGCAAAAATTAATAGCTGCCCTACCTACCACACATAACAGAAAAATAAAGAAAATAAAGCATGTGAAAACACTCAATTACAGAATGATAAATGAATAAATGAATATAAGGTATCATTACTAGTACTGGTTTAGGGAAATGCTATTTGACAAATGATCTCTATTTTTTTTAGAGGGGTGTGGTTTTTTTTTTAATTGAAGTACAGTTAATTTACAAGGTTGTGTTAGTTTCTGGTATACAGCAAAGTGATTCAGTTATATATATATATATTGTTTTATACATATATTCAGTTTTATATATATATTGTTATATATATATATATTTATATATATATATGCTTTTTCATATTCTTTTCCATTACAGTTTATCACAGGATATTGACTATAGCTCCATGTGCTATACAGTAGGATCTTGACCTTGTTGTTTATCTATTTTATATATAGTAGTTTGCACCTACTAATCCCAAACTCCTAATTCATCCCTCCCCTACCCCCTTTCCCATTTGGTAACCATAAGTTTGTTTCCTATGTCTGTGAGTCTGTTTCTGTTTTGTAAATAAGTTCATTTGTATCATTTGGTTCCACATATAAGTGATATCATAATGGTATCTGTTTCTCTTTCTGACTTACTTCACTTAGTATGATAATCTCTAGGTCCATCCATGTTTCTGCAAATGGCATTATTTCATTCTTTTTTATGGCTGAGTAGTATTCCATTGTATGTATGTACCACATCTTCTTTATCTATTCCTCTGTCGATGGACATTTAGCTTGCTTCCATGTCTTGGCTATTGTAAGTATAGTGCTGCTATGAACAATGGGGTGCATGTATCTTTTTGAATTAGAGTTTTCTCCGAATACATGACCAGGAGTGGGACTGCTGGATCATACGGCAATTCTTAGTTTTTTGAGGAACCTCCATACTATTTTCCATAGTGACTACACCCATTTACATTCCCACCAACAGTGTAGGAAGGTTTCCTTTTCCCCACACCCTCTCCAGCATTTATTACTTGCAGACTTTTTAACGATGGCCATTCTGACTGGTGTGATGTGATACCTCATTGTAGTTTTGATTTGCATTTCTCTAATAATTAGCGAAGCTGAACATCTTTTCATGTGCTTATTGGCCATCTGTATGTCTTCTTTGGAGAAATGTCTACTTAGGTCTTCTGCCCATTTTTTGATTGGACTTGTTTTTTTGTTGTTGAGTTGTATGAACTGTCTGTATATTTTGGAAATTAAGCCCTTGTCAGTCGCATCATTTGCAAATATTTTCTCCGAGTCCGTAGGTTGTCTTTTCATTTTGTTTATGGTTTCCTTTGCTGTGCAAAAGCTTATAAGTTTGATTAGGTCCCATTTGTTTGTTTTTGCTTTTATTTCTATTGCCTTGGGAGACTGACCTAAGAAAACACTGCTACAATTTATGTCAGAATATTTTGCCTATGTTCTCTTCCAGGAGTTTTATGGTGTTGTGTCTTATATTTAAGTCTCTAAGCCATTTTGAGTTTATTTTTGTGTATGGTGTGACGGTGTGTTCTAACTTTATTGATTGACATGTGGCTATCCAGCTTTCCCAAAACCACTTGCTGAAAAGACTGTCTTTTCTCCATCGTTTATCCTTGCCTACTTTGTTGAAGATTAATTGACCACAGGTGTGTGGGTTTATTTCCAGGCTCTCTATTCTATTTCATTAATCCATATGTCTGTTTTTGTGCCAATACCACGCTGTTTTGATTACTATAGATTTGTAGTATTGTCTGAAATCTGGAAGGGTTATGCCTTCATCTTTGTTTTCTTTCCTCAGGATTGCTTTGGCATTTTATGGTTCTATATCAATTTTAGGATATTTGTTCTAGTTTTGTGAAAAATGTCATGGTTAATTTGATAGAGATCATATTAAATCTGTAGTTTTCTTTGTATAGTATGGCCATTTTAACAATATTAATTCTTCCAATCCAAGAGCATGGGAAAGCTTTTCATTTCTTTGAATCATCTTCAATTTCCCTTATCAATGTTTTATAGTTCTCATCATATAAATCTTTCACCTCCTTGGTCAGGTTTATTCCTAAGTTTTTGGGGGGTTTTTTGTGCAATTTTAAAATGAATTTTTTTTTAACTTTCCCTTTCTGATATTTCATTGTTAGTGTAAAGAAATGCAACAGATTTCTGTATGTTAAAAATGATCTCTATTTGAGGATAGATTTTATTATTTTTTATTTAAGTTAGGCTACAAACATCAGAATGTGACAAAGTAATCTAAATTAAGTATGTTTAAAAAAAAAGAAACCCAAACCTCACCTTCTTAACCATATACAGAATTTGAACTTGTCAAGGAATTATTTTTAACCAGATTTCTCAAAGCTTCTGTAGTTTTGTTAGTGACTATTTCTATAATGAATTTGATATCAGGGACTTGATCAGGAACATAGCTCCTATTCCTATAACTTATTTGCAAGGCTGGTTGTATGACAGTTGGTACTAAGGCTGAAAAAAAGTCAAATCTAACAGGCAAGTTATTTCAATGACAAATCTTTCATATAACCAGCTGTTTACAGTCATTTTCCTCATTTATTTTGTTACTTTTAAAAGGCACATATACAGGCTAAATACAAGATCACTCTCCTAGGTAGTTACAGAAATTCTACTAGAATCCCAAACTCCTGGCTCCTTCCAACTATCCATCATATTGTTATTGTAGAGTACAAATAACTGGGGAAAATAAAAAGATCACTATCCTTATTAATTCACTAAACCAGGTAAACACAGTATAAATAGTTTAGGCAGTGCTTCCTAAACTATTGTTAGAACTGTTCTATGACTTCCCTGGTGGTGCAGTGGTTAAGAATCCACCTGCCAATGCAGGGGACACAGGTTCGATCCCTGGTCCAGGAAGATCCCACATGCAGTGGAGCCACTAAGCCCGTGCACCACAGCTACTGAAGCCCGTGCACCACAACTACTGAAGCCCGTGCACCTAGAGCCCATGCTCTGCAACAAAAGGCACCACAATGAGAAGCCCACGCACCTCAATGATGAGTAGCCCCCGCTCGCCGCAACTAGAGAAAGCTGCGCGCAGCAACGAAGACCCAACACAGCCCCCCAAAAAAAAAAAAACCAAACAAACAAAAACAAATCGTTCTAAAAGATATTAACAGTTGTACCAAAGAAGAAAAGGCTTTCCCTATTAAAATTTAACTATTCAAGAAAGTTAGAGTTTTCTTTCTTTTTAATCAAAGGACTCGTCAGAGCCTTTTTTTTTTTTTTTTTTTTGCGACACACGGACCTCTCACTGTTGTGGCCTCTCCCGTTGAGGAGCACAGGCTCCGGACGCGCAGGCTCGGCGGCCACGGCTCACGGCCCAGCCGCTCTGCGGCATTTGGGATCTTCCCGGACCGGGGCACGAACCCGTGTCGTCAGAGCCTTTTAATATGCTATATCTGTGTTAATGAGTCTCCAAGAAAGCTATTTAGAATGAAATATTTTCCCAAGTGTATTTGCCCATTAGATCCTTTATGGTCCAGACACAACTGGCATCACTGGGAATACAGTCTAGAAAACAGTGTGAGTCAAATGTGTCAACAATAGACGTCCAGGGATGATATTGTTATAACGATTAACATTTCTCAAGCACTTATGTGTCTGGCACTTTGTTAAGTGCTTTATGGGAATTTTCATTTAATCCTCACAGACTTCCTAAATGGTAAATTAATATAATCTCCATTTCACAAAAAAAAGGAAGCTGAAGCTTAAAGAAATAACTTGTCCAATGTCACACACTAGCAAGTAAGTGGGTTAGATTTAGAATCCAAGCAGCCCCACTCTAGAGTCCCCATTCTCAATCACTCTTCATGCTATCAACAATCCCTACCCCAGCACACAACAGTTCAAAGTTTATAGCATACTGTTTCATGAATAATTTACTTTTATTCTTTCCTTCTTAATATTTTCATTCTAAACAGAAAACTAGAATATTTTCATCTCAAAATAAATTGGTAGGGGAAAATAAATTACATGGGTGATTCTGTTTGGCAGCCAGGTTGAGAACTACAGGGCCATAGTAAAACATGGTAGGGTAACAGAGCAAAAGTCTTCAATTCACAATGAGACCCAGCTCTGCCACATGTTAGCAAGTGACTTTCAGAAAATTCTTGGTTTCAGTATTTTTCTCAACAACTGGAATGAAGGAAAAGAAAGGGGATGAGAAAGTGTATCACTGGTATTTACCACAGTAACTACAGGCTGTTAACAAGGGTGCTCTAGACTGTGTGGATGTGACTGAAGCTTAAATGCCAAAATTAGGTTAAAATTCTTACTTGCCCATAAATTGGAGGGTTTTGTTGTTTGTTTTGTTTTGCTTTATGGCAAACAATTTTTTTTTTAACTCTAGGACTGAGAGCTTTATTCAGTTTGCTAGTTAATTTAGTTTACCCTATTCTCAGTACTCTGGTAAACTACTTCCAAATGATGATAGAGCAAGTGTTCTTGTTTTGTACACGTCCAAAATCTTCTCTTTCAACTAAGTGTCTCAAAACACTATAAAAGACACAGTGCTCTGCCCTGTTGATTATAACACAGGCAAAGTAATGTCGCTGAGATTATGCGCAAGCAGTTAGTTCAAATTAACGTCACAATAACTATTTTATTCAGTCTTCCTCTTCCATCTCCATACTTTGGAAAAGCAACCAGGTTTCGCGGCAGCTCTTGAACACTTAAACACAAATAACTCATAAACACTTCCTCCGTGCCAAGCCAAACAAATTCAGTTGAACTAGAGAATGAGCTAGCTGCTTGCCATTGACTGTATGGGTAGGAAGGTGAAAGGAGACAGTTATTGTTTATTTTTATTTATTTATTTGAGATGTATAGTTATTACTTTCTTCCTTAAGCCACACAAATGTCTCTTTCCCATGTCTTGCCTGGGGGAAGAGTAAAAAGTTCTAAGGTTTTGACATAGAGTGTAGCAAATTGTTCCTTGGAGATAGGCAAATTAAGGGTATCAAATTTTGCTACAGCCAAGCATACAAGTCAGCTGTATTAGTTTATTAAGGGTTGCTGTAACAGAGTACCACAGAATGGGTGGCTTAAACAATAGACATTATTTTCTCACAGTTCCAGAGGTTAGAAGTCTAATAATCAAGGTGTCAGCAGGGTTGATTCCTGCTGAGAGCCGTTAAGGAAAGGTTCTGTTCCAGGCCTTTCTCCTTGGTTTGCAGCCATCTTCTCCTTGTGCCTTCACATTATCTTCCATCTGTAAAGTCATATCCAAATTTCCTCTTCTTAAAAGGACACCAGTCACGGTGGATTAGAAGCTACCCTAATTACTTCATTTTAACTTAATTTGTACCTCTATAAAGACCCTATCTCCAAATATGGTTACATTCTGAGGTACTGGGGATTAGGAACGGGGTGGCAGAACAGACACAACTCAGTCCATGAACGCCATCAAAGCTGCATGCAATTAACTAGGATTGCAGCGATTAACCTCTCTTCTCTTGTACTAGAGGTGCTTAAATATCATCCATTTATTTATGAACTATTAAATGTCTTCTATGTCCTAGGTGATAGATTTACAAAAATGAGTATGACATAGTCGCTGACTTGAGGGATTCACAGTCTATTAGGGGAAACAAGTAAACCTAAAACACAGCAGAAGTGAGTGTCCTTTAATCCCTTTTGAAACAAATCAAGGCAAATCAGGGTATAAGCAAATAAAAACAAATGCTATGAGGAAAATGAGGAGGAATGTTGAAGAAAGTCCAATGTAAATATTATCTTGCAATCATTTTGCTATCATTCAACTCTCTTTCCTCTCTCTTTCCCCAAAATTATAGCATATAGAAATACACTTTTTAAAGCACAGCTCTATTTTAATTCCTTTAAAGTTTTTTGCATTCTTAAGCGGCAGTTTTCCCTTCTCTAATGTTGGAGACAAAAGAAGAGAGAAATGTTAGGAGAACCAAGTGACTCATGGGTTGGGTTGATGTCTTAGGGTGAGTCACTGCCCTTTCAAAATTTGGAATGAGATGCTCAACCATTAATGACATCTGCCAACAGAAGTTCAGATGTTCAATTAGAAAATGTGCAGACAAAGGGAGGGTACAATGAAAAAATGCAAGTAAACAGTTAATGGTGGTAATGTAATAGAGCCAAAATAATACAGCCATAATAATAAAAGCAACATAATAATAAAAGAGCCATAATAACAAAAGCAACAAATCTTAACTACACTACAAAATTCTATTTGGTTTGTCTCAATCAGAAACTCAGTGGATCTTATTAACACAGTTGTTTTTCTTGGTTTAAAAAATTATAGTAACCAAAGATGAAATAAATAGTTCCATATGATCATGTTTTTTGTTTTGTTTTGTTTTTTTATTTATTTATTTTTGGCTGCACTGGGTCTTTGTCGCTGCGCGTGGGCTTGCGGAGAGCAGGGGCTACTCTCTGTTGCAGTGCGCAGGTTTCTCATTATGGTGGCTTCTCTTGCTGTGCAGCAAGGACTCTAGGCGTGCGGGCTTCAGTAATTGCAGCACATGGGCTCAGTAGTTGTAGCTCACGGGCTGTAGAGAGTAGGTTCAGTAGCTGTGGCGCACGGCCTTAGTTGCTCCGCGGCATGTGGGAATCTTCCCAGACCAGGAATCGAACCCACGTCCCCTGCATCGGCAGGTGGACTCTCAACCACTGTGCCACCAGGGAAGCCCTGGCAGGCAGATTCTTAACCACTGCGCCACCAGGGAGGTCCCAGTATGATCATGTTGATTCATACTAACTGGGGTCACAGTCAATTTGTTTTAGCAGAGGCTGAATTATAAAATTATTTTTTAAATAAAGTTTTGTTTTGTTTTTTTTGGTTGCGTTGGGTCTTCGTTGCTGCGCTTAGGCTTTCTCTAGTTGTGGCAAACAGGGGCTACTCTTCGTTGCGGTGCTTGGGCTTCTCATTGTGGTGGCTTCTCTTGCTGTGGAGCACAGGCTCTAGGCGCGCAGGCTTCAGTAGTTGTGGCTTACAGGCTCTAGAGCTCAGGCTCAGTAGTTGTGGTGCATGGGCTTAGTTGCTCCACAGCATGTGGGATCTTCCCGGACCAGGGATCGAACCTGTGTCCCCTGCATTGGCAGGTGGATTCTTAACCACTGTGCCACCAGAGAAATCCTCTAAATAAAGTTTTTAATAATATTAAGTCTTATACTAGTATAGCAAAATGTAACTTAGATGTTGCTTTGCAGCTGAATGTGAAACTAAAATTAGTACAGCAAAAATTTCTATGTTGGTTCCTCTCAAAGTACTTGAAAGTCCTGTGAGGATGTTTAATCCCTAAAGTAGTTTAAGTATTTCTTTTCAGTTATGCATTCCTTCCAAAGAAAGGGTTTATAACAGAAAATTAAACATCTGTGTGGACTCTGTCACCAATAACCTATTCCTGACTGATGGAATCCAAATTCAATAAATCACATTATACTACAATAAACTCTGAAGCTTTATAATCTGGTGTCATGAAAAATATCTGCCCTGATTATCATCTTGTGACAAGCTCAGTATGATTTCCATGAAGAAGCTAAACTTTCTGAGGTGCTACCGAAAATTGTATACCATACTTGTAGCTCTCACAGTGAAAAGAACAGTTCATACACTGCCTTTTTTTTTTTTCTTTCTCCCTTTGGCTGCGCCGCACAACTTGTGGGATCTTCGTTCCCCGACCAGAGACTTGAACCTGCACCCTCGGCAGTGACAGAGTTGAGTCTTAACCTCTGGAATGCCAGGGAATTCCCATATCCTGACTTTTCTTGACATCATCTTTCTTGGATTGTACTTCCTTTCCCCTCAACCAATCATTATCATGGATAAAAAGAACATTTCATCTCTAGATAAAATTTTTAAAATTTAAGTATTATACATATGGTAGAGGAGCTTATTGAAAGGAATCCTTTTATAAAACATTTTAAATAGAAAATATAGTTAACACAAATTACAGCAAACATAACTAAAATTTCTCTTCCACTCCTTTCTATAAGGAGAGGAATCATACCTTATACTCCTTTTACAACCACTCCTTCCCCAAGTGTTTTTTTTAAATTAATTTTATAGGAATATAGTTGCTTTACAATGTTCCCAAGTGTTTTAACACAGCTCAATAAACAGAAGAAGAAGCATGGCATAATGAAGAGTCAAAAAAAACCATGCCCACTTTCCAGCAAATTACTTAAACTTTCTCAGTTTCGTCCACTGTGAAAAGTAGGTGATAACATCTGTATTACAGGAATGTTCTAGGGATTAAAAATAATACAACTAGGGCTTCCCTGGTGGCGCAGTGGTTGAGAGCCCGCCTAGCGATGCAGGGGACACGTGTTCGTGCGCCGGTCCGGGAGGATCCCACATGCTGCGGAGCGGCTGGGCCCGTGAGCCATGGCCGCTGGGCCTGCGCGTCCGGAGCCTGTGCTCCGCAGCGGGAGGGGCCACAACAGTGAGAGGCCCGCGTACCGCAAAAAAAAAAAATAATAATAATAATACAACTAAAGCACTGCCACACCACAGATGCTCAATGATAGTTCAAATTATCACTAACAAAATATTTTCAATTGGACAATTTGCACTTCATTCAGTTGGACAAAATGCTTTTCAGGATCTGTGGGGAGGGGGTGGGAGAGGGATAGAACAGGGAGAGAAGCTTCATTAGCTTCTAATGCCCTCCAGTTACTTTCATCCTTATTTATTCTTCACTGATTAGCTTTCTGATTTAGTAGCCTTATCTACTGCCACTGCCTCCAATTATTTCACCACCAATTTATTCCTTAACCCCCTTTACAGTATACATTTGGTTCTCATCATATACTCTCCATGACCTCAAAAATGACAATTCTATTGGTTCTCTCTCAATACTCATTCCTTCTCTTTAACCTTGCCACAAGCATCTTCCTTTCTGAAACTCTACTGAGAAGACTTCACTGACTTCAATATTTTGCTTCTATCACCCATGTAACCCATTCTTCTGATTTTCCATACTTCTCTAACAGTCTATTCGATTTGCACATTTCTACCTTTCATACTTAGTTGATGCATCTCCCCCCACCCATTTCTAAAATACTTCCACCTTCCTCTACATTCCTTTATCCAGACCCACTCAAAGTTTCATAATTTCCCAAAACAGTCTCTCCCTCTTCTCAACTACTAAAGTGTGCACTGCTTTGAGGACTATGTGGTCACTCCGTCCACCACAATAATATCTATGGATTAACAAATCAACAGGAACTTTGACATTTAGATCCAAAGAGCATGTTATGTGCCAGGTCAGACTGGCAGCTTCTTCTGCCCCCCATCAGTGGAGGTGGGGAGTACAGTCTGTGTATGTTGATTAGAACCAATACCCTAATTGAATTAATTAAATGTTACTTACATCTAAAGGGGGAAAAAAAACAGAGGAGCTCAAAAAGATAGAAACAGAGTTTACAATTGCTTGCCCAACTTAAGCACTTTTAAGGCTTACATTATTCTCTTTAATTTCCAAGCCTGTAAGTTCCTCTACAGAAGAGGAATGTATATCTTCCAATACCTGAAACCTCAAATAATTTTCATTGCACAGTTTAAGAGCTCACATATAATGTTTTCACTAGGTCTAGTGCAAATAACTGAATGAATGCTTATGCATTTATATGAGAAAGCAACTAATGTTCATCCTCTAATCAAAAGACTCTTTGTTCCAGAAAGCACACACCAAACAAATATCATTTAACATGTACTACTAAAAGGCTACCCTGATGCAAGCTTCAACAGTGACAAATGTTTAAACTAGAATGGAAAAGTACTATTTCCAAAGCTCCTTGATGTGTTGCGCTTAACATTCCTTACAAGGTAAAACAGGATTCAGGAATGCAAGTTGATCTTGAACACCTGACAAATTAAAACATGAATTATATAAAGTGCATTAAATAAATATCATCCCATTCCCATTCCAGTATCTTCTGTCATAACCATACTGGGCTGTATTTGTTAAAACAGCTGAAGATACGATTGCAAAACAGAACAAACCAGTAATAATTAAGATAGGGTTACCAAAAACTGAAATTAATTGGACAAAGAGGAAAACACTTAATAAGACACTCAAATAAAATAATTAAGTTTACTTCTCAGTAAGAGAAAATAAGGAAAGAGTCCTGATTAGGAAAAAATTAGGGTACTGATTAAAAATCATGAATCATGGCATCAGATAGGAATTGAGTTTAAACTCTCTCTACCACTAACTAGCTGTTGCTCTTGAACAAGTATCTTAATCTCTCTGAGTCTCAGTTTCTTTATCTGTAGAATAAGGATAATAATACTTAACTTGCAAAGCTGTGCACAGTTAAATGAAATTAATTATGCAAAGTACTTAGAAAGTAGCAGGTATTAAAATCTCAACAAGTTGTATTTAATCCAAAAAGACCTAGACATTTTTATAGCTAAACTATTTCAGACCATCAAAGAAGAGATTGCCAGAGCTTATAAAAAGATGGAACACTTCTCTCTCTCTCTCTCTCTCTCTCTCTCTATTTTACAAAGCTAGCATATTCAGAAACCAAAACCTCAAAAAGGTAATACAAAAAGAACACTAGAGATCTTACAGAGCAACCAAATGTAGCTTTAAAGAGGTATGCTACTATCGAGTTGCCTTTATTCCAAAGAGACAAAATTGGTGAAATCCACTAGGAAATCTTCTAATATAATTCATCAACCAATAGGTAAAAGAAGAAAAACCATATAATTATCTCAATATACATTATGAGAGTATGTGATCAAATTTAATATATTTTTCCAATTTAACCTCAACTCCAAAAAAGGGGAATAGAAGACTATTTCCTTAACATACTAAAAAAAATTGTCAAAAAGAATACACAACTGTGAAACCGTAAAGGCAGTCATTCAAGTGAGAAATGAGCCAAAGATGCTCACTATTCACTACTATAATTTAACAGTCTTCTAGACATTCTGATCAGTGTAATTTTTTAAAAAAGAAAGGGTTAAATATTGGCAAGAAAACAAAATTATCATCATTTACAAAGTCTATAACTGCCTTATTACAAAATCCAATAAAAAACTATTAGAATTAAGAATTTTGTAAAATAACCAGTTAGAAAACAGTATACACAAGTCACCAACTTTTCTATGTTCCACGAGAAAGATGCAATCCTCTTTAAAATACATTGAAAAACTACTCCACTCACAATAGCAACAACAAGCTTTAAAATACCAAAAATCAACTTTAAAAATAGGCAGAACCACATGAAAACTACAAAACACTGAGTCATAAAAGATGACTTGAAGAAATGATGAAAATATTGTAAAGATATCACAGCTATCTCTAAAAAATTAGTTTAGAAATTCCAATTGGGTTCTTTCAGGGTCTTAATAAATTGAATTAGAGGCAATCTGAAAAAAATATATGAGAAATGCTGAAAATGTTTTGAAAAAGATAATAGGAATTCACACAACCTTATAGTAAGATACATTAAAAAGTTATTAATAATTAGAACTGTTTGGAGTTACTGGAGCAAAAAATATAGCCCAATGAAGCAGAATAGAAAACCTAGAAAAAAATCATGAATTGGTATATTAAAAAGACAGCATTTAAAACCTCTGGGGAAAGATAATTATTCAGTAAATAGTATTAAAATAATTGACTTGCCACTCTACCTCAAAATACATTCCAAATAGATTAAAGATGTAAATGTTTTTTAAAACTCTGAAAGTAATATAAGGAAATAGAGGTAATTACTTATATAATTTGGGAATGCAAGAAGGCTTTCCTAAGCAGGCAGATGCCATAAAAGAAAAATTTGACAGATTTAACTACACTAAATGTTA
The DNA here is from genome assembly GCF_059928025.1 of Delphinapterus leucas. Taxonomy (NCBI): domain Eukaryota; kingdom Metazoa; phylum Chordata; class Mammalia; order Artiodactyla; family Monodontidae; genus Delphinapterus; species Delphinapterus leucas. The sequence goes on from NC_143137.1 coordinate 74,949,872, forward strand.
AAAATCTGTTTAAAAAGAAAAAATTCACACCAAAAACAAAATTAGGATGCAAATGACAAACTGGAGAAATTATTTTCATTGTAATTTGACCAACGTCTAATAGTTTTATACACAAAGAGCTCTCATAACTCAGTTTTTAAAAGTCTCCATATCCTATCTTTATATCATAATAAACAAAGTACAGTAATAGATAATTCACAAAAAATACAAATATTTTAAAAAACTAATAACCAATGAAACAAAAAAATTTATAGAAGGTACAACTCTTCATATCAAAATGGCAGATTTTTAATATGGAGAGGTTGCTGGCATTCTCAAGCACAATTAACAAAAATGAATATTAATTAAAACTTTCTGGAAGGCAGTCTATTAATAACAAAAATAATTAAAATATGATACCTTTTGATTTCAGAATTTGTCTTAAGTAAATAAAGATATGGGCAATGATTAATCCATCAAGAAGCTAACTGCTACATGATTCATTCAAAATTAGTGGAAAGAGTTTAAATTTTTAACAGTTGAAATGCTGGTTAAATAAATAATGGTAAATCCATATGCTGGAATATTAGCCACACATTTAAAATGATGCTATGTTGTAAAAAAATAATGTTTTATTGACTCGGGTAAGTATTCATTCAATTATGTAAAAGTAAGCTAGAAACAGAACAGCATGAACAACAACAACAGAAAAAGAGTATTTACAACATGGGGGCGTTTTTTGTTAAAAAACAAACAAACAGTAAATCCCATTAAAAAGGACCTATAAGGATATTCACCAAAGTATTAATAATGATTATCAATGGGTGAAGGTATTATGTTATTTATCATTTATGCTTTCCTAAATTTTCCAAATTTCCTACAATTATTATGTATTACATTAGTAATTAAGAAAATACAGAATGTTTACAATATTGCTTTGAATATAGTAACAATAGTATCCAAAATCATGTTAACATTGATAGTCCAACTCTTTTAGGCTGCACCAAAACTAGGGATGCCTACCCTCTCTAGGTCTGATCATACTTTTATACTTTAATCACAATGAAAGAAATTTTCAGAACTCTAGGAAACAATCAGACAAAATTTTTCACCCCACCTTTATTTATGCTCAAGTGCAATGTCAAATAATATTTAGATATTAACCATTTGCTTTCAGCCCCCTGCCAAAGGTAAGAAACAAGAGTGAAGAACAAACCCTGGACCTCAGAACCAGTGGGGCTCAGCTTTTGCCTACATCCAAAACCTGAGCCAGAAATTTAAAAAAAAAGAAAAAGAAAAAGTGGAATGGGGGAGTGGGGTAGGATGGGGGGGTAGAATTACCTTTCTCAGGATACAAAGTGTGGGCCTTTTTTTTTTTTCTTTTAATATTTATTTATTTGGTTGCACCAGGTCTTAGTTGTGGCAGGTGGGCTCCTTAGCTGAGGCTCACCAGCTCCTTAGTTGCAGCACGTGGGCTCCTTAGTTGTGGCATGAGAACTCTGAGTTGCGGCATGCATGTGGGATCTAGTTCCCTGACCAGGGATCAAACCCGGGCCCCCTGCATTGCGAGTGTGGAGTCTTACCCACTGTGCCACCAGGGAAGTCCCAAAGTGTGGGCCTTTGACAACTTCTAATCACAACTCTTCTCTGTCTCATTTGGGACGCAGAAGAAGGATTTTCTTCTCCAATGTATTTAAAAGGCATATGTCCAAAGGGCAAGCAAGCAAGATTTCTTCTGAACAAAAATACTTTAAACAGGAGATTTGTAAATGTTAAACGTTCTCTTTCCACAGTGCAGATATGCAGCCTAACTCTGAGAGGGCCAAAAAGATTCTAGTAGTACTTGGCTCTTAACAATAAGCAATAGTCAAACTGTTAATTCCATCTGCTCCCCTCCAAAAAACTGACAAAGCATTACATGGTGGTGCCAGGGGTCTCAGGCTGCATTTAAGGGGTTTTTCTGAGGGGCATTCATTTTCATAATATTAAGATGCTAATTGTTTTTGAGTACTTCAGAGAACTAATCTTGATATTACGTGATGACAACTTTGATGCTGATAACAACAACAACAAAAAATACTATCTTTAATATCATATTCTTTGTTAGAGATGTTGCTTCCAGAATTGTCTTCCTTTCTTACCAGTCAAAGCTCTAAATTCCATCAACTTCTATCTCCTCAGGGACTTAGTTCCAACAGATATCTTTCCTAATCTCTTCTCACTTTCCTTACGCATATAAAAAATCAAGCATAATATCTCTTCAACCCATATCCCTCCGCAGCAGTTTCAACTATGGCTATAGAATTACCTAGGGAGCTTTAAAATATCTATGCAACTAATCTATAGTAACAAAAAGTGTATCAGTGGTTTCAGGGGATGAGAGAGAGAGATTACAAAGGGGCACTAGGAAACTTTTGGAGGTGATTTTGATTGTGGTGATGGTTTAATGAGTATAAACACATGTTAAACACTGAACTGCACACTTTAACTATGTGTAGTTTATTATTTGCCAATTATACTTCAATAAAGCTATTGAAATAAATACGGATGTCTGGGTCCTGTCCCACTCCCCAAATTGGTACAAGAGTTCCCCCTTGAAATCAGGATTCTTAAAAGCTCCCCCAGAAGATTGTAAATGTGTAGGTAAGATTGAGAACCACTGCTTTATAGCTGTCATTCTCTCCCTTCCTCAGTTTTTTAAAATGCCTCAGGCAAGCATGTCTACTTTATCATCATCCATTCTTTCTCAATCTTCTGAAGACTAGCTTCTGAACCACCACTCAGCTAAATCTGTACTTGTCAAAGTCACCTATGGACTCCTGACAAATTTACTGTTCCCTGAAGTCTCTCCTTATTTGACCCCTCTTTAAAGAATTTGAAATTGTTGACCCATTCCCTCTCTATTTGAAAATTTCTCCTCCCTTGGCATCCCTCTTGACGTTCTTCCTACCTTTCTAACTACTACTCTTCTCTCTTTCTCACTACGCTTCCACCTATCTGCTTTTTATTTGTCTGTTCACTGACTGCTGCTTTCATTATGCTAAAGACTCCCAATCTGAGTCATTCCAACATACCCAAGTCAACGCAGCTTCTTCAATTCAACCTCCACTCTTCCCTCTATTCCTGATTTCCTTTACAAGTTTCACATCCTAGATCCAAACATCTATCTACAGCTTCACCTGAACATTCCACAGCTTTCTCAAATTCAAAATTATCCAAAATAGAATTTATCATCTTCCCTCCATCTATGTGTTCCTCATTTCCAATCAATGGAACCAAATCAAATCCTCAGTCTTGATTCCTCCTCCTTTCTTTCCCGAGGTGACAGCATCTATCAAATTCTACCTCACTCTGCCAGAGTGAGGATCCAAAACACAGATCCATTAAGCGGTTTCTTACCCATCACTTTCAACGCAACCCGCTTAGCCAAGGATACAAGGCCCTGGTCTGGCCCTCTACCACTCTCGCTGTTCTCATCTTCCACCATTTCCCCATCTCACCCCTGCATTCAAGTTACATCAACGTTGCTGACTTTGTAATTGTCACTGACAATGACTTCTCTAAACTACCAGGGTTTCTCATGCCTCCTTGCTTTCTCACTGACTATATTTATATTCTCTTCTTGGAAAGTTATTCACTTACATCCTGCACTTGGCAAAATTATGTCACACTTTAAAACTCTACTGTGTGCCCCCGACTTTATATACATCCAAGCTGAGTTAGCCATCTCCTACTCTGTTCCCTTACTATACTAGGCATATCTCTATTCACACTTAACAGAGGGTATTGTTACTTTACTTATCTGTCTTGTATATTACACAGTAAATTCCTTGATGACAAGAGTTATGATATTCATTTCTGTATCCCTAGCACCTATTCAGCCTGGGATAGTGCAAATTTTATGTCTGACATAATTTCCATTATTTACAAAATGTAAACTTGATACCCCCCAAAATGGTCTTGATACTAACATTTTTTAAAGAGTTCTTAATATTCATTATAAAATAAATATCAGGCAACAGGATCCTGAGTAAAATAGTTGACTACGAGATATATTTAAACTCTGACTGTCAAAACAACACCACTCTAAAAATGCAACCAAGAGCAGATTTCATAAAATAGGAATACAACAAAGAAAGGAAGCATAGCAGGGATAACACACTGACCTAGCCAATGCCTCATCTGGCTATCCATATCCTGTTAATGCTGATAACTAAGAGGGTTTATAATCCCTCTATGCTTATAACTATAGTAAATCAAAAAAGGATAAATACACCAAATCCAGAGTTTATTTTCTAAAACAGGTGATGATTTTCTCCCTTGCCACTTTGTTGAAATGAATTATTAGAATAACTGACTGACTTTGAAGCTACTATTGACCAACCAAGCATATCCTACAGATTTTTTTCTTCCTTTCTTGCCTGCACTTCAAAAATATGGTGCTTTGGACTTAAAATGTATTAACCTAAAGAAAAAAATGCTTAGAAATTGGGGGCCGGCGGCGGAGCGATGATCTATGGATGTTAGGAGAATATTCTTATGGAAAACAAGCCTCCCAGGACTATCACATTGACTCAAGGTTAGACCAATATTTATGACTTTATGCAGATAAGATTTTAAAAGCTGAAAATTTCAAACTGTAAAATGATACACGAACCAAAGAGGTGTCACACCTGCCCCCCAAACTACTGGGTGACCCAAAGGACAAATAATTTGCCAAAGGACAGCCTGGCCCGACTGCCGGTAGTACGTCTCTGAGATAAGTAGAAGCTGGCAGCGGAATAATCTCCCCCTACCTGAAGAGCCGAGCGGCTGCCAGTCGTGTGATAGTGTATTTATCAGAGAACCGATTCTGCAGAGTACGAAAGTACCAGGGCAAAATTAAAAATTATCAGGACTGTCTAAACTCTGAGGGTACAACGCACACATGTGCACACCGAAGGGCGGATACCCAGTTTTGCCAAAGCGTGCAAACTTCGACGGGTCTTTCAATGCAACAATTTTCAGACAAAACCCTGACGATTCTCGAGTATGTCAGAATCATCCTAAGGAGAGGGCTAACTCTTAGTAAGAAGAGGGCAAGGGCTGAAGAAGAGATCTCCGGTGTAAATAACCAAGGAAGGAATCGTGGCTGCTTTGTGAATCTGTCCGACCTGGGGGGGGGAGGGGGGAACCGAGGCGAATGCAGCTTTCAAAGACGAGGGGGGCGACAGTGACCGTTTTGGCCATTAGACTGAACGGATAGCGGCAGCCTCGCTGAAGTGGCAAGCCGGAGTAGGAGGGTTGGGAGGGGTAGGAGAGGTCAGGCCGGAGCATCAGTCGCGGCGGGGGTGGCGGGGTCCCACCCCAGGCCAACCGCGCCGAGGGGCGGCGGGTCGGGCCGAGGCGGCTACACCCTGGTCACGCCCGGAGGTCGGAGGGCTCCTGGCCGGGGAAGGAGAAAGACCCGAGTCCGCGCGCACAAAGCTGCCGCCGCCGCCCAGGCAGCAGGCGGGCTGCGCCCAACTTCTGGGCGAGAAGCCGCCGGCCGCAGCCCACCATCCGGTCCCGCTCCTCAGACCTCCGGACGCCCCAGGCGCCCAGCACCGTCTCGCGCCCAACCGCGGCGCCTCGCGCGGGAGCCGTTACCTCCAACGAAGCCGCCGCTCCGGGGACAAAGTCCCGGTGCCCTCCCCGCCGCCGCCTCGCCCCGGCTCCTCCCTGACAAAAAAGTTATCGGTCGCCGGCCGCCCTGGGGGCCCGGCGCAGTTCGCTCGGCCGGACTCACCAGAGCGGCTCTCCAAGCTCCACCTCCAGAATCTCGACTTGTCTGGCTCGCAGCGACAGCGACGGCGGCTGCTCTGCTTTCTCCCGAGTAAGTAGCACCACCTGCCCACCTTCTTCCTAGCAGAACGGGTCCCCGCGAGCCATCTTCCCCCTCCGCTCACTGACTGACAACCCACCCCCGAGAGCCGCCACTGCCGCCAGCTACCCTGACGGGCAACACCAGGGACCCGTCCCCAGGCAGCCAACCGCCACCGCCCCACGCCAGCTCGGCCTATCGCCGCCCGCTGGGCGGGACCAGAGCAACTTCTCCACCAGTGAGAATCTTCCTTTGCTAGGCCTGGGGCGGAGCCATGAGGTGGGAGGGCGGGCTACTTGGTGGGCGAGGTCTGAGCAATAGGCGTGGTCGGGGCACCCAAGGGGAGATGATTGACTGTTAAGATTGCGGCAACAGCTAGGCGATAGTGATCAGAGAAGGTCTCTTGGACTCAGCCATTAGGATTTACAGCTCTCCCAGAAGAAAATAAGCCTTTACGGAACGCTGTTAACCGTAATCACAGAAGAGAAACTAATCGATATCTTAATTTCTTGGTCAGGAGGATTTACTTCCCAGTAATTCGAGTCACCAGAATTTATCAAAATTTTATCAAATCCTCGGAGGGGAGAAAAAAATGTACGTTTTGCAAAATGGTAATAAAAACTCTTCTCACCTTATATCATTGCTTTTGGCCTTAGTCGGGAAAAAGTCAAACAATTCCACAATATCCGTTCCATGAGCTGTTTCGTTTTGTTTTGTTTTTCTTCATCTTCCCTCCCTACTCTTCTCCCAAATACTAAATATTTTATGTAACGACTGGAACCTGAGCACATCTGAACTATTTCCTACATATAGTTCCTCTGTTTCGACCTTGTTGATTCCTCCTACCACATCCCTCGCAAGTCCAATCAGAACTGATTAGAAGAAAAATGAACCTTCAACCTGGAAGACAGGAAGCCACTTTAGTTTTATAAGAAAGGGGAAGGACTTCTCCTAAAGCCCCAAGATCTTTTCAAACATAGCACACACATAAATAACAAGCAAAAAGTAACGAAATATATTACTTGATATTGAAAGGGAATCAAGCAAACAACTTCAGGTAATCATTAGGGTAGATCTATAGAACAATCAGGATCCCCCATCCAAGAGCATAGACCGATTTATAAGTAAATAATAACAAAATATGGTGATAAGGGCAACAGAGCTAGGTTCAATGAGCCAGAGGAACACAGAAGAAGAAATTATTGTGTTTAGGAGAGTCAGGGAACTTCACAAGGAAGGTGATATTTGAGTTCGATCTTAAAATGTAGATGGGAGTTTGCCAGAGAAGGAAGTCAAAGGGCATTTCAGGAAGCGGCAACAGCAAGTTCAAAGGCGTGAAGTGTGAAAGGGCACTGATTGGCTGCGGAACACTGAGAAAGTTGGTGGGGCTGAAAGGTATGTTGCAGCCAAAAATTAAGCTAGAGCAAAACACTGAGATGAGATTATAAAGGCCATATGAACTACACTAAGGTATGTAGATGAGCACTGTCCAACAGCGCTTTCTTCAAGGATGAAAATGTTCTGTATTTGCGTTGTCCAATATGATAGCCACTAGCCACAAGTGGCTATCCAGCGCTTGAAATATGGCATAGTGGAGGAACTCAATTTTTTATTTGAATTTTAATAGCTCCCATATTGGACAGCTCAGGTTTAGATGTTATTCTACAGGCAATGAGGGACTCATAGAAGCTTTTAATCATGTGGACAATCTTAAAGACAGTGTAGAGAGTGCCTGTTCTGTTTGATGAGAATCTTGACAGATCAGACCAGGGTACTGGTGGAGGATTGCAGGATAACTTAGGTCAGCTGGGCCAGAGCCTGGCCAGGGGAAGTGTTTACCTGAAGGAATAGAAACAGGAAGATCCAGAGAGTGTGTTGTACTCTAACATTTCAAAAAATGCAAGCAGTCAAAACCCAAGAAATTGAATTCTGCCATCAAGTCCTGACAGAATAAGGAGTAGGAGAGTGAGGGGTCAGAGAGGGAAAGAAAGCCAAAAGGTCAGCTGATCATAAAACAGGGAGAGAGCAAGTGTGAGCAGAGGAGTATACACACAATCAGTTTTACTGACAATTAGCCATGTGGGCCACTGATGTGTTGGCCTGATTTAAAGAGCCAGAGATTCTGTTGGCAAGAAGGTCCACTAGGACCAGGGCAAGACCCCAGCAGACATGAAGGGCCAAACTACACCTTCGGAAATGGGAGAAAGGGGCAAATACTTATTGACTTTCTGCACCATACAGGGCACTTAGCTTGTCAAGGATACAAAAGCACGCCAGAAGCTCACAGTATGGGTCCCTGGGTAACAGGTGAAAAGTAAAGCAAAGTGTAATCATTTATCACAACAATAGAAGAGATAACACAAAGCAGTACATGATTGATTCATTGTTCAGATGATTTTCTAGGCAATAACTGCTGTGTGAGTTCAGAAGAGAGAGCAAGCCCTCCAGTCAAGGACGGTCAGGGAAGGCATCATGGGAGAGGTAAAAATTGAGCCAAGTCTTGAAAAATGGGCAGAAATTTGAATCCAAAAAAAAACATGTGAGAAGGAAACTCTTGGTATGCCTGGAAAAGAAACAGAAGAGGGGGGCTTCCCTGGTGGCGCACTGGTTGAGAGTCCGCCTGCTGATGCAGGGGACACGGGTTCGTGCCCTGGTCCAGGAAGATCCCACATGCTGCGGGGCGGCTGGGCCCGTGAGCCATGGCCGCTGAGCCTGCGAGTCTGGAGCCTGTGCTCCGCAATGGGAGAGGCCACAGCAGTGAGAGGCCTGCGTACCACAAAGAAAAAAAAGAAAGAAAGAAAGAAGCAGAAGAGGGGAAGTATAAGCAATGTACAGAGGACATGGGGAGCCATATGAGCTGGCCAGACCCTGCCAAGCTAGGTTGGAGATGGATAATAGAGTGCCTTAAAAGCAAACTCAAATGTTCAGGTTCTGTCTGCTTGCCAGTAGCTTCCTGTCTGTTCCTTAGACTTACTTGGGATGACTTTCAAAAATATAAATGCCAAAAGCATACCCACGTCAAATAAATCAGAAAATTGGGGGATGGATATAGGGTTTATTTCACAAGCTTCCCAAGTGAACCTAACATACACTCAGGGTTGAGACCAGGGGAATTACATCGTAACATTTTACTAATGCTAAATCAAGACCGTACATAGGATGGATTGAGTGGGAGAGACTGAAGGCTGTCTATTTATATTCGTATATTTGTTTCCTTTCTGCAAGAAGACAGAAAGCAATTTATTGCCTGACCACTTCCTGTTTTGAAGTGGTGAGATGATATAGAAGGCAATTTAAGTCATCTTCCCTCTAAGTCAGAGTAAAACCAAAACACAAATTTATGTTCGTGGTCCACTCTCCTTTCTATCACAATTTGTGCATATAAAAATATTTTCCGGGCTTCCCTGGTGGCGCAGTGGTTGAGAGTCCGCCTGCCGATGTAGGGGACACGGGTTCGTGTCCCGGTTCGGGAAGATCCCACATGCCGCGGAGCGGCTGGGCCTGTGAGCCATGGCCACTGAGCCTGCGCGTCCGGAGCCTGTGCTCCGCAACGGGAGAGGCCACAACAGCGAGAGGCTCACGTACTGGAAAAAAAAAAAAAAAAAAAAAATATTTTCCAACAATAACAGCCTGCAGTTAACAGTTACACATAACCATTTGTGTCTGAGCAGCAAAGCACCAGGAAAATGCCTGACAACATTGTTTCAAAAGGGAAATGCTTTTAACCTACTTTATGAAAGTCAGCATACTCCAGACCTTAACTACCCAACTTTGCCAGTCTCCAATATCTGTATGCATAATTCTACATTAACTACTAAAATGCATTTACCTTCTTGCAAATAAGTTGAACATTTTAAAGCGTGAACGTTTTCTCTATGATATTAAATTTCAGAAACCTAAGAAACATTTAACTCAAATATATTTCTATTAAATTAACCGTAAAACAACTAGGTAACATGACTATTTTCTTCCAGGTTTATTGAGATAAAATTGACATATAGCATTGTGTAAGTTTAAGGTGTACAATTTGACAATTTGATATACAGACTGTGAAATAATTACCACAGTAAGATTAGTTAACACATCCATCACTTCACATGGTTAACTTTTTTCTTTCTTTCTTTCTTTCTTTTTTGGCTATTGTTGTGAGAACGTCTAGGATCTACTCTCTTAGCAACTTTCAAGTATAAAATACAGTATTGTTAACTGCAGTCAGCACGCCGTACATTACATCCCTAGAACTTATTCATTTTATAACTGGAAATCTGTACCAACATCTCCCCATTTCCCTCCACCTGCAACCCTTGACAACCACCAATATATTCTTTGTTTCTATGTACCATGACTATTTTAAATGACAGAGTCAGGAGAATTTTATCTTGAAAAAAACATGAAAAATATGTTACTTTAGTGGCAAGGATGTTAAAACGTACTTTTTTTAAAAAAATTAAAACAAAAAGAGTGTGCCTAAAAGGTCATTCTGTCTTGCTGTGCCAGATTCCCCTTCTAAGAGAGCCACTCCAGCCAGTGCCCACAGCAGAGGCAATAGCCATGATCTGTGCCATACAACCCCCTTCCTAGAACCATATAGGCCAAGGGAAGCCAGGCCTAATGATGTGAACGCTCCATCCAAACAGGGATGGTGGTAATTACCTAAACCCATTCTCTTTCAAGAATGTGAACTGGAAATGGGAAGAGAAAATCACTCACATGGTGGGTGCAGAAGCTAAAAAGTCAGGCAATAGAAGGAAGCCCTGAGAAGCCCCAAGAGGGGCAAGTTATGAGGAAACTGAAGCCATTAGGCAGTGAACAGAGATTAAAAAAAAAAAGTAGAGGATGAAGTAACTGATAACAAAGGACAGAGTAGAATGAGTCACCGTAATAAAGATGGAGATCAACGAAATCCTGCTGTTGAGGGGACAATGAAATAATCCATCTCCTACAGCTGCACTGAATCACACCAGTTTCCAGTGTTTGCATTCAACATCTGTGAGATCTAACTGCAATTGTTTCCAGAGTCCTATAAGATTCCCATCTGCATCACCTAAGATACTCTAAGTAAATTGTTTACCTTTCATGTTTGTATAAAACAATAAGTAGACTCCCAGAATCATGCACCAAGTGAAAGAAGCTGGATCAATTGCATTTTGCAAATTGAATTTTATCCTTCAAGGTTGGTTCCAGGTTTTTCTAGGAATAACATCCTAGAAAGAAGACAACGTTCTCTATATCTTAAAAAAAAAATTCATAAGTTAAAATTTCAATATCCTTATAACAGATGTTTTAAGGGAAAAAAACTTTTTTTCTCTTAACTTTTAACAGTGGAGCCAATCTTGTTCATATTTATAAAAAGCCGTATAGATAGGGGTGGAAAGCCTAATGACTAACTGCTACCCTCATTAGAAAAGAAAAATAGCAACATATATCTTCTAATACATTTTATTAACCAGTGTATTCTAGAAGAATTATTGTTGGGAGAGTCTTGTTTTGCACGTTTTATAAATCATGTTTTTGAAAAATGTTTTATGACACGGGAAAAAGATGAAAAATGGGTACAAAACTGTATACATGGGACTTCCCTGATGGCACAGTGGTTAAGAATCTTCCTGCCAATGCAGGGGACACAGGTTCAAGCCCTGGTCCAGGGAGATCCCACATGCAGCAGAGCAACTAAGGCCGTGTGCCACAACAAGAGAAGCCACCGCAATGAGAAGCCCGTGCACCGCAATGAAGAGTAGCCCCCGCTCGCCGCAACTAGAGAAAGCCCGTGCAGCAACGAAGACCCAACACAGCCAAAAATAAACAAAATACATTTTTTTTAAAAAGCAGTAATCTAAAAAAAAAAAAAAGAGAGAGAGAGAGAGGCAGGGAGAGGCACACCCGCAAAAAGTTTTGCCAACCCATTCACTCTGGTTTGTTACTCTTGGGTTAAGAGAGTCCAATGTACGAATAATACTATTTTTCAATTTTGTTCTCATCTACTTAGTCACCATCACCACACCCTGATATTTATGCAAAAAAGAAAAAAGTTCCAGTGAGCAAATTCAACATCATCACCAATGTTCAGTAAGGACAAGCCCGTCACCCATTTCCTCCATCGCCATGTTGAAATGACTCAGTCCTCCATTAAGCTGGTCTTTCTTGATACCCATTATGTCAGCAGAACCAAGGAACACCTTCTGTAGACTTCTCTGTTTACCTGAGGCAAGTCCTCAGCACAGGCATGGGACACATGTCCAGGCTCAGCTCCCCTGTGTCCTTTAAAGGGTGTCATTTCCCAAAAGACCACTACCTCTATGGGCTGAACCATGGTACTAATCTTTAAAGTCATTCTCGAAGATTTTTTTCAAATTTGAATTACACCAGGAAGAAAAGAAGTCACATTGGTCATCAAAAAATTAGCGGAGATCGAGAATTCCCTGGCGGTCCAGTGGTTAGGACTCTGCTTGCTCACTGTCAGTGGTCTGGGTTCCATCCCTGGTCAGGGAACTAAGATCCCGAAAGCCTCAGAGCTCGGCCAAAAAAAAAAAAAAGAATCAGCAGAGATTAATTGATCATATTTCTAAGACAGAGCAGGGCTTTAGGAAAGACAATGGGGAGGACGGATGCAAGGAATGTAAATATTTGAGCCTGGGACAGTAACTGGGGAGCTCTTTCCCTCTGGAGACCATGGGCAGTAAGATGCTATGGGGAGCTGAGAAGAATCAGGGGGACCCTTGAAGGAAATAAGATATGCTGAAGGGGTCAAGGAGGGGCAGGCTATTTTGACTTGGACCAGTCCTGCCAGCTCTGCAATTGTAATTTTGTTTTAACAGAGGTATAACATACATATGGAAAAATGGAGAAAACAAAAATACGATGACCTCAGTGGATTGTCACAGGTGAACACTGCAACCACTGATCCATGTCAAGAAAAAAAAAATTGACAACAATTCAGAAGCTCCCTTGGGCCTGCTGCCAATCACCACTTGCTCCTTCCTTCCCAAAGATAACCTCTGTTTTGACTCCTATTGCTCTAATGTAGCTATACTTATGAAATTTGATGTAAGTGGAATCATACAGAACATATACTCTTGAGTCATTTTTTCCTCTACATATTGTTTGTATTCCATCCATGTTTCTTGTACTTATAGTTTATTCATTCTCATTGTTATATGGTATTCTACTATATGAATATGTTACAATGTATCTGACAATACTACAGCTGATGGACATTTGGGTAGTTGTCAGAGGAAGACTATTACAAACAATGCTGCTGCGAGCATTCTTGTACTACATGGCTCTCAGTGTACATGTATGTGTACTTTTGTGGTATATATCCAGGAGTGGAATTTCTGGTTATAGGGTCAGCTTATGCTCTCCTTTACATGATACTGTCAAGTCATTTTCCTAAGTAATTGTATCATTTACGTAGCTATCAGTGGAATATGAGAGTTCCAGTTGCTCCACATCCTTGTCAATATTTGTATTACCAGCCCTTTAAATTCTAGCTGTTCTAGTGGATAGGTAATGGTATCACACTGTGGTTTTAATTTGCATTTTCCAGATGACTAATGCAGACCTTTCCATGTTCAGCAATTTTAAAGGATCTCTGCATGTCTGTTTCATTGCAAATCACTGTTAAGCCACATTTTGATTCAGAATCAACAGTCTTTTTTTAATTGAAATATATTTGACATATAACGTAAATTTAAGGTGTATAACATGTTGATTTGATACATTTTTATATTATAATATGATTACCATCGTAGCTATAGTTAGCACTCCTATCATGTCGCATAATTATCATTTCTTTTTTGTGGTTGGAATAATTAAGATCTAGACTTAGCAAGTTGGATGATTATAATACAATATTATTGTCTATATTCACCATACTGTGCATCAGATCTCCAGGACCTATTTGCCTATTAGTTGCAAGATCAACAATCATTCATTAAATCCCTGCTGTGAATCTGAGACTACATGTGTTAGTTGCCTCCAATTACATGGCCTGAAGATGGTGGTGAGAGATTTTTCTGGACTAGGTGATTTCTGGTCAGACCTGCTGGTTTAGCTCCAGTATATTTTCACTGACATTGCAGGGAGGACACTACTGGGAGAAGAATATGCCAGCAGGGCAGGGAAAGAGGAAAGGAGTTGAGTGTAAAGAGTGAAAACCAGCTGCATTTCCAAACTTTACAGCTTGAAAATAGTTGGTGACAGTTTCCACAAGGAAATAATTTAATCTGTCAGCCATAAAATAGGATGATTATTAATACTGATACAGATAATACTAATCCTTGCAAGCAAGGGAAAAGTGACCTTCGACAGGTGTTTGACGGTATTGTGAAATAAAAATCTCCTAGACAGATCTTTCTTGGAATGACTCATAGCACAGCTTCTCTAAAAATGTGGGTAAACCTCTGGGAACATGAGGTTCTTTGAAGGCCAAAGAAAAGTTTACTTGGCCTCAAATCCCACCTGGCAGTTTTTTCCAGAGCTGGCAATAGGGACTGATGAGAAGCTCTTTTCTGTTCCAGAAAAAGAGGCTGCAAATTATCTTCCTCTGCACCTCAATCAAGAGGTGGTGCTAGATGACCTTCCCCCCCGCTACCTGTCACAGGTTGACTGGAGTGTATGAATATTCCACCATAGGGTCTATTTGTCAGACTGAGGTGCTGTCACTGTGCAGACAGTGGAGAGGAATGTGGGGAGAGTATTTCGGAAGGGTAACACCTTAACGGGCTACTTAACAACCTCGACCAGTTAGACACACCTTTGTTTAGCATATCCGCTGAAGTCTCACTGAAAAGGAAACCCTAAAGGACAGTAGGCCTTGACTGAGGAGAGGGCCAAGACAGTCTGAACTCTGGGCACGTTCAAGGTGATAGGAAGACCAGCTCCTGCCTAAGGTGGGAACTAGCTCTTGGTGACCGGGAGTGAAGGGGAGGAAGAAACCTGGGAAGGAGTGAGCATAAGGCAACTGAATGCAAAGGTCAACCATTTCCCAATTTTCCCTAAGGCTGACCCTGAAGTATTGAAGCCTAAGTGACCTGAATTCCCTGCAGTGAACCTAATAACAGATCCAGCATTTTGGCCACCTTAATTACCCATTCAGATCTCCCCAGAACACACCTGTGGTGCATTTGGAAGGACAAGTTGACCTCTCCTGGTGAGCCAGGTCTTTCTTGTCCACCCAGCTTGCCCAAAGGGCTGTAGTTGCGCTTTCATATAATCACATTTTCATTTGAAATGAAATTCAGATGAACAGTCTACTGTTGGTGGCATATGTCTGCCCAGAGATGAAATCTTCATCTCTCTTTTCCTTGTCTAGAAGACACAGGAGAACTGAGAAACTGAATTTTGAGGGAGAAATAAGACAATGAATAGACCCAGAGTGTCTAAAAGATGAAGAGTGGCCGCGTGGAAAAGACACATCCGGGGAACTAGAAGGCAGGATTGGGCTGACACCTCACATTGACCTTGTGTGACTTTAAACAAGCTCTGTGGATCTCAGTTTTCTCATCTGTAAGATAAGTGGAGTAAAATGTTCTGAGCTGAAAGTAAAATGTTTGTTTATTTGACATACTGGAGTTTTGCTCAAAGTTTTTACCCAGAAGGTAGATTGTGGAGAGAGAGGCCTAATTATTCTCCATTTTCTCCCCAGAGCCTTGTGTGCTCTGGCTCCAGAGAGGCTCTCACTTACTCACATTGCATCTCCTGGGCTCTTTTGCTCTCTGGTTCTATCTGAGTTTGGCTAGTAGGAGATACCTGTAGGAGAACTGAGAACTGAATGAGAGAAAGAGAGAGATTTCTTTCCTGCTTCCTTCCTGCTTTGATGTGCTGCATCCATAAGTCCAGCTTTTATGGGATGGCCCTTCCTCCAGCTGGTAACACCTTTACTCTCTTTGCCCCCTCAGACCTACTAGCGGTAATAGCTTCCCACTGTCGACAGTCCCTGGGTACCTTAATATCTTTGCTGGCTCCCTTGACCTTGCCCTCATCTCTGTAAATAGTCCCTTTACTAAAACCTCTTCCACTGAACTATTTTGAGTGGAGAATTCAGTTTCCTATCAGGATCCTGGTTAATACAAAAATTTTTTCTTCAAAGAGAAAACTATGAATTACAGAACTTCCTGAGTCCCCCCTCTCCCCACTTGATGCTAGCTATTACTCTTTTTCCCATTTCCGGAGAATGATGAGGTCTGATGGGTGTGTTTACTTGGAGGAGGGAAAGGAACACAGAGTTAAGAGGTCTCCTTCTTTTTATTACTTACACTATTGTTTTCCTTTGTTTATTGAACGGTGGTTGGTTTACAATACTGTGTTAGTTTCAGGTGTACAGCAAAGTGATTCAGTTATACGTACATATGTATATTCTTTTTCAGATTCTTTTCCATTATAGGTTATTACTAACACTATTGTTTTCAAGTGGACTTCATCAGTGCAGCAACTCACAACAAAGTGCAGGTACACACTTCACATGAAAGAAATCCAGGTTGGGAAATGGTTAAGTTATTTGGCTAACACAAATGCCGAATTACATGATCCAAGCTCCAAAGACCATTTCCTCCCTCTCCACACCTCCTCCAACAAGAATTATTGGACTTGGCTTTGAAACATGACGAGGTTAAGCAGGCGGTTTCCAAGTTTTCCCTTTCACTTTGCATCCAGGATAAACATAATCCATGACTTTGATTTTTACACATTTTCATTTCAGTCAGGAGTTGGCAGTTTTTCAGCAGGGCTGCACCAAGTTTCATCTGTTTACTGAAATTTACATTTTTTACCCTTTCTGGTTATAACCTTTCTGCCTATGTCCTCTTCTTCCCTCCTTCCCCAGTCGTTGTGGATCAAGGACACTATATCATCCAGGGATGATGGGATTTGAGAGGCTAAATGTTATAGACATATCCAACTTGACTAGAAGTTTCTGTGAGGTCTGAAAACTAGACATGTTGAAGACACGTAAGATTGTCAGGGATGTGGGGAGTTTGCAGTTGTGGAGAATAAAACCCGGAGCTTTTAGAGCATTAGAGAGATTTGAAGTAAAAGGAGGAAATGAAAAAACTTTTAAAAGCAAAAATAGCTTGGATAAGTCTCTCCTGAAGTGTGTGCCATGGAGCCCTAACACCGTACCTCCTGTGCAGGGTGCAAGTTGGGGTGAGATTATGATCAAATACGTTTGGGAAATAATACAAAATGTGGCACCCCCTTGGAGAGCCCCAAAGCCTACTAAAGGTACTGAGAACTCTTGTAGTAAAGAATTCTGTTTAATGGTTGAGTCACCAAGTTTCCCCGCAAAATTCTTAGTCATGGAACTTTTAAAATAACATCTATTTTCATTCTCTTGTGGAAATATCAAGGAACAAACTTTGAAAAACATAGTCTGTCATACTGGGAGGAGAAACTCAGGGAATAAAAACAGAAAAACCTGGGCTTCTCTGGTGGCACAGTGGTTGAGAGTCCACCTGCCAATGTAGGGGACACGGGTTTGTGCCCCGGTCCGGGAAGATCCCACATGCCGCGGAGCGGCTGGGCCCATGAGCCATGGCCGCTGAGCCTGCGCGTCCGGAGCCTGTGCTCTGCATCGGGAGAGGCCACAACAGTGAGGGGTCCGCGTACCGCAAAAAAAAAAAACAGAAAAACCTGATTTGTATCTTCTCTATCTCTTTCTTACTTCCTGGGCAATAGGGCTCTCGCACTAGGATTCAAAGTCAGACTGCTGCTCTTTTCCACCCTGATGAATATTCTAGTTGAAAACGGTCTATATAGTATATAATACCAGACTGGCAAATGTTAAGTGTTCTGCAAATGTCTGTTGAATGAATTTATGATTGAATAAAATGAGTTAGTCCCTGTAAACCATGCACAAATGCCTGACACAAAATAAATAGCAACAAATGCTATTATTACTATTCATCATGATCTCTGGTTTAGAGGAAACAGAAAAACTCAAAACTTGTTACTGTCCCCCCCTTCAAAATAACTTAAAGACATCGATGGGCTCTGTCATCAGGTAACATACATTTTCTGAAGGAGAACCAAATGATTAAGCCACAATAAAATGACCTTTCACACAGAGAAGTCTTACATGGAAATATATCAGAATCACGGACAAAAAATTGTTTGCTTAGAGACACAGACAACGAATGGCATGTTTCTGCAAGGAAGAAATGAACTGGGTAAAATAAATATATACATACATACATACATATATATATATTATATTCCAATTCTGTGATGCCAGAAGGAAAGCTAATTTGTTGAGAGTTTTGTTTTTTATTTTTAATATCCTTACCATAGTTGCCATTACTTACAATAACAACATAAAACATGAAGGAGGTGAAGTAACTTATTTCACTTCTGCTCCTACATCGACTTATAAACAGAATGGAGGCTCTAACAAACTGCAATTGTTAAGATTATGTGGATCAGCTTCCTTAGAAGGAATTTATCTTGTCTAAGAATCTCAAGCATTTCCTGAGTTAGTAATGTACCAGAGTTTGTTTCTCGCTGACAACTATTAACTAATCACATCAAATCTTTTGAAAGAGAACTGTCTTTCCTGCCCACAGTATATCATGAAAACATTAAGAATAGGGTCGTGCTTTTATTGAGCACTTTCTGTGATTTTAAACCATAGAAATAGATTTGTATTTATATATGTATTATCTCATTAATGAAAGATAAAGTTGTCAGTTATTTGGAAGAGGAAAAGCTCCAATAAATAAAAATATTACTTATTTCAAATGCATTTATTTTCATTTTATTGAGTTTTAGGAATTTATGTAACATTAAGGGTTACAGTTCAGCATGGCCAAAGTAAAAGAAGCTCTGATTTGAAGTTGCTTAAGTAAGGAAATTTGCATAACCTCACATACCAGGAGGTACAGCAGAAGATCAAGTCTCTGGCTTGAGTGATTCAGTGTCTCAATGATTTCATCAAAGGCTTGGGCCCTGTGCCTCCCTCTGCTCTGCCATCTGCCCCACTGGCTGCTTACTGAGGCTGGTTCTCTCCTCATGATAAAATGGGTGCCAGCAACAAATAATCATTCGTTATTCATCTACAACAGGAGAGAGTAAATCTTCCAACCAACGAGTATGCGCCTTTGCCTTTAGTCTCATTGTGTCAAGTTATTACACTTGTCCATTCCCAGAACAGAGGAATGACATTGATTGTCCTAAACCAATGATTCTCAAAGTACAGTCCCCGGATCAGCAGCTTATGCTGCTGGGAACCTGAAAACCTATTAGAAATGCAAATTCTCGGGCCTCACTCTAGCTCTACTGAATCAGAAATGTTGGGGTTAGGGTCCAGCAATCTGAGTTGTAACAAATATGCCATGTATTCTGAAGTCTGAGGATCACTGCTTTAGACTAAACAGAATCTACTCCTGGTGCAGGTGGAAGGGGTGGAGACCTGGACCAAACTGGGGTTATGTCAGGAGGAGGAAGTTATGCCTGTTGAACTACTAACAGTGTCCACGTCCTGGATTTCTCAAAAACAACACTGGTTTCAAATATTCTGTTCCATGGGGGTTGCAAAACATGGTCCGCATTAAGATGACTATTTCAAAAACTCTTTCGAAATCCTCTGGTGAATGTACTGTGTCCTGGAAAGACAGTGAGAATATATCAAGAATCAAAAGATCTAAGGTCTAAGTCTAGCTGTGTCACTGTTCAAGCCAATGTCCTTGAGAAATTCACTTAGGCTCTCTAAACCCCAGCTATTACTCCTGTAAGGATGTTGAAACAGAGAGTCTTTAAATTCTTGAAAACAAAAACAATTGTAGCCAGCATTTACTGAGCACTTACTCTACGTCATACATTGCCAAGGATTTTATTTAGCATGCTATCATTGAATACTTAGAATAGTCCCTATGAATGATGGATGGATGGATAGATGGGCAGGCGGGTGGGTGGAGGGATGGATTGATGGATGGGTACATGGGTGGATGAATAAATGAATAAATTTTTTTAAAAAGAGAATAGCCCCTATGAAGCATGTAACTTGTTCCAACTCAGTTGGCTGCTGAGTGAAGAATCTGAGATTCAGGTGTATCTGACCCACGGCCCATTTGCTAAGCCACTATCCCACATATAGTGGCCCACTCTCCCTAACATCCATCAAACTAACTCTTTGTGATTCTGCAATTCATTTGGTTTCTTATGGTTTAACTCATTATGCTTTTTAGGAAACATGCTTTTTAGTATAATGAAAAGAATGTGGGCTTTTAAATTCAAGCTATATTGGAATCTTGGCTTCACCACTCTCTTGATCTATGACTTTAGGAAAGTTATTTAACTTCTCTGAAACTTTAATTTTCATTCTGTAAAATAACATTTTGCATAGCATTTGTAAGGATTAAAGGAGATAATACATCTAAAGTGCTTGGCACAGTGCCTGGACTATAATAGATATTCAATAAATGTTCATTTCCTCCCCTGCCTATTGCCTCATGGGAAATGTTATTTGCTGAATGAGTAGGAAATACTTTAGAACATTTATTTATTCATTTTCCCCAATATTTCCATTCATAAGTGCCCTTATTAAGTTGTACCAGGAATGGAAAAATTCTGCCTGTGCCTTCTTGGCTAAAACCTTTCTAGGTATAAGAACCCAGAGGGAAGACCACGTCCAGGAAAAGAACAGTCCTAGACTTTCTATCAGTTCCCCCATATTCACACTCTCCTAACAATCTCTTCCCAGAGTTTTTTCAAGTGGGCTATGTGGGTCTACATTTGAACTTGAAAGATTATTTCCAAATTTGAGAGGTAGTCCTCTTTACCTGTGTTAATCTCAAAATAGAACAGTCTGTGTGGGGTAAGGAGTCCACGCTGTCCTTTCACAGGCCTCCCTGTAATGGAGAGGTAACAGCACCCACACACAGAGTTTGGGGTAAGTTATTTGGCTCATGACAAGAAAGGCCATGGCCCCCAAGGAAAGACTGCTCCCTTTGAAGCAGCTATATCAAGGAAAGAAGAATTTTACTCTCCGAGCTCCGAAGGGTGTGTGTAGTTAATAATTCATGATGCACTCCCATGGGGTTTAAATAATTGTTTAATTGACAAATTTTTTGTGGCTCTATCATCACACCATTTTTAATGGTGAAAAGTCATACAATTAGAAAACGTAGCCCATTCAAATACTTGAAAAATAAGAAGTTCTGATGTTTGCTTAAAATTTTAATGTTACTGTTAATGGTGGGCTGTTTAATTTTGCTGTCTTGAAGAATAACAAACTTCTGGATTTTTTTTTTTTTTTTTTTTTTGGCTGCACTGCATGTGGCTTGTGGGATCTTAGTTCCCTGACCAGGGATTGAACCCGGGCTCTCGGCAGTGAGAGCATGGAGTCCTAACCACTGGACCACAAGGGAATTCCCAATAATAACAAACTTTTGGAATAAATTGACAATAAATGGCTTCTGAAGTTATTTAATGCTTATACTTTCTTGCAACACGATTTAAGCAGAGTGGACAAGTATGGCCTGTGTTTTCCAAGGCCATGACCAATACCCCTTATAGTTACATTTTGAAGCAAGTGTTTGATATCAGATAATTCATCCAGAAAATAACTCTCTAAAATTTCCTTTATTGTAACCAGGAGGCAGTAATAGATCATGAAGATGAATGTATGTTATTATCCCTCTGGTTGATATAGAAAACACAAAGTGATAAAAGCTGTTTTCTGGCCTCTCTTTAACACAGTGCTAGGAAATCCTATGGCGGTTTATCTTGCATCTTCATGAGCAGAAAAGAACATAAAATTGAAAAAATATCCAAAAATGTCATTACTGGTAATCATTCTTAATAATTCTACTCTATAATTATACTAGGTTTCCTTATAAAATTTTTATATATAACACACATTTATTTTACATATATGCATATTTCTATAGTACATAAGTGCTTTAAAGTTACATAAAGGATACAAGTTTTTAATTATTAGACACCAGAGCTGGGTTAACAAACAAGCATCTTGAGACTCTATGGGGTAAAACCAGGCACTATTATTTTTTTTTAAACCCCCCCAGGTGATGACAATGTGCAAGCAGAGTTAAGAAACACCACCCAAAATATTCTACCAACCACACATGAACATGAACACATATATTTTCTTAACTTCACTGGGAACACCTACTACTAGCAATATAGGCTCATAGAACAGACAAGTTCAAGGGCATGCCTGCTCCCTTTCCCCATTATCCTTCATTAACTTCTCCCTGAGCAAAATATCCAAGAGATTTGTTTGCCCGTTTGTGTGTGTGTGTGTGTGTGTGTGTGTGTGTGTGTGTATAGTAGCATCAGTAGTAGAAGAAGTAGCAAAGTTCTTTGTTCTTTTTCCAAATGATTTTTCCTGCAGACTCAGCAAATAAGACTGACTAAAGCACAATGTACAGAACAAAAGTGGAATGCCTCAAGAATCTTCTGCCCTCCTGCCCCTTTCTCCATCATCATCAGAACCCCAGGGGTCCCCAGAGCACCATTCTAAAATCTGCCTCTCAGACCCTAGAGAACTTGGCTATCTCACTTAGCGGCTGCTGGAAGAAGACTCATCTCTAGTGTGACAGGAAGGGCCCCAGGACAATCTGCTGAATTGTACAATAAGCAACTCCACCCAGGCAGTCCTGGATCAACCTCTGCTTGCCCTTGGCCATGCTATGAAACACCAATAACTGGATATTTAGAAGGTTGTTCTCCTCCAGTTCCTGGTATGAATAGTTCTAGGCAGGGCCCTTACTCATGGTGGTGAAATGAAGCAAATAATACCGTGTGCGCTCCCCTCCCAGCTCTCCCCCTTCCTCCAAATCAGAGAACATCCCAAGGGACCCAAAAAAGGACTGCCAGTCATGAAAAGTAAATATATAGCCTAAAAGGGGTGTGTAGAGTTAGGAAAGGCAGTTTTGCCCACTCTGTTTTGATGATTTGGGGAAGTAGTAGTGGGCAGTTGGCATATGAGTTTGGTCTTCGTTAAAAACAAAATAAAACAAAATACAGAAAGCCTGGTTGACAGCATATTCTCTCTCTGGCCACCTCTGAGTCTCTACCACTGGTCTTTGTATCCACTGAGCCCCTGTCCAGGGCCTGGGACCTGGACTTATCTTTTTAATTCATCACACAAAAGAGAGCTTGGTTGAAGACGCTACCTGAAAGTTATAGGGTGCAAAAATGTTTTGTGCCTGCCGATAACCCAGTGGTTAATCTTAAAACCAATGCTTAGAGAAGTTAGCCAACTTGGCCAAGGTCACAGAGTGGTGGAGATGGGATTCCACTCCATGTCTGCCTGATTCCAAAGCCCACAGTCTTTCTACTACATTTGCTTGTCCTTGAGGAAAGGGGTTTTGATTGGAGGATGAGGTAAAAGATGGGTAATTTTAGACACCAGGTGAAATTGGGTTCAGACCAGGACTAAGTAAGTGCTTTATTAAGGGTCTCTAGGAAGACACAGGAAACATAGACCCACAAGGGAGTTGGGGAAGAAAGACAAAGAAAGGGAGGGCACTAGAGACAAACATCGCCTAATCCAAAAACTTGAACACTGTGAAGAAAATCCTGATACCTGGGCATTACTAGATGTGTAGAAACTAAATCTGTACAGCTCTTAAATTTTTTATTGTGTGACATTTTAATCTGATAGAAGATATACATTCAAATTCTGTACTAATTTAATTCTTCATCTTGTTTCTGAGGCAGTTAACAAAGGAATACAAGATACTCTGATTTGTCCTAGGCAGTCAAACATTGTGAAACTTTTTACATTGGTTAAGGTGCCAAAGTGATGATTCATTTCACACAGATCACCAATGGGATTGACTTCCAACCATGTCTATCTTGGTCTATATCAGAAACAGGTAAAGGGGGTCAAAAGGTACAAACTTCCAGTTATAAAATAAGCAAGTCCTGGGGATGTAATATACAGCATGGTGACTATTGTTGATAATACTGTATTGTATATTTGAAAGTTGCTAAGAAAGTAGATATCAAAAGTTCTTATCACAAGAAAAACAAATTTTAACCATATGTAGTGACGGGTGTTAACTAGACTTATTGTGGTGATCACTTTGCAATATATACAAATATAAAACCATTGTACACTTGAAGCTAATATAATTGCTATATGTCAATTATATCTCAATATAAAGGAGAGAGAGAGAGAGAGAGCGACCCACAGGTCACTCACTGACTCAGTAGTTCATTTACAATTTGCCATGAGGTTCCTCCTAGCTCCCATGTATGTGGATGTGATGATAGATTGGCCAAAATGAGGTGGTATTTTGGCTAGTTTAAACAATGTACCTCAAGTAAAATTTAGCTCCAATCATCCTAATTCAAACAACCAACTGTTAAAAAGCAATATATAAGACAATCAGGGAAATATGAACACTGACTGTATATTTGATGATGTTAAGGAATTTAATGCCTACTTCTTTTGGTGTAATAATGATATTGTGGTTAGTTTTCATTGTTGTTGTTTAGAATATTTCTCTTTTAAAGCTACATATAAAAATATTTACAGATGAAATGATATGATTCCTGGGATTTGCTACAAAACAATTCAGTGGTAGAGGGAGGGAGTGAAGGAAAAGTAGATGGGTAAAGATGAAACAATATTGGCTATAAATTAATAATTGGAGAAGCTGGGTGAAGAGTAAATGGAAGTTCATTATACTATCCCCTATCCTTTTGTTTATGTTTAAAATTTTCCATTAAAAAGTTTTGCTTTTCTATATATAGACCTAATCAGTGTGACATAATGGAAATTTCAAAGGATTTGGAGCCAGGTAAACCAGAATGCAAATACTGGTTCTTTTCACTAACAAGTTAGTGGAAAGATTGTTAAACTCATGGAGCTTCTTTTTCATCTTTAAAATAATTAATTTGTACCTTATAAGAATATTGAGAATTAAAAGAAATAATATCTCTAATGCACCTCACACAGTGCCTGACACATAGTAGACACTCAGTAACTATTGTTATAATTGTACAAGATATTGAAGACGTAGGCATTTCAAAGAAACTTGGAACATGTTTTGAGATTTCAATGGAAATCTCAAAGCAGAATGAAGTGAACTAACAAAACAAAAGGTTGTACCCTTTCACAGAGAGCCAGAGATCAGAACTTTTCCTAGGCAAGAAGACAATTATCCAAAGCACAAAAGGAAACAACTTTCCATTTATCTCATTTCTAAGGTAACCATTGTATCACTAGTAAAATAGTCCAGGAATAAATTGGACATGATTTCTAAGGTCTTAAATTCTATTCTGCTTCAGTATTTGAATGAGAAGGGGCAAAGAAAAATGTCCTTGGCTGGGAATAGGGGAATAGGATCCAGAATTCTTTTTATTGACATCTTTCTCTAGTTTAAATTTGTACTTAAATTTAATTTATTTAAATATGTGTATTTACTTATGTGTATTCAACTCACATAGATCTCCTATGTGAAAAAATGATTCTCATTAGACAATTATGTTTATAACTTGCTCCTTCTTCTATAACAACCCAGTTAATGGCTTCAGCATTCAGCTACTCAAACCAGAACACTGGTAGATATACTCAATTCCCTTTTCTCCCTCACCACTTCTCTTCCCACACACTTTCAAGTGATTCCCAAGTCCATCAGTTTTATCTCTCAGATGCCTTAGGCCAAGTCCTCAGCATCCCACAATTAATTTCTGCAGCAATTGTAAAACTGTTTTCTTTATCTCTAGTTTCTTCTTTATTCAAATTATATTGCAAAATACTGCAAAGTGGCCTTTTAGCACTCAAATCTGATCATTTCATTACTCTGGGTAAAATATTTCAGTAGCTCTCAACTGTCTACAGAAGACGTTCAAATGCCTTAGCTTGGCAATGACCCTTGTCCACGTTTCTAACCACATCAGCTCTTCATCTAGACATTCAGATGCACCCTGTCCCTTGCTCTCTAGCCTTACTAAATGACTTGCCATTTTCTCCAAGTACCATGTTCTCTTCAGCTGCTGTGTTTTTGCACATGCTATTCCCTCTGCCTTGCAATATATTCGTTCTGTCTCTTTGACAAACCTTGTTCATACTTCAACTCTCATCTTGCATATTCTTTTGGTTGTTTACTCTTTCACTGCCAGTTGCTCACAGCCACCATGTTGAGTTAGACCCTCTATTCTCTGAGCAACTTGCACATGCATGCACATATCCCTATTTAAAAATCTTACACTAGTAAGTTGTGTGTGTGTGCCCATGAGCTCCTAGAGAACAGAAATCTCAGCTTATTTATCTTTAACTCCTTAAAGGTTACCTAGTATCTGGCACAAAGTAGGTGCTCAGGAATATGTGGAATAAGTGAAGGGAACAAATTAAGCCAGAGAAAAGTTTAAAAACGCAGTACAATGAATAACTGTTCTTCAATCTTTCAAAAATATAATACCTATCTTTCCTAGAATACACCTTACCCCCTCAAGTCTTAGTTCATTAGATTGTTCTTTCTGTCTAGAATGCTTTTCTCTTCAATTTTATCCTTGGCTCATCCTTCAAGAAGCTACTTAAGAGGTGACATCATTATCTCTACTAGGCTTGTCCTGAGCCTCTAGGGAGAGTTACCAACCTCCTCCCTTGTATGGTCACAAGTCTCTTATGTGAAAAATAGATTCTTGTACTTTATAGTACATACTAGAGCCCCTTGATACTTGTAAGGTATATGTCCTGAGACCTCACAGATCCAAAAGTTTGACTATGGAAATGTTTATATGGGTTTCTGGATTTCTTCTAAATTAAATTTCTAGCTTGCTGCACTCTAGAGCCTGCAAGCCACAACTACTGAGCCCACATGCCACAACTACTGAAGCCCGCATGCCTAGAGCCCGTGCTCCACAACAAGAGAAGCCACTGCAGTGAGAACCCCGTGCACTGCAACAAAGAGTAGTCCCCGCTTGCTGCAACTAGAGAAAGCCCTTGTGCAGCAATGAAGACCCAACGCAGCCATAAATAAATAAATAAATAAGAATTGGTGTTAAATTTCTAGCTTGAATCCTGGATTTCCTCCCAGCACAAGACAGTCAGCTTTTTTTTTTTTTTTTTTCTTTTTGTGGTATGCGGGCCTCGCACTGTTGTGGCCTCTCCCGTTGCAGAGCACAGGCTCTGGACACGCAGGCTCAGCGGCCACGGCTCAGGGGTCCAGCCGCTCCGCAGCATGTGGGATCTTCCCAGACCAGGGCACGAACCCGTGTCCCATGCATCGGCAGGCAGACTCACAACCACTGCACCATCAGGGAAGCCCAAGACAGTCAGCTTTTTGACTTTCACTCAAAATCGTTCTTTCACTTGATGGCCATTTTGAAAAGTCATATTTATTGGAATATGATTTACAGAGAGTAAAATTCACTTTTTTTTTTTTTTGGCCACTCCCTGCAGCTGAAAGAACAGAGTCCTAACCATTGACCACCAGGAAATACCCAAAATTCACCTTTGCAGATGTGTGATTTTATGAATTCTGACAAATACATCCAGGCATATAACCACCACCACAATTTTAGATAGTGTACATTTCTACCACCCCAAAAAGTTCCCTGGTGCCCCTTTGTGATCGCTCCCCAGCCTACAGCTGTGCCTATGGTTTTAACTTTTCCAGAGTGTCATACAGATTGAAACAAATAGCATGTGGCCTTATAAGTTTGACTTCTTTCGGTTAGCATAACGCATTTGAGATCTGTCCCTTTTGTTGCTGAGTAGTATTCCATAGTATGGAATTCCACTGTATGGAATGTATCACAGTACATGTGTACGCATCGTGGATGTTCTGTAGTTTACTCATCCCTTCTCATGTAATGAACATCTGTGTTGTTTGCATTTCTTTTGGTAGTTATGAATAAGGCTTCTATAAACATTTATGTCTTTTGTAAACATATATTTTTATTTCTTTTGGGTAAAAACCTAGAAGATGGGTTAGGTCACGTAGTAAGTACATGTTTAACTTCATAAAAAACTGCCATGCTGTTTTTTCAAAGTGGCTGCACCATTTTTCATCTTACCTGCAACGTATGAGAGTTCCGGTGGCGCAGCATCCTCGCTGACACTAAGAGACATGTAATGATATCTCATTGTGGTTTTAATTTGCATTTCCCTAATGGCTAATGATCTTTTCAGTGTTTATTAGCCCTCTGTATCTCTTGTTGTATGAAATGTCTGTTCAAATGTTTTGTCCATTTTTTTTTTTAATGAGATTGTCTGCTTGTAAATTATTGAGTTGTCGGGGTTCTTTACACATTAATGAAATCAGTCTTTTATTAGATAGTGTTTTGTAAATATTTATTTCCAGTCTGTGGCTTCTCTTTCATTCTCTCAACATTGTTTCTTTGTTTTTTTCTGTTTTTTTCATTTTTATTTTTGGCTGCATTTGGTCTTCATTGTTGCGTGGACTTTTCTCTAGTTGCAGTGAGCGGGGCCTACTCTTTGTTGCAGTACCTGGGCTTCTCAGTATGGTGGCTTCTCTTGTTGCAGAGCATGGGCTCTAGATGCGCGGGCTTCAGTAGTTGTGGAGCATGGGCTTAGATGCTCCGTGGCATGTGAAATCTTCCCGGAACAGGACTCAAACCCATGTCCCCTGCATTGGCAGGTGGACTCTTAACCACTGTGCCACCAAGAGAGTCCTTAACATTGCTTTTTGAAGACTGGTTGTTTTTAATTTTGATCAAGCCCAATTTATCAACATTTTCTTTTCTGGTTTGCATTTTTTGGATGCTCTTTACAAAACTTTTGCCTAACCCACGTTCACAAAGATTTTCACCAATTTTCTTCTAGAAATGTTATACTTTAGGTTTTACACTTAGGTCTGTGATCTATTTTAATTTTTTTTTTTTTTTTTTTTTTTTGTGGTACACGGGCCTCTCACTGTTGTGGCCTCTCCCGTTGGGGAGCACAGGCTCCAGACGCGTAGGCTCAGCAGCCATGGCTCACAGGCCCAGCCGCTCCGCAGCATGTGGGATCCTCCCGGACTGGGGCACGAACCCGTGTCCCCCGCATCGGCAGGCGGACTCTCAACCACTGTGCCACCAGGGAAGCCCTTGAGTTAAATTTTTAATACTGTGTGAGGTATAAGTCAAGGTTCACATTTTTGCACATATACGTCCAGCATCTATTGTTGCAACAGCACATATTGAAAGTCTATCCTTTCTCCATTGCATGTTTGCACGTTCTCCTCAGCATGTTTGCCAAAAATCAATTGACCATATATGAGTTGTTTCATGCCTGGATTCTATTCTAAGAGTTGGCCAACTTTTTCTGTAAAGGGAAGGATAAGAAAGATTTTAGGCTCAAAGGCCCTACAGTTTCTGCTGTAACTAATCAACTCTGGCATTACAGCATAGTAGCAGCTGTAATAGACAATATGTAAATAAATAGGCCTGGCTATTTTTTTGTATCAACAAAACTTAATTTACAAAACAGACAGCAGGCCAGATTAGGCTTTTAGGTTGTAGTTTGACAACACTTGCTCTAGTCTGTTTCAGTGTTTTGTGTCTATCCTTTTGCCAGTACCACCCTGTCTTGATTACTCTTGCAAGTTTTGAAATCAGGTAGTACTGTGATTCTTCCAACTTTTATCTTTTTTTCAAAATTGTTTAACCATTCGTTTAGCCATTCTTTTGCAGAATTGTTTTGACTATACTTTTTGCTTTCCTATTTAAGTTTAGGATATGCTTGCCAGTTTCTAGAAAAGAAAAAAATCTGCTGGAATTTTTATTAGGATCACACTGAATCTATAACAATTAGGGAATAATAGGAATTTTAACAATATTGAGTCTTCCAATCCATGAACTCAGATACTTCATTCTTTAGAGATATATATTTTATAGTTCTCAGCATACAAAACTTACACATATTTTGTTAGGTTTATACATAAGCATTTAATGGTTTTAGTCCTATTGTGCAGTGATATTTTTTATTTCACCTTCCAACTTTTGCATATATATATATATATATATATATAAATGATTTTTGTGTATTGAGCATGTATCCTGCAAACTTGCTAAATTCACGTATTAATTACCGTAGCTATTTTGTTAATTCTTTGAGATTTCTTATATAGACAGTGATGTCACCTGTAAATACAAACAGTTTTATTTCTTCCTCTTCAATTTCTTTGCATTTTTTTCTTTCTTTGTTGCACTGGCTACAACCTCCAGTAAGACGGTGAATAGCAATGGTAAGACTATACAATCCTCCCTTGTTCCTGATCACAGGGGAAAGCATTCGGTCTTTCACCATTAAGTATAATGTTAGCTCTAAGCTTTTCATAGATGTCCTTTATTAAGTTGAGGAAGTTTCTTTCTATTTCTAGTATTCTTAGAGTTTATATCATGAATGGATATTGAATTTTGTTTAATGCTTTTTCTGCATCCATTGAGATGATCATATAATTTTTCTTCTTTAGTCTATTGATATGGTGAATTACATTGATTTTGTTTCAATATTATGCCAGCTTGCCATCCTGAGATGAAGTCCCTTGATCATGATGTACTATCCTTTTTATATATTGTTGGATTTGATTTGACAATACTCTGTTGGGGATTTGGGGGTCTATGTTTATGCAGGTTTTCTTTTCTTATAATGGTTTTGTCTGGTTTCAGTATCAGGATAATGCTGGCCTCATCAAATGAGTTTCCTGGGACTTTCCTGGTGGCACAGTGCTTAAGACTCCATGCTCCCAACACAGGGGGCCCGGATTCGATCCCTGGTCGGGAAACTACATCCCACATGCATGCTGCAACTAGGAGTTCGCATGCCACAGCTAAGACCAAACACAACCAAATAAATAAATAAATATTTTTTAAAACATAATGAGTTTCTTACGTCAACCCTCTCAGTACAATTTTCACCCACTTACTTGATGAACAAAAGAGCCACTTCAAAATGACTCCCTGTATGAAAAATAGTGTGCATCAACAAAGCCTCTTTAGGATATGGATGACAAGCAGTAAGGTAGACATACTCATTGGTTCAGTAACTGAATCCAGAACCCCAGCCCCTTAGTATTAAAGAAAAAACTCTAAGCCTTGGCACAGTTATATATTAGTGTACCTCATTGGTCTCTTCCTGGCTTGGGACTAGCCACAAAACACATGTTAATTCCAACTGAGTCTTCGTCTATGCAATTGCTACCCTAATTTTTGTTTTAAAAAAACAAAAACCAAAAGAAAATCCAAATTCTCTCTCACTAGAATATAATCTCCTTATGGACAGGGCATATAATTTTTTTATTTTTGTATTTCCAATACTAGTACAAGGCTTGGAAATTCTTGGGCATTAGCATAATTTATTTAATGAATGAATGAGCACTTTAAAAAGCTACACTTTGTACAGCTTTTCCTTGTACAAAATTCTTATTTCCTAACAGAATAATACTCTCTGAAACGACATATGTCATAAACTCTAAAATTTAAATCTTTCACTGCTACTGTATTCACTGTATTCAATTTGTCTTTGGGTTTTACAGGAGAAAAGCAAGATGGCATTAAGCATAAGTAATGGTAATTGTTGCTTGTTTAGATGGAAGCCTTAAGAAATCTCAAGATCATGTTGAAAGCTTAATAGTCTCAAGTTGCAAGCTACATTATATATTAAGACTTATAACGTTACTGGTTATGTATATTCTTTTTGCAGAAATATTTTTTACTTAGGCTTCAAAATCTCCTTTAACTTTCAAAATAACCACAATTTTATGCTTACGGTGGCTCTATGTCTTTGTCAATAAGAGAAAAAAAATCTACATGATGTCTTTTTAACATGTATGTGCATCATGCATCAAGGGGTAAAAAAGACATTTCTGAATTCCTTGTCTTTGGGGGTAGCTGATCAGTTAGCTGGCCTACGCTACAATGACATCTACTGGCACAAGCAGGACTGAGCATCCAGAGGTAATTGTGAATGTGACACAGCAGTCTTTGAGGCTTCCTTTATGATTACTGCCTGATAATATGAGTTGCATCAGCCTGAATTTCTTAAGAACAGAGATCATGTTTTTTGTTTTGTTTTGTTTTTTAATATTTATTTATTTCGCTGTGCCCGGTCTTAGATGTGGCACGCGGGATCTTCCTTGCAGCATGAGGGATCTTTTAGTTGCAGCACGCATGCGGGATCTAGTTCCCTGACCAGGGATCAAATCCGGGCCCCCTGCATTGGGAGCGTAGAACCTTAACCACTGGACCACCAGGGAAGTCCCAGAGATCACGTGTTTTTGAGCTCTGACTCTGTGGTGCCTAATACTATGCTTGTCACATTAAAGATGTTCTACAAATGTATTGGACGATCATGAACGTAATTGCCTGTAGTCTAACCTTTTAAAAAGCATAGGACTTTCCTGGTGATGCAGTTGTTAAGAATCCGCCTGCCAATGCAGGGGACACGGGTTCCAGCCCTGTTCGGGGAAGATCCCACATGCCGTGGCAACTAAGCCAGTGTGCCACAACTGCTGAGTCTGCACTCTAGAGCCGTGAGTCACAACTACTGAAGCCCGCGTGCCTAGAGCCCGTGCTATGCAACAAGAGAAGCCACCGCAGTGAGAAGCCTGTGCACCGCAACGAAGAGTAGCCCCCACTCGCTGCAACTAGAGAAAGCCCACGTGCAGCAACAAAGACCCAACATAGACAAAAATAGCATGGAATATGATAATATTGTAACAGTGAATTACATTTTCTAAAAAATGATAAAATACTCTAAAATGATGGCTCTTCATCTTTGTGATTGAGAAATCTCTTCCAGAAAAATCACACACAATTTTACACACCATTTCACAAAGGGCCTAAATCCCATCTCTCAACTCCAGGTTAAGAACCCCAGGTCAGGAGGGAGCAATATGTTTTGAGACATTTCAAAATGCATGTGGACAAATTAAAACAGCAATGAGATATCATTCTATACCTATTAGAAAGGCTAAAATCCAAAACATTGGCAACACCAAATGCTAGCAAATATGTGAAGCAACAGGAATTCTCATTCATTGTTGGTAGGAATGTAAAATGTTACAGTCACTCTGGAGGACAGTTTTGCAGTTCCTTATAAAACTAAACATACCTTTATGTATGAACAAGCACTCATGCTCCTTGGTATTTACCTAACTGGGTTAAAAACTTATGTTCACACAAAAATCTGCATACAAATTTTTAGAACAAATTGATTCATAACTGTCAAAAGCAACAAAGATGTCCTTTAGTAAGTGAATGGATAAACAAATTGTTGTAATCCATGCAATGAAATATTATTTAGCAATAAAAATAAATAAACTGTTAAGTCACGCAAAGACTTAGATGAACCTTAAGAAGGAAGAAATTTTCCTCTACTCTTCTAGGTTCTTCTGGCTGGTCTAAGAATTAAATTGACATGAGACAGATTAATAGGAGAGAATTATACAAAAGTTTAATAACATGTGTACATGGGAGAGACCCAGGAAAACTGAGTAACCCGCCAAAATGGCTGAAACCCTCACCTTAAATGCCCTCTTCAGCTAAAGACAAAAGAGGATGTTTAAAGTAGTAGTTTGGGACTTCAAAGCAGAGGAAGGCAATTCACATGAAGTTGGAAAAGCAAATGTTTGGTAAACAAATGTTTTCTGGGCCACTCAAAGGCAATGGGACACACAGTGGACTCTGATCTCCAGGCCCTGCCAAGTTTCCCCTACCACACCTACCCCATATTCTTTCCATATATCCCTGGTGACAGCTCTATTCTGGGAACAGGGCCTTTAAATGCTTTAGGCAGCTAAGAGAGAGGTCAAAGTTTCTTCCTGAGTCTTTCAGGCCTTGATTGTTTTCAGTTCAAAATAAACCACAAGCCAAAGAGACATTTTGGGATGGCCAATTTTGCTCTCCTACAAATGCATATGGCTAAGTGAAAGAAACCAGTGTGAAGAGGCTACATACTGTACAATGCCAACTATATGACATTCTGGAAAAGATAAAACTATGGAGATAGAAAAAGTTCAGTGGTTGCCAGGGGTCAGCGGGAGGAAAGGAATAAATAGATGGAGAACAGGGATCTTTGGGACAGTGCAACTATTCTGTATGATACTGTAATGGTGGATACGACATACATTATACATTTGTTTAAACCCAGAGAATGGACAACAGAGAGAGTGAACCCTATTGTAAACTAAGTACTTTAGTCAATAATAATGGATCAGTATAGGCTCAATTGCAACAAGTGTACTACACTAATGCAAGATGTTAATAATAGGAGAAACTCTGGGGCGGGGATGGGGGAGGAAGTGGGTAGGAACTCTGTACTTCCTAATCAATTTTTCTATAAACCTAAAATTACTCTAAAAAAGAGTCTATTCATTTAAAAAATGAAAAGAAATAAACTTCTATCATATTGATATATTATAGGATCTATTTGTTATGGTAAAAAAAATGCATGTGGTCTTATAATGAATGAATTGAACAAGTTTACCTTCTAATGTTATTCTCTGCTACAATTTTAAATGACACATAATCTATGCCAGGAGTTTATTTCATAAGGGCTCATGTAATCAAGTCTCTCTAACAGAAGGCTACTTTGCGATTATAAACCCTACAGAGAAAAAGACTTTTTACTTAATTCTTGGGTTGATGAAATTAAATACTTCATTTGGTGTGCTTTTCATTTTGATGTCCCTTAGGGCTGAGAATTGCCTTTCTCAGAAAGCACTATAAATCATCTGTGAATGGCTGGTGTGATAGAGGGAAGAAGGACGAGTTTATTATAGCTTCTGTCGAGAGCTCTAGGCACATCTAGCAAGCGGCTGCCAAGAAATGTTTATTGGTGTGGTAGGGAGTTCTACTCCCTGGATCCTTGTGAAAAACTGAAAATTGCTTTTGGCCTGTCAGTTGCATTGTAAAAAGTCTTCGGCTTAAAAATTGATTACCATTTTATCTCAGAAAGCAGAATGGCAGTCCAGCAAATCATGATTCCCATAAGTACTCATATGAACCCCTGGTGCTTACCAAAGTGGGAATATTTTTAGCCCATCTCCATAAAGTTTAAAGGTAGGTGGACATTTGGGCCATAGCTTGAGCGATTTCAGGACAGCAGTTTGTCTTCTGGCCTGAGTTATTTGGAGTTTGGGTCTCTCATAATAAAAAATTTTACAAAATAACAACTTCACCACAGGGCAGGCTTAACCTTAGGTAACAGAAAAAAGAATAATTGTAAGATAAAATTATAGCTATAACTGTTCATATTATTCAGGCTAAAAGATATTTTGGTGTGACTAAATGTGCTTGGCTTATGTCCAGGGAAAAGACCCTGCCCCAAATGAAGAGATAAAACCAAAGGAAGTGAATCTCTACAGCCCCACTGGAGTCCTACCTTCCTCTTAGCTTGCTTGGGGTGTAAACTGGTACATATACTGAAGTCTAGTACACCGGGGCCAATGTAAGCTTTCTGATGGAAAGCAGACCACGTGAGACGGGAGGAGCCTTAGAGAGTCTCCGACTCTAACATCTCTACCCACCCAGACTCTTGTTAGAAATTCATGTATCTAATTTTGTAAGTTGCAGTTCTTTCTGGTCACTTACTGTAAACTGCAGTTATACCGGTCACTAACACCCTTGAGTGAGTTCATTTGTCAGATTTCACTCTTATGTAGCATCTGGCCCAAAACAGGGCTCTAAAGAAACCATATACTCTAAAAAAATCTATTTAAGATAGGGAGGAGGAATGATTTTGGAAGAAGAAAGTATTGGGACAGTTGGGGGACTGCCCAAAACTGTAGCAGTAGCAACACTTCTGCTTAAAGATATTTATTACAAGCAGCAAAAGCAACTAGGCACATATGTTTGCCTCCTACTCAGTATCCAGATTCCTTTGCTGAGAGATTCAGAGGATGAAATACCTGGTGGATAACTGTTACCACCTTTACTAACATTTCCCCCTCCTTTCAGTACTAAATGTTTCACTTGTGAAAATCCTTTAGCCAGACATTAATTGAGATAATATACTGAGGTCTACTTATCTTTAAGGTAGAGGAATCTGAGCCGCTATACTCAAAGCAGCATCAACCTGATTTTAATAAGTCACTTGTTATCAATCAGGCCTATCAAAATAGGAAGAAATGATTGTAGGGGAAGGGGTAATGTTGTAGTGCTAAAACAGGTCATATTCTTAAAACCTGTTTGTTAATGCAAGCCATACATTAGGTACACAAAGTCTAACATTTTGGTCCAGGTCACACGGTAGCTGAGTAGCTGAGTCAGGATTTAAACCCAAGCTCATCTGACTCACATTATTTCCCCTATTATTTCAATATCCTGTCAATGACATAAAATTTCAGCCACTGTTTTAAGTGCTTTATATCCATTAACTCATTTAATCTTCCCTGTAGTTCTATGCGGTAGGGACTATTATTATCTCTATTTACACATGAAGACCCGGAGACAGTGACAGCAGAAATAATCTGTCCCGGGCTATGCAGCTAGAAAATGGTAAAGCTTGGATTTGACCCCAGATAGCCTTGAAAATACAATAATGTTTCTCTAAAACTCTAACTTGAGATTTGTCTTCTTACAAATGAACTTTGAAATCCTCCCGCATGGCGATCAGTTTCAGCCTTTAGAAGACATCTCTCTTCCCACTCCCTTTCCACACCCTTGTTCTTCATCTGAAGCAGGTGAGGTCATGAGCTCAGTGAGAGCAGCACACCACAGACATTCAACAGGCTTGCTCTGAATCAGTGGATAGGATTCAAAGCTTAACTCCCAGCTGTGCAAAATTGGGCAAGTCCCATAACCTCCCCCTTAGTTCTCTTGCGTATAAAATGGGGATATTCAACCCTATATCATGTCATTGTTATGAGGATTAAAAAGGTATGTGTGGGGACTTCCCAGGGGGCGCAGTGGTTAAAAATCCCCCTGCCAATGCGGGGGACACGGGTTCAAGCCCTGGTTGGGGAAGATCCCACATGCCACGGAGCAGCTAAGCCCGTGCACCACAACTACTGAGCCTGCGTGCCACAACTAGTGAAGCCCGTGCGCCTAGAACCCATGCTCCACAACAAGAGAAGCCACCGCAGCGAGAAGCCCAAGCGCCGCAATGAGATGTAGCCCCTGCTCGCCGCAACTAGAGAAAGCCCGCACCCAGCAACGAAGACCCAACACAGCCAAAAATAAAATATTAAATAAATAATTTTTAAAAAAAATATATGCGTGGCTCTTTTCATGCCTAGCGCAGCCATGGCTCGTGGTCCCAAGAAGCAACTGAAGCGCATAGCAGCTCCAGAGCATTGGATGCTGGATAAACTGACTGGTGAGTTTGTTCCTTGTCCATCTAGAGGACCCCACAAGCTGAGGGGACGTCTCCCCCTAATCATTTTCCTAAGGAACAGACTTAAGTATGCCCTAACAGGAGATGAAGTAAAGAAGATCTGCATGCAGCGTTTCATTTAGATTGATGACAATATCCACACTGATATAACCTACCCTACTGGTTTTATATATGTCATCAGCGTTGACAAGACTGGAGAGAATTTTCATCTGACCTATGAAACCAAGGGTCATTTTGCTGTTCATCATATTACACCAGAGGAGGTCAAATATAAGTTGTGCAAAGTGAGAAAGATCTTTGTGGGGACAAAAGGAATTCCCTCATCTGGTGACCCACTATGCTCACACCATCCGCTACCCTGGTCCCCTCATCAAGATGAATGACACTATTCAAATTGATTTGGAGACTGGCAAGATTACTGACTTCATCAAATCTGACACTGGGCAGCAAACCATGGATCTCCCTTCCCCGTGGAAACTGTATCCACCTTACCATTGCTGAGGAGAGAGGCAAGAGACTGGCGGCCAAACAGAGCAGTGGATAAAATGATCTCTAAGTGACATGACTTGTACTTAAAGATAACATTACATTAAAAAAGAAATGTATGTGTGTATGCACCCCAGTGTTCACAGGAGCACTATTTATACTAGCCAAGACATGGAAGCAACCTAAGTAAGTATCCATCAATGAATGGATAAAGAAGATGTGGTACATATATACAATGGAATACTACTCAGCCATAAGAAAGAATGAACTGATGCCATTTGCAGCAACACAGATGGACCTAGAGATTATCATAATACTAAGTGAATTTATTCAGACAGAGAAGACAAATACCATATGATGTCACTTATACGTGGAATCTAAAAAATAATACAAATGAATTTATTTACAAAACAGAAACAGTCTCACAGACATAGAAAACAAACTTTTGGTTACCAAGGGGGAAAGGGCAGGGGGGAGGAGTACGGGATTAACAGAAACACACCACTATATATAAAACAGATAAGCAACAAGGATTTACTGAATAGCACAGAGAACTGTATTCAATATCTTATAATAATCTAAAAGGAAAATAACCTGAAAAAAATATATATGTATAACTAAATCACTTTGCTGTACATCTGAAACTAACACAGTATTGTAAATCAACTCTACTTCAATTAAAAAAAAAGAAAAGAAAAAAATATGTGTGTGTATAAATATTCTCAGCCCAGTGGTTGGCACCATTCAATAAATGGTAGCTATTGTTATTATTAACCATTACTATTATGATTGTATTACTGTGTTACTGTTATACCAGGAACACAAATTGATGATGAGAGTGCTTGCCATTTTCAGTTACATATTTGTGTGCTGGTTCCAAAGGGAGGTAGTCACATTTCCAGTCCTGGGAAAGATGACTCGTATTGTTCTTTCTTCAAAAATATTTGAAGCGAAGTAGTAAGAATTTGGAACAATAATATGCTTTATGGAAAACACCATGTACCAAAGAATGATGGTTATTTATCACAAGTGTAAAGTCAGAAGCTTGAACCTAACTTTTTGCATTAAGCCACCTGGAAGGGATGACAGAGAGGCGGTAGTTATTAAGGAGTGTCCCCTCCAACCCATAAGAAGCAGTGACTCAGCACAGTGAACCTGCCCATGCAGGTCCATTGTTATGAGGCTTTCACTGTTATAAGTCTTTGGCATAGAACCCTGTAGCAGACACTGTGGATCCAACTACATTTCTTCCTTTCTGCATCACTACTAGAATGCCAAACTCGTTCAAGCATCAGGCAGCAAAATGCTCCGGGAAGGTCAATTCTGCCTCTGGGAATAAATCATAATTGGCCGAAGCCAGTCCTGGTAATCTCATTTCACTTTATTTCATTGGCTTAAGTATAAAAGTGTGATACGTTGGGGGTCAATTAATTATAAGGGAAAATCAGCTGAAGGTTATTTTTTTTTTTTTTTTTTTTTTTTTGCGGTACGCGGGCCTCTCACTGTTGTGGCCTCTCCTGTTGCGGAGCACAGGCTCCGGACACACAGGCTCAGCGGTCATGGCTCACGGTCCCAGCCGCTCCGCGGCATGTGGGATCTTCCCGCACCGGGGCACGAACCCGTGTCCCCTGAATTGGCAGGCGGACTCTCAACCACTGAGCCACCAGGGAAGCCCTACAATGATTTTTAAGACCCCGTATCTACCTTCAAGGAGTTTATACTAACCAGCTGGTCAATTCGGGACAACTCACCTGACTTTAGCTTTCTCATCTGAAAAATATGGATAATAACACCCACTATACTTCACTTCCTTTTTAATAGCATCTGTTTATAGATGGATTTCACATAGTTGTTAGGGAGCAAAATAAAATGACTTATAGGAAAGTGTTCTGAAGAGAAGATTAAATTCTATGCAAACACACTTTTCCATGCAGAGAATTAAAAGACGGCCCTTTCCGGGACTTCCCTTGTGGCCCAGTGGTAAAGAATCCACCCTGAAATGCAGGGTAAGAGGGTTTGATCCCTAGTCGGGGAATTAAGATCCCACATGCCACGGGGCAACTAAGCCTGCGTGCCGCAACTGCTGAACCCACACGCCTCAACGAGAGAGCCCACCTGCTGCAAACTACAGAGCCCATGTGCTCTGGAGCCCGTGCACCATGAGAGAGAAAACCCGCATGCCACAATTAGACAGAAGCCCGCGTGCCGCAATGAAGAGCCCTCATTCCACGACAAAGATCCCATGTGCTGCAACTAAGAGCTGACACAGCCAAAAATAAAAAATTAAATAATAAAATAAACAAACAAAAACAAAATGCTTAAAAAAAAAAAGACGGTCCTTTCCTTTGAGCACCTGCCTAAATGGGAAACATTCTTTGACTTGAGATAAAAGGCAAAAAATTTATACCTATATTACCATTATCATTACTATTATTATGATCATTATTCTTTATTCTTTCCTATCCCCAGATTATCATTATCATCCCCAAATACCAGAAGCTTAGAGTGAATTATTTTTTGTTTGTTTTAAACATATGACCACTCCAGAGTATACCCAGAAAAAATAAAAACACTAATTCTAAAAGATACATGCACCCCAACGTTCATAGCAGCACTATTTACAATAGCCAAGACATGGAAGCAATCCAAGCGCCCATCAACAGACGAATGGATAAAGATGTGGTGTATATATACAATGGAGATTACTCAACCATAAAAAAGAATTTCTGCCATTTGCAGCAACATGGGTGGACCTAGAGAATATTATGCTTAGTGAAATGTCAAAGACAAATACTATACATACATGGAATCTAGAAAATAATACAAATGAATGTATATGCAGAACAGAAACAGATTCACAGATATAGAAAACCAACTTGCGGTACCAAAGGGGAGAGGGAAGACGGGAGGGACAAATTAGGAGTATGGGATTAACAGATATAAACTACTATGTATAAAATAGTTAAGGGACAAAGATATATAGTATAGCACAGGGAATATTATATATTTGTGTTACATATTCTCTATATAAGGAGGGTGTTTAGTGGTTCACTATATCACACCCCCTTTAATATACATAAGTATCTCAACCCTTTCTGTAGTTTGTTTTAGAAAAAATATATAAAAATTTAAAATTATAAACAGTGTATTGAATAATCCAGACACCACAGGGTGCAAGCAAAAAACAATGTAGTTTCTTCTCCCCACTTCCCTTGCAAATCCTCTCTGATTGTTCTTTTCTGTCCCTTGGATGAAACCTTTGGCAGATCGCATAGCTTTCCTTGCCATTCTTGGTAATAAAAGAATGTTCTCCTGTTTTCACGTCTTAAATAATCCAGTTCAGTGAAACACCAAAACTCTATACTCTCATGTGATTGAAAACATCTCTCCTCCCTCCTTTCTGCTCACATGAAATCAAGACCTGCAGGGGTGATGCCTCAGTTTCTTCTCTCTGTCTCATGTTATCCTTCCCCCCACCTGCTGGCTGCAGTTTAGAAGCCTTTATAGGTTTGGAGCAGGGGTGAAGGAGAAGCATAACGGGCAGGAACAGTCCTTGATGAGTACAGTTTTAATCTGGGTGTGCCCGTTTCCAAATGCATCCTCTTTCCTTCTGGGGAACCATTTTGGGTTCTCTGGTGAAGCCCCACCCTAACCCCCGCTGTAACCTCCCGCCTCTGGGATCAGCTGTCTCCACTTCCTTTGATGTAGGTGATGCCTCCTTAGGGGACACGGACTCTGCTTCCGCATCTGAAGGTTCATCTGTAGCTTCTTCCCGCTGTGGTTCCCTCACCCTTATCAGAAGGCCCTCTTGGGCATGGCCAATTTCAAGACAACAACCCATGCCCAGGTTTAATCTGCAGGGTCCACTCTAGCCCAGGAGAAATATGCTTGTGTTTTTCACCTGCTGAACATTTTCTACCCTGTCAAGTCCAGGTGCAACCCCTCAACTTCAGACTTTTCAGGTGTGAGTTCAGTGTCAAGCTCTGTGTACCCCCAACTCCAGGGATGTATGTCAAGTTCTCCAAGTGGTTCCATTGAAGCCTATTGCACCTGGCTTCAGACGAAGCTTCAGTCTCTCCCTTCCACATCCCTCCTTCTTGGAGGCAAGAAGAAGAAATGCACAGCACCCTGCCCTCTTCCCAAGTCTCTTTCAAACTTGAAAGCCCCCTATTTTCTCAGATAGTCTGGAAGTGGGTCATGGGCGATGGCAGCAGGATGGGACCATCCTGAGGTAGCCTCACCTTTTCTTTAGAGTGTGAGAGTTATTAGTACTTTTGTATTATTTTGGGACTTTGAAACTGAAGGGATTTAGAACAAGCCTCCCCAAAATGTGCCAGTTTGGTCAATGGATTATTTTGAGTTGAAGACAACAGAGGCTCAAAAGACTTAGGAAGAGCTTTTCTCCTCCCCCTCAACTGCCTAAAAGAATTTATTTTTTAAATTAATTTTTATTGGAGTATAGTTCCATTACAATGTTGTATTAGTTTCTACTGTACAGTAAAATGAATCAGCTATACATACACATACATCCCTTCTTTTTTGGATTTCCTTCCCGTTTAGGTCACCACACTGCATTAAGTAGAGTTCCCTGCGCTAGGCAGTATGTTCTCATTAGTTACTTATTTTATACATAGTATCGATAGTGTATATGTGTCAATCCCAATTTCCCAGTTCCTCCCATCTTTCCCCCTTGTCCCCACTGGTACCCACACATTTGTTCTCTACATCTGTGTCTCTATTTCTGCTCTGCAAATAAGATCATCTATACTATTTTTCTAGATTCCACACATGTGCGTTAATATACGATATTTGTTTTTCTCTTTCTGACTTACTTCACTCTATATGACACTGTCTAGGTCCATCCATGTCTCTACACATGACCCAATTTCGTTCCTTTTTATGGCTGAATAATATTCCATTGTATATATGTACTACATCTTCTTTATCCATTCATCTGTCAATGGGCATTTACATTGCTTCCATGTCCTGGCTATTGTAAATAGAGCTGCAATGAACATTGGGGTGCATGTGTCTTTTTGAATTATGGTTTTCTCAGGGTATATGCCCAGTAGTGGGATTGCTGGGTCATATGGTAGTTCTATTTTTAGTTTTTTAAGGAACCTCCATGCTGTTCTCCATAGTGACTGTATCAATTTTCATTCCCACCAACAGTGCAAGAGGGTTCCCTTTTCTCCACACCCTCTCCAGCAGTTATTGTTTGTAGATTTTTTGATGATGGCCATTCTAACTGGTGTGAGGTGATACCTCATTGTAGTTTTGATTTGCATTTATCCAATAATTAGTGATGTTGAGCATTTTTTCATGTGTTTGTTGGCCATCTGTATGTTTTCTTTGAAAAAATGTCTATTTAGGTCTTCTGCACATTTTTGGATTGGGTTGTTTGTTTTTTTGATATTGCGCTGCATGAGCTTCTTGTATATTTTGGAGATTAATCCTTTGTCACTTGCTTCATTTGCAAATATTTTCTCGCACTCTAAGGGTTGTCTTTTCATCTTGTTAATGGTTTCCTTTGCTCTGCAAAAACTTTTAAGTTTAATTAGGTACCATTTATTTATTTTTGTTTTTATTTTCATTACTCTAGGAGGTAGGTCAAAAGAGATCTTGCTGTGATTTATGTCAAAGAGTGTTCTGCCTATGTTTTCCTCTAAGAGTTTTACAGTGTCTGGCCTTACATTTAGATCTTTAATCCATAGATAAAGGGCCTGGTCCAGGAAGAATGATATCACCAGAGACAACTACAGAGAATATGGGCTAAGTGTGATAGGCTGGGGGGAACTGGGCAGGGCCTGTTTATTCAAAGTCCTCTCTGTCTCCCACTGTCTCTGCATGGCAAGGCAAACATTTGTTTACCAAACACTTGCTCTTGCCATCTTCTTGCGAATTGTTTTCCTTCCCTTAGAAGCCCCAGGACCCTACCCGCTTCTTCCTAGCTCAGAAAGGCATCTAAGCCTCAATTGTCTGTCAGGAGCATCTCATTGATTTTGTAGGGCTCCTATACATATATAATTAAATTTGT
The DNA here is from genome assembly GCF_059928025.1 of Delphinapterus leucas. Classification (NCBI taxonomy): domain Eukaryota; kingdom Metazoa; phylum Chordata; class Mammalia; order Artiodactyla; family Monodontidae; genus Delphinapterus; species Delphinapterus leucas. Next base: position 74,993,465 of record NC_143137.1, read on the forward strand.
TTATCTCCTATTAATCTCTCTTATGGTAACTTAACTAATAGAGCAGCCAGAAGAACCTAGAAGGGTAGAGGAAAAGTTTTCTCCCTTACAAAGCTTCTGCTGAAACTTTGAGATAACAGGAAAAGTTCATTTAATATCCAATTCCCAAGGTATATTATAATATTAAATAAACTTTAAAAATGAATATTTTCTCTCAGAGATTCTTAAATACTCCTTCCAGGGGCAGTGCCCATCCCCCATGTACCTGAGGAAGATCACTGTTTGTTTTTGTTTTTGTTTTAGCTGTGCCAAGGCATGTGGTATCTTAGTTTCCCGACCAGGGATAGAACCCCTGCGCTCTGCACCGAAGCACGGAGTCTTAACCACTGGACTGCCAGGGAAGTCCAGACCACTGTTTTATACATAAAAAATATTAAATCTTCTTGAGCTTTTTCTTGGAGCCCCAGGCATCTTTGAATCCACCCAAATTTGGTACCTGGGATCAAGGATCTGTACGGACCTCTACCCAGATATAATATGTAACTTCGGTGAGTTGTAACTGGTGGTTGCATTTGACAAGGTTTACAGCAAAAACTGAAAATGCTGAGACTCTTCGGCCATGTTACAGTCCCCTAGGTCATTAGAACTGGAAAGGCTCTGTCTGTCTAAGGGGTCAGTAAGGCCTGAGCTTTGAGACATCATTTCAGCCACTTGTTTGCTTTACTTATGGTCAGGAGCAGCTTGGGGTTGGAATGCTCATATAAGGCCACGAAGCAGAGTCAAAATGACTGTACCCTGGAGACCTGAACATACAACTTTAGCCTCACTGGCCTCATTCTCATGGCAACTGAGCTCACATTGCAGAGAGCAGTGAGTAATACAGTAGCTGTCCCTAGAATGCTGTTTCTCCCTTTGCCGAGAATGGTTCTAAAATATTTGCAGCTCTCCTCTCGACTAGATCATCAATCTAAGAGTCTGGATTTTCCCATAAAGTCTATATCAATATGATTCTGAGTTTTGAAAGGATTTTAAAGGCCCAAGGAGATATATAAAGGAGAAAATATTCTACCAAGAAGGCTGTAACTCAGAGTACCACTCCACAGGACACGAGGCTATCAAAGTGTTTTGTTACCAAGGTATCTCTGCTAACCCCAGCTGCCAGCCCAGTAATAGAATAGACACAGTAGATGTGGCATTTCCTCATTGGAGGAATCATTTCCCAGATCTTAACAAGTCCTGATGGATTTGGGAATTGGTTTGAAATCTCCTCTAGGAGTTTCTACAAAACTCTACTCTGGAGAGGAGCATGTATGAAGTGGTTTCTATTTCTTAAAAGCTCTGAACAGTAGGAGCAGCATTAATTCTGTGAGTTACGGCTCCTATTAGAGCAGTGTTCTTAATCCTCCCAGGTGGTTGTCAACCAGGAGAAGAGGTGGTATCTCCTTCTGAGACGCTGAATGCCACAGTGCAGCAACTCATTGTCCTAAGGTTGTACATCCCAGAGTCTGGCCACAGAGAGGGGGCACAGGATTCATGACAATGCAAGTGAGACTTGTTTTTTTGTTTGTTTTTTTTTTGCGGTACGCGGGCCTCTCACTGTTGTGGCCTCTCCCATTACGGAGCGCAGGCTCCGGACGCGCAGGCTCACTGGCCATGGCTCATGGGCCCAGCTGCTCCGCGGCATGTGGGATCTTCCTGGACCGGGGCACGAACCCGTGTCCCCTGCATCAGCAGGCGGACTCTCAACCTCTGCGCCACCAGGGAAGCCCAAGTGAGACTTGTTTTGATCAGAGGTTAAGGGTGGGTGATAAATGAAAATGATTTCTATTGCCTAGCCTGTAATGATAAGTAATTGGGAGATGATTAACCTATTTTTCTTTCCTATTCTTAGATAAGTCTCATCACTCCTGGCTGCCCCCCCAACCCCCAAAACACACCCACACACACACACAGAATTAATGGCTGTTTACAAGTGAATGTCAACCTCAGGTCATGTATGCCCTAAACTGTGCTCCACCATGTTGCCTATGAAGATAGTAGACCTAAGAGTGGAAGCAAATCTGATTGTCTGAAGTATTGTTCAACTTGAGCCCTGACAAGTACAGAGTGTCAGTGCAACAGCAGCTGAACTTTGAAAAATTCACGTTTTTCTCTTTTGCTTTTCCTAGTCTTGACCTTCTCTTTAAAGAGTTAAAGCACCCATCTTTGGGGAAGGGTGGTAATTAGGAATGAAAGAAACAACAGGCAGCTTCTGACATGTAAACTAGGATTTTACAATGAGAAACAGTCAAGGGGAAGGAGATTTATTTTCTACATCTCTCTGGCTCCCACTTAACATGTTAGGAGCTAGACTTGGCAAACAAAATCATAGAGCTTTTCCTCTTTCACTTAAACACTATGCCAAGAAACTTCCTACTCTGTAGGTGTGTAGAAAGAGGATGGATAGAGAAGAAGTAAAAGAAAACCTTCCTCTGTGGTCTCTGGGATGGTGAGAAGGAAAAGAGGGATCAGAGGAAGGGAAAGTGGGCAATGAGAAACTCATGCTCCAAGGTGCTCTTCTTGTCCTTGCGGGATTCCGGGAGACTTATGCTGAGTGGCTTCACTTCACCATGTGATGCCCTAGTATGATTAGAAGACTGCAGTGCTGAGGTCCCTCCATGAGAGAAAGAGAGAGAGAATGAGAGAGAGAACTTAATTTGCACTCCGAAGCCTACCTTGGTACCCATGTAACATGGACACAGAACTGGCAGCCAGAAGCTTGCCATGGGACCTGTTGTGGCAATAGAAGAGATGATCCCACTGTGTTTTCAGGATGGACAGCCTGGCCGGGGGCTGAATGGGGGAGAGAACCAGAGGGTCTGCAGCCAGAGAGAGTTGAATGAGGGCCAAGCAAACAAGGAAGGCATGACCAAGCCCTGATTAAAGCAGGAAAAAATAGACAACTTTAGGAGCAACTGAAGTCTGTAGCCAAAACTTGGATGAACTGACCAGTGCACAATCAAAAGCCAGGACAGGACAAGTCCATACGGACCCCCTCTCCCAACCTCATACCATAAGAATACAAGAAACTATACGCTTCCCCATGTATTCTCAGATAGGAGGGCAGTGAGAAGTGAAAATGTGGGAAATCTCAGAACCTGAGAAATATTTGATGAGGTGGTTTAAATTACTGGATCAGAATACGTTGAAACCAGATCAAATCAAGTTAGTTTTGTTTTGTTTTTTCTTTCCTACTACCTACCAGGTCATAAGACCAGATCAGCTATAGACAAAATAAAGAAACTAAATTTTTTCTAAATTTCTGTTATCATCAGTAATTTTGCAATCCTGCTACAAAAACACTGAGATCAAATAATAAGTTCACATCATACTGCATTTGACCCCACAAAAATAGTCTTTTATTCCTCAGAACTTTGTTACTGATAAAGGTTTTTCTTTATGAGAGGCTTTTGTGCATGAAGAATGATCACTACTATTTGTGCTTTGGTTATTATCCAATACTTTAATCTCGTGGCTGTATTAAATGTGGTAGACTACATTATTTGCCCACAATTCTTCCTTCCCTCCCCTCTTCGCCATGGTTCACTGCAGGCAGACCATTCTTCCTTACCTCTTTGATGTTGGCCTTGGCCATGTGACATGCTTTAGACAATGGAATATGGGTAGAAAAGAGAGCCTGTCAGTTTTGAGCCAAGGTATTAAGGTAGTTACCTGTTTCTACTCTTCTCTTGCACTTCTGCCATCTAGCTTGAAAAGATCCTTGAGTAGCCACTGGTCCCACAATAGAAACACATGGAACATACCTAAACTCAACACACAACCTGAAAGAGATCCTCACCAGCTCCCAACTACAGGCCGTGGTGGACATGAAATAAGCGATTTGGGTGTTACACTTTACACATCAATATTGCAGAAGAAACCTGACTGACGCATTAAGCAATTCGCATTTCTTTAAATAGTAAACGATCAGCATTATCCTAAATATTCATACAACATTCATACTGCTGATAAATCAAATCACAGATTTACAAGTCAAATTTCTCAGATATTCAAACATTGATTATTAACTTATTTAATTATACTCTCTAGATAATGACTTAGGGACTTCCCTGGCAGTCCAGTGGTTCAGACTCCGCACTTCCAAGGCAGGGGGCGCAGGTTCGATCCCTGGTCAGGAAACTAAAATCCCACGTGCCGCACAGACAAAACATTTAAAAATAAAAATTAAATTAAATAAATAAATAATGACTTTAAATCACAAATTAACCTAGGTTCTTATAAATGTTTTAAACAACTTATAATAAAGACAAAACACACACACACAATATTATACTGATAGTAGCACTAAATGGTTTGGGTAGACAAATGACTGCTTCTCAACTGGATTTGGAATCCAATCATACAGTTCTACCCCAAACCACTGATTCTACCCCAAACCACTGGTTACTCTATTAAACCTCTATTATAGTGAATACTCACTCTTACTTTTAATTAATTGCCTTTCTTTCTTTTTTTTTTTTTTTTTTTTTTTATGCGGTATGCAGGCATCTCACTGTTGTGGCCTCTCCCGCTGCGGAGCACAGGCTCCAGACGCGCAGGCCCAGAGGCCATGGCTCACGGGCCCAACCGCTCCGCGACATGTGGGATCTCCCCGGACCGGGTCCCCTGCATCGGCAGGCGGACTCTCAACCACTGCGCCACCAGGGAAGCCCAATTGCCTTTCTTATAGATTTTAATTTTTTGACACATGGTTTCTCTCTACAAAATGATATGTTCTTTCATGTTTTCTATGTCTGGCAGTATATAACCAAATAGCTTACCACTCTGACTTAATAGTCTAACCTGAAAGTTTAATTGACGGCTTCTGTTTCATGAGTACCTCATTATAATTAGCAGAATATCTAGATCAGGGTTTTGTAAACTTTAAGGTACATGCAAATCACCTGCGGATCTTGTTAAACTACAGACTTTGATTCAGCAGGTTTGGAATAGGACCTGAGATTCTGCGTTTCTAACAAGCTCCCAAGTGATGCTGATGCTACTGGTCCTTGAAACATACTTTGCATAACAAAGATATAGAGATGTCTTCTCCTGGGTGGTTAAGGATTATGTCTGTGTAGCCAACTCTCTTTGGGATAACTGGCTCTTTTATTTTCTTGGAATACATTATCTTCTTGCGCGGCTATTGTATGTGCTGAATAGTTGTCATACCCCCATTCTGTTGGTTACTTCATGTGGCTGCTGGTGTTGAAGAGTTTCTTGGAACAATATCTACTTCTTCTGTTGTTCCCTGTGTATATTCTTTCCTGTATACAGACATAAAAATAAGGACATTTATATACTTCATAAACAGACTGTGAGGAAAAATTGTGAAAGACTTTGAAATCAGAAAAAAAAATTATTAACTCTCCTATCTAGCACAATTTTCCACAGTTCATTGGTGGGGTTCAGGACACACTACCACAAAATATGGCAACTTGGCATATTGAATATATTAAGCTGAAGAAATTTGAGAGATGGTGTGTACAGGAAGGACTTTCTGACCTTACTCTGAAGCAGTTTATGAAACCCTTATGTGAGAAGTGCCCTCCCTGTACTTGGAGGAAAAGAACATCTTTATCTCCAAGACTCTGAGAGGAATCTGAACAGGCCTTGCTGTTTACCCCAGTTTTCTGTACTTAGCTCATATCCCTTTTCTGCCCTATCACATTTTTCCGCCACTCTCTACGCTTCATCAAACCTAGCATTAAAACACTCAGGTATGGGACTTCCCTGGTGGCACAGTGGTTGGGAATCCGCCTGCCAATGCAGGGGACACGCATTCGAGCCCTGATCCGGGAAGATCCCACATGCCCTGGAACAACTAAGCCCGTGCGCCACGACTACCAAGCCTGTGCTCTAGAGCCCGTGAGCCACAACTACTGAGCCCATGTGCCACAACTACTGAAGCCCGCTTGCCTAGAGCCTGCGCTCCGCAACAAGAGAAGCCACCACCATGAGAAGCCTGCGCTCCACAACGAAGAGTAGCCCCCGCTCGCCACAACTAGAGAAAGCCCGTGCGCAGAAATGAAGACTTAATGCAGCCAAAAAATTAATTAATTAATAAATTAGAAAAAAAACAAGCACTCAGGTGTAACCACTTCAGGTCTTCATTTTCTTATGAAATATCTTGTGTCACGTAGAATTTATATTAAACAAATTCATATGCTTTTCTCTTGTGAATCTGTCTTGTTCTTGTCCCAGCCAAGAACTTAGAAAGGTAGAAGAAAACCATATTTTTCCTCCACTGTAAACTATTTTATAACTCTGTAAGCTGTAGTGAACTAATAATAGTTCAAAGGATTCTTGTCTATAGAAATGCAAATTTACAATCGAATGCAATTTATTATTGCCTGTGGATATACGCATTTTCATCTATTTGTAAATTTCTTTGGGCATTCCTTATTGCCTCTATATATACGTGTTTTTTAAATTTTCCTTTGACCAAGTAGTAACATAGGGCTGGTACCCTCATTAATTAATGAGTCACATGGATTTATTTTATGTCTACATAAGAATGTCATATAGAAATAATGCCCGCTTTTAAAAATTATCCTTTAGCAAGACATAGAAATTGAAAAGAAAAAAACTACTTACTGTCTTATTCACTATTTAATATCATTAATAAGTAAAAATTAAACAAATCTATTCATCTTCACCATTCTTTTGTCTTATATCCACCTTTTTTCTTACATTTTATTATTTTAACTTTTTTCTTTTGAGTATTATTGTGAACTTAAAAAAATGAAAATAATCATTTGATTCTTAATTTTTTGAAATTTAGAATATGGGAACGCCTTTAATTTACACCTAAGCCCTTTCAGCACTGACTCTAATGTTTTTTTAAAGAATCTTTGTCTTCTGTCAATAGAAGGATATTTCCTGACCTGTTTCCATTTTTTTCCTGTCATCTGGGAAACTGCTACAGTCCAAGGAGTCCAGGCTCCTTTTGGTGGAGAAAAGTATCAAAGACCCAAATATGGGCATTATAAGTACACATGAGAGTTGGTGGTGAGTGAATGCTACTGCTATTGAGGCATTGGAGAAGTCACAGAGTTGGAAAATATGTGTCTTTTTGGAGTCTTGAGTTCATACTCATTTTCCCAAGTATATTAAATTGCTATGTCCTAGTTTTCTCATAGGCTGGGGTTTTACTGACCTCTGAGAATTTTTCCCATGCTTCTGCTAAAGAAAACATGCTAAACCCATAGAAAAACACAGAGACATAGGTTTCCAGATACAAAAGAGAATGCTTGGGGGACAGCTGCAAAAGAAAGCTTTCTACCTTAATTCTAACTTGTTTCCTTTCCCTAATCTTGTATGGAGAGTTATTTACATATGACAAGAGGAGGGAAGAGAGTTGGAAACCACAAAGATTTGGGAAAATCACTTAGGGACATAATGAGGACAAGATATGAACCATGAACAAGAACTCAACTATTCTGTCTTAAACAATCTCCATTCCTCTGGGTTCGAACTAGATTCCCAAATTGGATGAAGTAAAATATTCATCTTAGCCTCCCCCTTGGTAGCGACAGAGAGTCAGTGTTCTCCAAGAGCTCTGTATGATCCCCTGGAGCTTTCTCTAAAGCAGGAAATACAATTTTTTTTCCACTGTGAGGTTTTTCACTTTGGCTATGAAAACCAAGTACCACTTGATTCTAAAGAGTTTTCCTCTTACCAGCTAATTCCCCACTGAGTTTCCTCCCCTTAGTTGCACTTTTCATCAGAACAAACTGCATCTTGCCCCACCCAGAGAACTGGAACCATGACTAATGTCAGATTCTAGGATCTAAGCAGTAAATACAGCCACATCTGAGTCAGAGGGCTCAGGCATCTTCTCAGTTCCCTTGTGAGGCAGCCAGAGGGTGGAGAGAGAGTACAGCTCCTGTCTCCATGGATTGGCTGTGCTTTAGCACGGAGCTCATGTGACTTGGGGCCAACCTCTCTCTTAAAATCTAGATTGTTTCTCAAAGACAAGCAAATCAAAATTTAAGTGCCCCCCGTTCACACAAACATACACACACACACACACACACACACACACACACACATACTCAAAGAATGAAATGTTGTTGTATTATAATAAGATTCTTCCTAAAACTGTATCACAGATTACCAGGTAAAGAATAGACTTCAATGATTTGTATGCACTTTGTGGGAATACTGTAGGGTCTGTCAACTAATATTGTACTTCCATCTTGAAAATGACTTCCTCTCTGCTTGTCTGAAGGAAGCAGCAATTAATGTTGAGTACGAAGCAAAAAAGTGCTCTGTTCATTTCTAATCACTGAGAAGTTAATATTACCCCAAGAGAAGAGAAGTTATCCTTTAAAAATCACAAATGAGGGACTTCCCTGGTGGTCCAATGGGTAAGGCTCCACGTTCCCAATGCAGGGGGCGCCGGTTCGATCCCCGGTCTGGGAACTAGATCCCGCATGCCACAACTAAGACCAGGCACAGCCTAAATAAATAAATAGTTTAAAAATAAATAAAATTGATCACTTAATCATTCAAAAAAATCACAAATGAACCAAATTTGGGGACACATTTAAGTTACTATCTCTTTGAATCATTTGTAAGAGACAAAATTCGGGGTACCTAGCCTCACAAATGGAGGAGGGTGAAGTAATGTATAATAGATTTTCCATAATCCATGATTATGGATGATTTTCCATAATCAAAGTAATGTATAAAAGATTTTCCAAACCTCATGAGGGTGAGGTTAACGGAGACCTTATTGCCTTACTTTCTGAAAAGATGCTGAAATTTGAACAGGCAGTTCACAAACTCCATTTATCCAATTTTATCACATTCCAGTACTAGGTAAAGTTTATAGACAAGAAGTATTTATAGTCTAGTTAAATTTGTATATGCTTACTTCATTTACTGAATGCCTACTATGTGCCAGGCCTTGTGTTAGGACTGATACAAAGGTAAGGAGGAAAAACAAATCCCTGCCACCAGAATTTCTTTTGGTCCTGATTTTATAAGCAGTTCTTTGACTCTTGCATTTAAAAAAAAAGAAGCAGCATTGGTTGTGAAGGCAGCTAGAAAGGAACAGTCATTTTGCCTAAATATTGAACTCAGTGGGAAATTAACTGGTGGGTAATAGACGTTTCTGAGCAGCCAAAACCAATTTCCCACATTCCAAATACTGAAAGTCATAAGTTGAATCCCTAGACATGCCTCCTGGAGCCTTTATTCCTATTTTATACACAATTTTAGCCATGGTGGTACAGGAAAATACTGGCTCCCTTACAGTATTCTAGTAGCTTTGTTTTCAAAGTATGTTTGACCAACAGCCCACAATTCATAAAAGGGCAAATGGTGCCACAGCCCTATAAAGCTGGAGGTTACCCTGAGGGATTTGATAAGGTTACGATTTTATAGCCTTCAGAGAAAGTAACCCAGAAGATGTTATGGTTTTATTGCCCTGTAGCATGTTATCCAGTTTTGTATCTCAATTAGCCACAATTTTTTTTGTGTGAACAGTGTACACATCTATGTGTTTGTGAAAGCATTCAAGGAAACCAACTCTTTTGTCTAATTGCCTAATTCCTGATTCCCTCACTAATAAAAAGTAGATACATTCGAACAAATACACTTGTTCAAGAACTTTGTTTTTAAAGCTCTGTATTGTTCCACACATTATCTGAGATACTTACCTGCCCTTCAAATACTGACATAAATTCACAGGTATCTCATCTATCTTGCATTCTTCTTAGCTCCTACCCTGTCTACAGAAAGAGGCAGCCATCTAAACATTCATTCCAGAGTATGTTTTATTGATAGTTTTTATGGCTTTGTGGTTGGGACCAAGAGAGATGTATTCTTAGCTCACAGCAGCTCCCCAGACCTCCTTCCCAGCCTCTCATCAGCTGACTGCGCCATGAAGGACCTGACCTGGACTTTTTAGGTACATCAATGTAACCATGTGACTATAATAAAATACCAAAGCTCTGTGCCAAGAGAAATGTACCCGGGTCGTTTTCTTAAAGAACTTTGCAGTATGTGTAACTCCCATATATTTGCTGTTTCTGTTACTCCTTATTTGTTTCCCTAAAATAAGTGGTAAAACTTAAAATAAGAAAAGCCTTTGTTGAGGGATTATGAGAATAAATTTTTCCTTTTTTATTTCTGTTCAAATATCTCTCATCCCCTATATATAAGCACTGTTAGCAATTTGGTTTATAATTTGGTTTCCAGACAGTTTGTCTATGTATTTTCAATGTGTTCTGCTATCTTTCCATATCAAAGCCTGTCTTTTTGAATCATTTCCTCACAATTCTGAAAGATTTTCCCAAAAGACTTTGAATGTTGGTACAGCAATGGAATACTTGGAAATTGTGCTCAACCTATTTGGGGATTTAGAAAATTGCTTGTAATTTTTCTGTTTTGTCTATTGTTGGAAAGACTTGTGGCGTATGGGGAAAGGTAGGTAGAAATGTGCAGAAGATGATAGACAAGAAGCTTAGAGGGCTTCCCTGGTGGCGCAGGGGTTAAGAATCCGCCTGCCAATGTAGGGGACACGGGTTCACGGGTTCAATCCCTGGCCTGGGAAGATCCCACATGCCATGGAGGAACTAAGCCCGTGAGCCACAACGACTGAGCCTGCGCTCTAGAGCCCGCGAGGCAAAACGACTGAGCCCGCGTGCCTAGAGCCCGTGCTCTGCAACAAGGGAAGCCACCACAATGAGAAGCCCGCGCACCGCAATGAAGAGTAGCCCCCGCTTGCTGCAACTAGAGAAAGCCCGCGCGCAGCAACGAAGACCCAACGCGGCCAAAAATAAATTAATTAATTTAAAAAAAAAAAGGGGTGGTCTTAGGCATGGGAAATGTGACTGGAGGTAGGGAAAAGGTGAGGTAATCGGTGTTCTGCAGAGGCATATCTGCATTACATACCTCTTCATGGGATACATGTTCAAAAATGGTGCAGTTTTTAGTCTTCTGATGTCAAAAGGTCATTTACGGAACACCTGGGCAGGCCCAGTTTGGGGATCAGTGGTCCCAACCGCTCTTGGCCAGTTTGAACTGGGCGAGAGTCAACTCCAGGTCCCTGGGAAACAACTTAAGCCCACCTGTTACTATAGTGACCCATACATCAGAGGTGTTATCTGTAAGGGTGGTTAAGGAGTCCTGTAATATATTATCTAGGCTATGTGAAGCTTGGAGGGTAGGCAATTAAAGAAAAACAACAACTAAAGCAGGTTAATTAGTAAAGGCAGGTTACAAACAGAGGGGGGTTTAATAAGCTGTTGCCTTATCTGCTGTTCTGTAAGACACACTCAAGGATTTCTAAGATGCCAGCTTCTGTTAACCCTGTAGTTTCAATCCCGCATGATAACAAATTGCACATTTCTCCTTTGTACAAGGAGGAACAACCATAGCCTGGGCTAGGACCTGGGGTGGAATTAGGGCCACCGCTGTTTGGGTTGGCATGGGTCAGCAGACAGCAATCCTGAGGTTCAGTGTCAGCAACAGCAGTGACAGTGCAGATGGTCACTGGGCAACAGCAGCGTGGCCTGGTCAGGGCATGCCTTCAGACTGCTCAGGTTTCAGAAGGCAGTGTACCAGGCACCTTAGTCAACATTGCGTCAGCAGCAAATTCTGGAGTTACAGCATCAGGGCTGCTCTGTGGAATCCTCTGGCCTCATGGGGACACAGTGAGTTTTGGGTTTGCGAAGAAAAATAGCTAGAAGGATGAACATTTGGACATGAACCAGCTTCTTGGATATACAGTACTTGGGGAGGAAAACTCAAAAAATACTGGACTTCCTGCAGTCATGCATGCCATACTAAACTGTATAAAAAAAGGAAGCATGGCTTGTGAGGATCATATGAGGACATGCTTTTCCACATCACTCTGAATACTTCTTTTTTGCCTCTGCTGGATCCTTTTCCTCCACGTGTTCTAAATCAGTATTCTACGTTCCCTCATTTGTATTCTTTTATTGGCGTCCTCATCCTGAGTCTTCAATGACTTACTGGATATTTTACACATATATTATCTCACAGTTTACCTAAAACCCACTTTAACAAAGCATGCTTGTAAGTGAAATTCAGCCTCTGTACCCTGGTACCGAACTGAATCTCAGAGACAGAGTTTTGGGTGAAGTAGAAAAGAATAGCTCTATTGCTTTGCCAGGCAAAGGGGGCCACAGCGGACTAATGCCCTCAAAACTATGTGTCCACCAGGAGGAGGTAATGAGGAGTTTTTTTTGTTGTTTCTTGTTTTTTTCTGCGGTACGCGGGCCTCTCACTGTTGTGGCCTCTCCCGTTGCGGTGCACAGGCTCCGGACGCACAGGCTCAGCGGCCATGGCTCACGGGCCCAGGCGCTCCGCGACCGGGGCATAGAACCCGCGTCCCCTGCATCGGCAGGCAGACGCTCAACCACTGCGCCACCAGGGAAGCCCTGGGAGTTTTATACTAATGGTTCAAAGCAGATGGCATGATCAGCTCATGGACATTTTTCTGATTGGTTGGTGGTGAGGTAATTGGGAGTCAGTATCATCAACCTTCTGTTTCCAACCAGTATGGGGTCTACATGCTTGTGGGCATCACACAGTTAACTTCTTCCACCTGGTAGGGGTTTCAGTATCTGCAAAACAGCTCAAAGATATTGTTATGTATATTCCTTGAGAGGGAGAATCAGGACCCTGCCCCAAGGCTGCATTATTGTTTCTTGACTGCTCCCCTCTTGTTTCTGCATTCCCTCCCTTCCTTGATTAGCAACTGTTTGAACCTGCCCTTTGGAACTCAGGGAAGGCCATGGAGGGTGAATGAAGCCTATTTCCTACAAACAAGAAACGGGGGACACCGAAAGACTTTTGTGCCTAGAAATCCCATAGGGTCCTGGTTAGTTCCATGCTTACAAATCAATAAGAAAAAAATATCCAAAAGAAAAATGAACAAAGGACATAGACAATATAGAAAATGCATGAAACAAAAAACGTAAAGGACCAATAAACATGAAAAAATATTCAATCTCATTAGGAATTTTTTAAATAACACAAAAAATCATTTTTTGCCTGTCATATTTATAAAGGTCTCTAAAACCTAGGGTTCCACTGTCATAATCTGGATCTAAAGCTCTTTTTAAAATGGTGATCACAATGCCTCCAAGCTTGCAGTCAGTTTCCTTTTCCACTTGGGACTCTTCCTCCAGGTGAATGATCCCTCCATTCATTAGTTATCTTTACAAAAGGAACAAAGGAGGTCTTCTGACATTTAGAAAAGCTAAGAAACCTCAAAAGGTACCCTACTACAGCAAAGTAGACCTAATCAAGGTTCAAGCAATAGGTACAAGTCTTCTCCAAACACTTAATATGCAAATATATTTGAGATTTTCTCTGAGAATGACATGTTAACTTATTTCGCAAAGTTGTATTCCCAGGGATACTATTTCAGGAGAGGAGAGAGGAGAGGGGGAGGGTTCACAGCACTAGTATTCTGAAGAACACGTTTGGGGAAATGCTGGATTAAATAATAATAGTTAATATTATTAGCTCAATAAAGTAATACTGTTTGTCTTGCTCTGGCACCAATCTAAGCATTTTTGTAAACCTTATAACAGTTCTATGGAAGGTTCTATTTTTACAGGTAAGGAGACTGAGACACAAGAGAAGTTAAGCAATTTGCCTAAAATTGAACAACTAGAGAGTGGCGAGTTTGACTTTGCATCCAGGCGAAGCCTAGTGCCTAAGCTCTGTGCTATATAACTTCCATGGTCTCTTTAAGCTCTGAATCCTAAGGCTCTTCCGTGCCGTTTGGTGTTCTATATTCTGCAATACGTGAAAGGACTGTTCCAACATCAGGTAGAAAGGATGCTGCTCCTTGATCCCTTTGCCGTCTTACAGAATAGCATTCCATCTCATCACCAACATTTCTGCCTTTGAATCATGGATCCTTAGTGTCTGCCAAGGCCTTAGAGTAAAAAGACAGATTTCCACTTCATTTCAATTAAAAAATGTTTAAATACACTCACTCTTCAGTATCCTAGGTCGTTTAATAAAGTAAATGAAAATTTCCTCATTTCTAATTCCATTAGGAACAAATGGTTTCCATTGCCAGGGTCCGCTCTAAAACTCTCAAATTAGAGCTTACTCTTGAACAACAGGGGTCTGAACTGCACAGCTCCACTTACACATGGATTTTTTTCATTAAATATATGTAGTACTACACGATCCATGGTTGGTTGAATCACCTGATGCAGAAATATGGATATAGAGGGCTCATTATGGGACTTTGAGCATTCATGGATTTTGGTGTCCCCGACAGGTCCCGGAGCCAACCCCCCCGCAAATACCCAGCGATGACTGTATTGGCTAATTAAAATAGAAGATCTGAGAACCTTTAGATGAAAAGAAAAGGTGCACAAAAACATAAGTGTCTTATTTTTTTGTAGAAATGTAGGCTTATATGTCACTTGCTCTTTCATTTGAGCTATACTATATTGTTTTGTTTTCATCAAGAGAAAGCATAATGCTTTGATAGTGTCAATTATTTTAAAACGTTTCTATGTATTCCTATTTAGACCTAGGTAGCAAATTAAAGGGATATGTATGTTTTCAAAATGTAAAATGTACAATTTCAAATAATCTTGTATATTATCATATACTAGAAAGAATAAATTATTATAGTTACCAAAAGCATGCTCCTGAGTTCCGTGACTAAGTTCCGTGTTTCTGTAGAACACTTGGGGGAAGCCTAATTGAAGATTTCTGAACCTGACACTTGATCTTAGTCTCAAACATTGAGGAGTAAAACAGCCTAAGCAAGCAGGCATTCTACATCAAGGAGACATCAATGGGGATTGTGTGTTCTTGCCTTATGAATCCCAAGCAAATAAATCTTGTACTCCATGCAATAAACCTTTAACTTTCAGTATGTGATAGTCTTTCCTCATTTCATAAATATTTATTGAGCGCCTGCAATATGCCAGTCTCTGATACAGCAGTTAAGAAAACACCAACCCTGCTCCTACGGAGCTTACATTAATGGGAGACCCTTTAATGTGTTCTGCCACCCAATTGTCCAAAAAAGATAATCTCGCCACGTAATCCAATTGTGTAAAATCTGTCTTGGGCAAAGGGAACGGCACGTGCATCCTCGAACCACCTTGAAATGAAAACTCAGCCTGTGCGGGAAGGACGCAGGGCGCCAAGCGCAAGAGGGCGCCCTCGCCTAGCGCCGCTCGGAACGGCGCGCCGCTGTGACGCGTAGGCTTCGCCCCCTGCTCCCTTCATAGCGACCCCGCCCCCTTGAGCGAAGTGCGCAGACTCCTCCTCCGGGCTCTGCTTCAGCAGGAGACGCAGGCGAGTTGCAGGCATCGTCTCCCCGCGTGCTTCTGCGGGTGGCTGCCGGGCCTTGTCCTACCGCAGTGGCCGCGCCGCGCTGTTCGGGAGTAGGGCGCTGCAGCCGTGGTCCCGGCCTCGGTGTTTGGTAAAGAGAAGCCCCAGCGTGCCGGGAGCGTGCAACCCCTCGCCCGGCCCGGCGAGCCCCGGGCGTGAACCGCGTTGACGGAGGATGGCAGCCTCCGGGGTGGAGAAGAGCAGCAAGAAGAAGACCGAGAAGAAACTTGCTGCTCGAGAGGAAGCTAAACTGTTGGCGGGCTTCATGGGCGTCATGAATAACATGCGGAAACAGGTACCGCCTCTGTGGGAGTGACCGACGGCGTCGGGGAGGTGGTCCGGGACTCGGGCCCCTGTCAGCCGCGGCTGAAACCCGCGCCCTGGGGATCGCGACCCTCTTCTTCCTCTGTCCTCGCCCTTCCTTGCATTTTCGCACGCCAGCGAAGCCGCTGTCGGTGGAGGGTCGCGTTAAACAGTTCTCGAGCAAAAGTGCCTCGTCGTCCGCCGATGCTGTGGCTCCTGACTCCTATGGGGCCCCGTGGGCCGGCATTCGGCGTCGGGTATCGGTTGTATAACAGCTGTGCCCTAGTTATCTCTTTGTGAGGCGAGGAGCCCTCCATTGGCCAGCCGTTTTAAGGTGTCGTGAAATCTCGGGCGAAGAACCCCACTGGCACAGCCCAAACCGAAGCCCCCCAAGGAAGGGAGAAGCATTGCTGGCCTGACATCAGCTCCTCTAAAATAAGGATCCCCGCCCCCCTTCTGTGTTACCAGGGTGGAGCTAGTAGAAGACAAATCCAACTGTACGTGTTAATTTAGAGCAGAAACAGTCGTGGATAAATATCGTGCCGCCTTTTAAGGGCACCGTGTGCCTCTGTTAAGAGGAGTTCTTTGTTCTTTGATGTGTGGCGTATTAGTGAAAGTCTTCAGCACGTCGGCGAAAGGTGGGTTATGAAAAGAATGGGTTTTAACGCCAGAGTATGTAGACTAGAGAATCTGTTTGTTTTTAAATTCCATAGCATCTTATACCAGTAGGCATAGAAAAGTCACTTGGTTATTTTCTCGTCCTGGAAGCTTTATTTCTAGAAACATGCATCCAGGAAGATTTATGGGAATGTTTGTTTTGTGACCGTGTTTTTCATGACAAAAGCGGGACATGAGTATAAGTAACTGCAAAACCTAGTTTGCTCATCGGGTGGTGCTGAAACCACACAACCCAGATTGGGACTGGAACCTACAGGCAGGGACTGGAACCCACCGTCTTTTAATTGAGATCACACACCTGGTCTCAGGACTTTAATGAAGCTCAGGTGCTTTTTTTGTTTGGGTTTTTTTTTTTTGGCTGCGCAGTGTGGCTTGTGGGATCTTAGTTCCCCGACCAGGGATTGAACCTGCGCCCTCGGCAGTGAAAGCGCAGAGTCCTAACCACTGGGCCGCCAGGGAGTTCCCAAAGCTCAGGTAGTTTGTCTCATGGCAGAAGAAATTCAGTGAAAAACAAGGTGATAGGTAAGAAGTGGATTTATTTATAGAGATACACATTCCACAGACAGAATGCAGTCTGTCTCAAAAGGCGAGAACGGCCTTGGGAGAAACACACTTCACAGACGGGTGCGGGCCATCTCAGAAGGCAAGAGGCCCCAAAATGTGGGGTGGTTCGTTTTTATGGGCTGCGCAATTTCATAGACTAATGAGTGGGAGGATTATTCCAGCTATTTCGGGGGGTGGGGGGAAGAGGCGGAGATTTCCAGGAACTGGGCCACCACCCATTTTTTGGCCTTTTATGGTTAACCTCAGAGCAGTCAGGGCACTGGTGGGTGTGTCATTTAGCATATGCTAATACTTCGCAGTGAGCGTGTAATGAGGACGAAGGTGCACTGGAAGTCAGATCTTTCCACCATTTTGGACCTAGTTGGCTCTAACCAGTTTTTGTCATGTTCTATGGCTGTGTCATTCTTTCAAAGGTTGTGCCCTGCCCCCTTTCCTCCTGTTTCAGTTCTGATGGGTCTATGGACAACAGTAGAGGAATTTAAGAGTTTTATGAAGATATTAACTTTGGTTTCTTTAAGCAAACTCTGCTGGGATCTTGTCTTTGTTCATCAGCTCCTGACATTGTGCATGAATGCAGTAGATATTTGTGGGAGTGCCTTTATGTCTTGCCTGGTCTTTGGGTTGAAGTAGCTGTGAATGCCTGAATTCAATATTTTACGTAACTTTCATGTATCTGTTTCCATGTATACCTTCATGTTCCTTTTCTGTGAACCTTTCTTACATTTAGGACACCACTGACTTTGCATTGCTGGTGCATTTAACTAGTGCCTGCCTCTGAAAGGTAATTGCATCGCAGTTCACCAGTGCCCACATTTGTTTCCAACAACCCTCCCACTCCCCCAAATATGTGTTTTCATACACAGACTGTAGCATTGTAAAGCATTGCCTCATTTCCTGCGTAGATGGGGTGCAACTGGGTTGCAGCCTCAGATGTTGAGGAGGAGGGGATTGTCTGAGACTGTATGTTTAGCTTTTGGGGTTTAAAAATTGATTCATATCCATTTCTTAGACTTAGCTTTAAACAATATTAGCATCTACTTATTTACTGTTAAAACAGAAATAAAGTTACTGCAATACCAGGTTTCTGTTACTGAGTAGGAAGGGGAAAATGGATGCTGGGTGAGACATCAGGAATTTCTTTGCCAGTGGTTAACTGGCCTTAATCTGCCAGTTTCTCCTTTTGTCATTGGCTTTGCTTGTTATTCAGACTGTTCTCCAGTAACACTTTTACCAACTTCTTGGAATCCTGCATCTTTTGTAAAATGGGCAGCTTCACTTTGCAGTTGATTTACATTATACATGTATTGTTCTGTTTAACATAACACAGAAGAGGCGCACCAAGAATGACTGACGAGGGCAGTTGATGGGAAGTGGCAGAAATAGAAGCTGGTCTGAGCCAGAGGAGGAATGTTTGAGTGAGGACCAGTTTTAAAAGTGTTCTTCTATGGTGAATACTTTTGTGTTATTACTATTTTTGCTTTCCCTTATGATCTCATTACTTTGGGGATCAGGATAATGAGTGCCTGGATGACAAGGGCCCCCAGAAACATCCCTATACAAATTTAAGAACACTGTGAAATTAGAATTCCTGAATCCCAATTCCTGCTCTATCATTAATTAGTTTTGTGATATTAGAAAAAGATATAGGTCATTTCATGTCTCTGTAGCATTGCAGCCACTCTATACGTAGTGGTGAAAGGGGGTTCTGCTGAGCCCGCAGCCTCAGCTTCCCGTGGAGCCTTTTCCTCCATTATCCTTTCAGTCATTTCCAGCCTTTTGTTTTTAAGTAAACTTTACAATGAAGTATAGGATTCACGAAAAGGATCCAAATCATAAATGTGCAGCTCAAAGGATTATTGCAAAACGAACGCACCCCCTCCAAGTAAAAGAACTTGGCTAGTACACCAGAAAGTCTCCACCTAATGCCCTTCTCAATTGCTACCCCCTCAACGGTAATCACTATTCTAATTTCTACTACCATAGATTTTTTTGTCCTGTTTTTGAATTTGTGTACATGGAATCATACAGTATATACTTGCGTGTCTTGCTTTCTTAAAGCTAGCATTTATTTTTGAATTTTTGAATTTTATTTATTTTTTTTATACAGCAGGTTCTTATTAGTCATCCATTTTATACATATTACTGTATAGATGTCAATCCCAATCTCCCAATTCATCCCAACACCACCACCACCCCCGCCACTTTCCCGCCTTGATGTCCAAGTCTAGAAACTGTCATAGAGTGAAGTAAATCAGAAAGAGAAAAACAAATATCGTATATTAAGGCATATATGTGGAACCTAGAAAAATGGTACAGATGAACCGGTTTGCAGGGCAGAAATAGAGACACAGATGTAGAGAACAAACTTATGGACACTAAAGCTAGCATTTTGTTTGTGAGATTTATCTATATTGTTGTGTGTTGCTCTAGTCCATCTTCATTGTATGTAATATCCCATTGTATGAATACACCACAATTTATCCATTCTATCATGTACTATTAAAAGTAGTACTACTTTGAATATTTTTGTACATTTTGTACATGACTTTTGATGTGTACATGTATGCATTTCTGCATTTTTGTTGGGAAATACCCAAGCGTGGAGCTGTTGAGTCATAGGTTAGGCTACATTCAGCTTTAATAGATCCTGTGGTACAGTTTCCAAAGTTGTGCCAGTTCATACTTTGGCCAGCTCTGTATGAGAGAGGCTTTTGCTCTACATCTTTGCTAACACTTGGTATTGTCAGTCTTTATAACATTAGCCATTCTAGTGGACGTATAGTGGCATCTTATTTAATTTGGTTGAGCACCTTTTCATTCATTTTTCCAACTTTTTTTTAGATTAATGTTATTATATGTTACACTAGAAAGGGGCTTTAAAAAGCAGGGCAGGGTCACAGTCACTCTTGCAGGTACCCAGTGCTGTTGCTTTTGTGTTAATGAAGTGCAGAATACCCTTAACAATTGAGAGATGTTTTGAGAACTTTCTGAGTACCACTGCAGTTCACAGTTTCCTCAGGTTAAATGAATTAAAACATAATTAGAATTTAAAAGCTTATGTTAAAGCCCCATTGAGAGTTAAGTGAGAGAACCACAAAGCTGATTTGAGGATTGGATGCTGGGCAGTCACCTGGGCTCACTTACTAACTAAAATGACTCAGCTTCTGTATACTCACCTCTCCAAGACTGTCAATTACTACATGTCATTAATCTTTAGGGTCTCTTGTGAATAATCTAAACCTTCTGCATTAAATCCTCAATAACAGAAACACTTCTCGAGCACTTATTCTGTACCAGCCATTCTCCAAAGTGTTTTATATGATTGTCTCATTTAATTTTCATAACAACTCCCATTGACAACTCCCATTATCCAGACCTTCCTATTCTTAACTCTCTTCTATTTTCTCTTTTTGTCTGTCCAGTTTAGGAGATATATCTCTCTCTTCACTCTCTTTTCAATGTCCTAAGCTTTCTTGGCCCTCAGTCCTTTTTTTACATCCTTTGGGCAAAAAGCATTGATGACTGTTTACCTTCTTTGTGCAACGCTTCTAAGCACAGCTGAAGAATATCCCATTACTGGGCAGTCCTCTGCCAGGTGAGTCCTAACTTCACCTGGGCTGGCAGTACTACTGGTGAGCAGTTCTACTTACTATTTATTTTACTGGTTTCCTCTAACCCAAGCCCTTACTCTGTATCCTCACTTTCAGTACATCATCCCTCTTTTGACGTCACAAATAAATAGAAGTGATTAGTCTGGAACTATCTAACTTTTAACTTTCCACCACCAAATCTATAAGCCTGTTTTGGCACTTTTAAAAAATTCTGCTACAATGGATAAAGCCATTTAAAGCCAGTACTTTCACCTGGGCTTTGACTTTCTCAGTACTAGTGTAGTCAGAAAAGTTACACCATTGGTTATTCTTTCTTTGATAGGCATCTTTAACTTCTCCTTCTCTGCTAGATTCTAGCCATCAGCATTTAGGCATGTTTTAACCTCTCTAGCTTTTAAACCAACAAACAAACTTAGTCTCAGTATTTCCCTGTAAATAATATCCCTCTCCCCCTTGTTAAAACCAAAAGGTGGGTAGAATCACTGCCTCTTGGCTCACTGTTTATCTATTCCCCTATTTCAGTTTGGCTTTCTAACTTATCCATTTAGGTGAGTACTTGTTGAGAACCCATTGTGTGAGACCTACTTACCATAAAATGGCAGGTACAAGAGACTGATAAAAGGCCAGTGTGACTGGAGCACAGAACATAAGGGGAGGATGGTGCAAGGTGAAATTGGAGAAGTAGCTAAAGATCTGCCCGTGTATAGCCTCATAAGTCAAGTTAGGGGGTTTTGCTTTTATTCTAAAACCCTTTCAAATATATATGTGTATGAGAGGAGGAATAGGTGTATCCGTTTTTCTTTTGAAAAAGATGATTGACTGCTCTGTGGTGAATGAATTAGCTCTCAGAGTAGATGCTGGCAGACCAAACAGGAAGTTGTTACAGTAGCGCAGTGAGATGGTCCTTTGGACTAAGGTGATAGCAGCAACAGCAGTATCAATAAAGAAAAGATGATATATTCAAGAGATTTAGGAGGTAAGATCAACAGGACTTAGTGATGGTAACGATATGTGGTTGTGATGACTAAATTAGAAAAGCAAATTAAGATAACTTAAAACAGAACCTGACAATGAGTAAGCTCTCAATAAATGTTGGCTATTTTTGCTGTTGTTGTGATGGTGGTGGTTGATTGGATGCTGAGGGGTTCTGTACAAGATGTCATTTATGACCTCCAGGGTTCTGAAATGCATAACTAGATGGATGGTGACACAGTTCTCTGAGAGAGGAGATACTGGAAATGGATCAAGGCTTTGAGGAAAGGATTATAGTTTGTGTTTTAGATAGTTTAGTGTGCAGTGCCCCTGAGACATTAAGGTATCTGATGAGTTGACAGGTCTGGAGAGTTGTGGGTTAAAAGTATAAAGTTTTGAGTTATCTGCATATAGAAGATAGACTTGATTGAAGCTGTGGAGAGTTAAGAATCTAGGATAAAGGCTGGGTAGGGAATGAGCCTGTAAAGAAGACAAAAAAGTAATGGCCAGAAGAGTAGGAGGAAAATGAGAGTTTTGAGAATCGGAGAAGAAATTGTTTCAGAAGGGAGATGACAAATTTTGAAGCCTAAGAGAAGTCAGAGTAAGATTAGAGCCAGAAATGTTCAGAGGATGTAGCAACAAAGAGGGGCTTATTGACTGTGATGAGAGTTGTTTTGATGGGGAGACGATGGAAGTCAGATTAGTGTGAGTAGGATATGAGAAAATTGAGACAGTTCATTTGAGATTTGGCCCTGAAGGGAGTGAGGGAATCAAATAAAGGCTTTTTAAATGGAAGATGTATGTGTGTTTAAAAACTAGTAGGAAGAATTCATTTGAAATGGCGAGGTTTAATATACGTGAAACAGAATGGGTGATTGATAGATGATTCCTGAGATGAAGTCCAAAAGTAAAGGTGAGTAATCTCCTGTGGGAGGAGGATGGTTCCTCTTCCATAGGAGTGGGAAGGAGTACATAGGAGTGGTAGGTACATAGGTGGGTGTGTTTGGAATCAAGAGAATGAAGGAGTTCCTATCTAGAGGCTTTTGTTTTCTCTGAAAAGTAGGAGATGAGATCATCTGCTAAAATGAAGGAGGAAGAAGATGAAGCTGGAGGTTGAGGAAAGTTGTTTTTGTGAAGAATAGAAATGGTATGATGGCTGGCAGTGTGGTTTTGTTTCGTTGCTGTTTTGGCCGCGCCACGTGGTGTGTGGGATCTTAGTTACCCGACCAACCAGGGATCAAACCCATACCCCCTGTAGGAGTCCTAACCACTGGACCGCCAGTAGATTCCCACTATCTAAGTCGTCGTCGTCTTTTTGTTTTTTGCCACACCGCACAGCTTGTGGGATCTTAGTTCCCTGACCAGGGATTGACAGCAGTATTTTTTGAGGTTAATTATCATGAACTTATAATGAATATTTATCCTTAACTTGGCCTTCAGAGCCCTGTCATAAAGGTTCTATGACTCGCTTCCCTTCCTACTCATGCCTCAGTTCTTTCTTTTTTTTCTTTTTTAAGATTTTTTCATGTGGACCATTTTTAAAGTCTTTATTGAATTTGTTACAGTACTGCTTCTGTTTTATGTTTATGGGGTTTTTTTGGCCCCGAGGCATGTGGGATCTTAGCTTCCCCGACCAGGGATTGAACCCGCACCCTCTGCATTGGAAGGCAAAGTCTTAACCCCCAGTGAAGTCCCTCAGTTCTTACTTTAAAAGCCACTTCTTCCCTGAATGTCCTAGATTATGTCAAGCCCCTCTATTACATATGCTCTTACAGCACTCTATTCCTTTCTTTCATGCATTTATCAGCTCTATAAAGGCAATAAACACTATTTAGTTTATTACATGTCTTTGCTACTAGGCTCTAAGCTGCATGAGGGCAGGGACTGTGTTTGGCTTGTTCAGCTATATTGCCAACATCTACTACATAGGTGCTCAAATATTTGTTAATACAATAGTTGATATCATATGTATGGTTGATAACACCTAGAGGATGAGTGGACAGAGGATCTGGGTAGCATCAACATTTTAAAGGATAGGCAGAAAAGTGCATTGGAGATTAAGGTGTGGGAGGAAGAAAGACAGCAGGGAATAATGTCATTGAAACCAAGATTAAGTTACAAAGGAGAGCCAGGCGGGAGTATCCAATGCTCTAGGGAGGTCAAAAAAGAGATTGTCCAGTGGATTTGAAAATTGGTGGTTTTAGCAAGTAAGGTTTTAATGGAACGGTGGGGGGGGGGAAGCAAATTTTAGAGGACAAAGCAGGGACAGAGTGGGGAGTATATGGAGAGGAAACTGCCCCCTTTGTGGCCCAAGCTTTCCCAGATGGTATCAATGTTCTGCTAAACTCTATAGTATCTAGTGCATACTGTCATCATGACACCATATGTGTGTTGAATAAATGAGTACAGAACCACATCTTAAGAGAGACATGATTGTATTAAAATTACCTTCTGAGAAGAAGGAGGACAGTCAACATTTGGGAGATGCAAGAACCAGGGTAGCCCCAAAAGCCTCTGACCTTTTTCTAGGACACTGCCTTAATTGCACCTCAGCTCTGACTACTTGCAGTCTGTTTCTCTTTCAGAATTTCAGATCTTGGAGAGAGAGGATCTGATAGACGTAGTTTGGGTTAAATGTTAATCCTGTGAATAAATTATCCTAAGCAGAATAGGGCCATGTAGCACAAACATGATCTTGAAAGGCCCATGTATTGAGGCCATTTCCTGAGAAGGAGGAATTGTAAGTCAGATGGCTACTCCAGTTGGCATCTACTGCAAAGATTCATATTAGTGAAATCACTGATAAATTTTTTAGTACATAATATAGCATATAATTTAGTTACATTCTGTTGAGCTGTCAAAAAATGTGGTTGATTAACGTTTAAGAGAGACACTCTTAAGAATATGCCATCTTAAAGATGTTTTTTAAAAAAAAAAAGAATATTTTTAACCTGCCATCTTATTTCAGGTTAGCTTACTGGAAAATGGTGTGCCAGGATTAAATGAGTTCTGCCTTAGACCTTCTCTTTGAGTTGCAATTAAATTGGATCACAATTTAATATTACACTAAGCTATTACTGTGAAAAATTATTTTAAAATGGTTTTGTGTCTTCTGTAAAACTTCTTTTAGCAATTTTGCCTTTAGTCACTCATTGCTTTAGGAAACAGTGTGCTATAGTGGAAATAACATGCACGTTGGATTCAAACAGATTTCTGGTTTTGAATTCTGCTCTGTCTTCTTACTAATTGTGTGACGTTGAGCAGGTTGATTCTTCAGCCTTTTATGTTCTTATGTGCACAATGATCATAATATCATACTGAACCTACCTTACTGATGTTGGGACTAATGAGAGAAAGAATGTGAAAACTCTTGATAAATTATTCAGTGTTACACAGATATTGTTGGTATTGTTATTATCACAGTGAATCTGCTGGGATTCTTGGTTACCAGCAACAGAAACCATTCTGTCTTAAGTAAAAGTAATTTATTGCAAGGGTATCGGGAACTTACGCCATTCACCATAGGCTGGAAGATGAGCAGTCCTGGCAGACAAGCCCAGGGATTCTTTGGTAGCTAGGCTGCAGAAACCCTGGAGTCAAGGTTACAATGCAGGAACAGTGTCGACGACTTGTTGGTGCCACCATAAAGACATCCCGTCGTCCCACAACACACCGCCCCATCTTTCTGTCATTCACCCAAGATTCAAAATCCTGGAAGTAGGTATCTAATTGGTTGGCCTTAGATTGTTTGCCAGATTAGGGCTCTGCTAAGGAGTGAATAGAAGAATTATCTGATTTACTGGTTCCATAATGAGAGGCAGGCTCTGAGAATTGCCCTCTCCCCAGGATAGTTCATAATGAACATTTTTTCCAGAAATGAGAGTTCGGGGTTCTAGGAGGCAGGGGAAATTGGATGCTAGATTGCCAGAATCCACAAATATCCACTCTGACCTATACCTTAGGTTGTCCAATGCAAACATGCATGCTCTTATTCTGTCCTATATATATTTTTTTCTTTTTCTTTTTTCTTTTTTTTTTTTTTTTTTTTTTTTGCGGTACGCGGGCCTCTCACTGCTGTGGCTTCTCCCGTTGCGGAGCACAGGCTCTGGACACACAGGCTCAGCGGCCATGGCTCATGGGCCCAGCCGCTACGTGGCACGCGGGATCCTCCCGGACCGGGGCACGAACCCGTGTCCCCTGCATTGGCAGGCAGACTCTCAACCACTGCGCCGCCGGGGAAGCCCTGTCCTATAATTTTTTTAAAAATTATATATATATATCACCAATTAAATTTTTTCACTTACCATATCTAACTCCAGGATCACTTGGTGATATCCATTCCTTCTGTAGGCATTTTAAGATCCTAAGGGTATATGTAATAATAGATTCTTTATATGATCGTGGAGGGGAAAGGAAACTAGTTAAAACTTAGGTAAATATAAAAGCAAAGATGAAAATAAAAGTAGAAGCCACATTCATTGTTTATTATTTGTTCATTGTTGTGTTTGTGACTTCTTCCTTCACTGGCTATTCCTATTCTTTGTCTTTAGCCAACCCCTTAAGGTTCTTTATCTGATGGGGTGACCGGGTCTTTTATTCCTGGGTATCTTGAACCTTTGGTCTTGCCTGTATAGGGTTACTTTAGTCTTACATTAACATTTACCACTGCAGTTGGCAGTACTAGTGTTGGGTCTGGGATTTGATTTTATGCTACTTAAAAGCTGATTAGTTAGCCTGTTGCTGTTTAATGGATGCTGGCAGAAGACATGAGACTCCTAGGTCAGAGAGAACGGACTTGATTGTTCACAGCATCACCAGCATCAGCATGTATGCATCAGTTCCCCTTGCCCCACAAGCACTATGAGGGTGACATGGGGACCCAGATGGATGTTAGGGTTTGTGTTGTAGCTAAGGAATAAACAATAAGGAATCTGCCACTTTTATAGCAAATGATAGGCAGGCTTGCTGTTTATCCTGGAGGGGAGACATTATCTCACCCTATGGTCGCTTTCTGCCAACAAAACCCTGAGAAATGATGGCCTGGGTAAAAAGTGGTAGAGCCTTGCATTCTTGGCATGTCCAGGAAGATATGCAGGAACTCAAGACCCATAGATACCTCCCAACAACCAGGAGGTATCCAAGGGGGTCCCCGAGTTCCAGTCATCTTCTGTCCCATGGAGGAAGAGCAACAACTTTTTTCTTGGTGGCCAGGATCAGGCGCCTACCCAAATGTAATAACTTTTTACCCAGTGGCATGAGGAGGCCAAAATGGCCAGGTCACAGTCTTAACTGTCAATTCTGTGGAAATGTTGTTATACCTCTTGATTAAATGATTCTTCTTTTGGGTCCCCAAGTCTCTAAACTGCTAGCAGAACCCACCTCCAGAAAGACTAATTGCTGAGATAAGAAACAAAATTTTTGTAAATGAATCCTTAAGCATATTAGTGAGGGTAGCCTCTTCCATGCCTTGGTTGCCAGGCTAGTTCTGGCTAGAACCCATTCTATCTATACAAATTAAGTGAAACCACTTAATTTGTATAGATAGAATGAAAATGGATTGAAAATGGATTCAGCTGCTTAAAGAAAAAGGTTTGAAGACCACTGATCTGAGGCTTTTCCCTGAAAAGAGAATAAACTGTGTGTGTCTTTCTGTGTCTAAGCGGTGTTGAGAACAGAGGATTTGCAGGGGTGGTCTTAAGCAAAGCCTCATCTTCCAACTTAATTTACTAGAAAAGCACTGCATATAGGGGATTGCCAGGTAGTTGCCCATCTGTCAATAGGGTGTTCTATTATGTCTCAGTTGGCTATTGATCTTTACATAAACTCCCTGAGTTGAGAATCTCAAGAGCTGAATGGTAGAATTCCGGCACCAAATCCCCTCACAAAAGTTGGCTGGACAAAGTACTGTGAGTTCGAATTCCCAGGTTTGCTTTGTCTTTTAGTTGTTCTGTTTTCTTACTGGCACAGGGAGTGCTTTGTTCTATCTTAAAGGCTGACAAGGCAGCCTCTATCAATGACTGTTCCTTTTTGTACTGTTCCTTTTTGTAGCCTCTGAAGAACAGTTGAAGAGGTTATTTAAATTTTTACTCCAGAAAGCTCTGGAATGGGTTGATACTTCTTAAGTTAACTCTAGACTGGAAGGTCATTTCCATTTCTCATCTTAAATTTTTCTCAGCCAAGATGTCATTCATAGCTCTCCGGATTGTCTGCAGTGAACCAAATGACAGCACTCCATCTAATTCCATACTAGCAACAGAAAATCCCCCAAATTTGTCTGTTATGAACCCTCATTATTAAATTCCCACATCTGTAATCTCCCTGTAAATTAAAATTAAAGCAATTGAAAGGCAAAAGTCTGCTCTCCCTGGTTTCTTAAACTCCTCAGTCTCAGCCAGAAGGCATTCACTTAAGTGTTTGGGTCAAGTCAGGGTAACTTCTTCAGCAGCTTCAGCGTAGGCTGTCTTCCATTGGAATAGATTGTTAGTTTAGCACCTCCAAAGCTGAACGTCTCCAATTTCAAGGTAGTTTGCGTCACATGTTTTCAGTATGTCAAAGGGTCTCTGGAACTTTTAAGATTAGCATAGTGTCACCCCCACCCCTACAAACCTGAAAAGATACAAGCACATCTACTCTCTCTACAATAAATAGTGCGTATGTTGACACATTATTATACAGTCCTAACTCACCTTATTGTTCCCAGCCAAAAACAGATAGAAACTTCGTTTCTGGAGGAACAGGGTTCTCAAAGTAAGAAAATCTTGGCTTTTGGTTTTGACAGCTTGCCAGTCTGTGTCAGCTCTCTGTAATTGATAGACCCTAAGTAAGGCTAAACTCAGCTGGGAGGAATCACTTATCAAGAGGCCAATAGAGACACTATGTTTACTGGATAGGGAAGGAATTTCACATATGCATAATAATGTTTCATTGGCATATGATACATTGTTTCTCATGTGCAAAGTGTTAGGTATTTGCCAGGGGGATTTCTCAGCTGCTCAGTCTCTTAGAGTTTCTTTTTTCCCCTTGTCCATGCTGCATGTTTAAAGATTAATTTTCCTTTCTTTTTTGAACCCTGTGGTCCTGGCAGAAATGATTGAGTTTTGTCTAGTGACAAACTCTTCCCTCCCTTTTGGGAGGAGAGTGATCCACATTTGTAACAGGCAGTTGTGCAGAGCACAGTTTGTGGCCTTGAATTCTCTACAGTTCTAATCCTCCTGGTTGTTCTGCCCCTTTGTGTCCTCATTAGAAGCCTCACCTCCTGTGAAATTCCTTATATATACATGTATATATTTAAAATATATTGAAGTATAGTTAATTTACAATGTTGTGTTAGTTTCAAGTGTACAGCAAAGTGATTCAGTTTCTTTATATACATTAATCCTATCTCTTGGAAGAGCCTTTTCTCTATTCCCCTCCATTTGTCTCAGCTGGAGTGTGACCTTTAACAGATTCCTCTAAGGCCTGTGGCCCTTTACAGTGCGCTCCTCAAAACCTTGCCTTTCTTCATTTTTTGTTTTCCAGGCCTTGGAAACTTGGTGGTAGCAGACACATTCCTTTCTGTTACCTATTTGTGTCAAAATGGGCTGTGTCTTTGTGTCTCTTCCTTCCAGACAGCCCCAGCTGAGTTATTAACCTGTTTTTAAATTGAATACTTTCCTATCCTGTAGAGCTAACATTGTTTAGATCAAATGCCTCTTTTCCTTTTCTTTTTGGGCCCAGATGTTTTGCTAACCTACTTCTACCAGTGCCTTTCAAAGTCTATAGATTTTGCCATGGTGGAAAATAAGAGGTCTGTGTGTTCAGGATTACTGCCAACCCTTACCACCCTCAGTAAAGTAATTTTAATTATGGGGAAGCCCAGCATCTAACTTAGGTCTGGACTATGTCTGAATTATTTGGCTTCCCTTAAGGTGTCCTACTACTGTCCCTTAGTCTTATCTCCACAAACTTCCCATATACGTTGCACTAGAGCATATACCTTGCCTGTCTTCCCACCAGATCACCTTGCAGATTATTTAACAATGCATGAAATACTCTATTGCTGCTCTTCCTTTTCCCTTTTCAAATCAATCCGAACTTACTGTAATCGCCTACTATAATTGTCCCAGGCTTTTGAGGTCAGTCCTTTAATTATGTGTTTGATTTCTTACCTTTAGCTTTAAAAGAAATCTTATAAAAAAATTCCAGGACCAAGCTTCTTTCTGAGAGAAACGATTTAGTCTGCTCCTGAATTCTTTCTTCCTTCATTATATCTCTTTGGTCCATATTGCTTTTGTATAAATAACAATAAAAATAACTTTTTTTTGTTTTGTAATTTCGTCTTTTAAAGAACAGTTATACCAAAGTTTATCTCCTTTCCCTTTCAAAGCTGTTTGGCCTAGCTTGTCATACATATGTTCCCCTTAAGGAAGGAAATCCCCTTTTCCTTTATTAATCTAAGTGTGTTCCTTTGTTTTTCTTTAACTTTCCCACTTGCCTTATTGTGGTTATACATGTGTTTAAGCCCAGTGCTGTTTTCCTTGCTTTTCTGAACAAAGATGATTTCTAAAGAGGCCTTTTAATTTTTTTTCTCTTAACCTTTGGGTTTATTATGGCTTTGTTGAGGCTTTTCTAGTATCTCAATCCAACATGATGATTTACCCTATATAATAAGGGTTCCATTTTCGTTTATCCTTTCAGTGATTTAAATCCACCACCCAACTATAGTTGAATCTACAGTCTACCCAGGGATTTGTACCCAGGGTCAACTTGAAATCACGCTGGGAGGGACTGATTGCAGAACCTTGTTGACAAGCTACATAAATCCAAAGGTTAGTCATTCCTCAGTCCTCTCCTTGGGATACAATAAAGAATAGAATTTGGGACAGCTGCTTGCATGCCTCCTACTAACGCCAGCACATGTTGTTAAAAGCTAGAACCTCATGCAATGCTGTGGAGCTTTCAGGAACCTGAAGTGCCTTTGCAGTCCTGTCTGGCAAATACATACAGAGAGCAAAAGGTTATTCCACTAATGCATGCCTAAAATGCTTGCCTGTTTTGAGGTCTTTCCAAACCAAAGGACTCTTCCCTCAAAAGTGTCTAATACTTGCAAACACTAAAGTAGCACCAAAGTTTCTGTTTGCCTCTGTTTGAGTGTCTATGCATATGGATTTCAGGGGCCCTCTTCTTCTTCTGGTTCTAAATATTTGAGCAGTAAACGTAGGAGACAGATAAATTAATGGTGATGACAGACTAGTGAACATGGCGTTGAGTTGAGCATAAAATGGGCTTCCTCTTCTTTTTCCCCTTAACTAAAAACTTACCAGTCTGAGGCAGAGCCGCTGAGGAATGGGAACAGTCCTCTCCTGCCATAGATAGGGGCAAGCCTCCCAGTGAATTACGTTCTACTTTGGGGGCAGATTAATGGAAGAAGAGTGAGCCAGGAGGCCTGGCAGTGTGTGGTCAGTGACCTCTGCCATGCTCTTGCTCATCCTGTAGTCGCTCTAGAACAAGCGACAGTTGGAGAAAAGGACTGAAACTTCCTTCCCAGTACTTACCTTCCCCAGAGGAAGAGAGAGTACTTCATGACAGAGAAATCTGTTGTTTCTCAAATTGATATGTTATCCCATTTTTTCAATTATCAAATCTCTCACCACATTTTTTAAATTAAACTTTTTTTTTTAGAGCAGTTTTAGGTTTAACAGAAAAATTGAGCAGAAAGTGCAGTTTTCATTTACCCCCTTTGCCCCTCCCCCTCGCCCCAGTTTCCCCTATTATTAACATCTTGTCTAAGTGTGGGGCATTTGTTACAATGGATGAGCCATTGTTACATTATTGGTTCACTCTTTGTGTTGTACATTCTGTGGGTTTTGACAGATGTATAATGACATATATCCACTGTTAGAGTATCACACACAATAATTTCACTGCCTTAAACATTACCTGTGCTCCACCTTCTCACCACATATGTGAAATGGTATCTTTATCATATGCCAAATGCCCATTATTGTGGATCCCTCACATTTCTTAGATTTATTTCTCAACATTTAATTATTTTGTTGCTGCTATGACTGGGATTTTTATTTCTCTCATTTGTGTGTTTTTCTAATGGCATATTACTCACATCTAATTGCTTTTTCATGTTTATCTTATTTGTCTAGCCACCTTACTAACTTTTCATATTAGTTCTACAAGTGTTAAATTGATTTATCTTTATTTCCTTAGTGATATGGCTAAAATTTCCAGAACAATGTGACAGGGTGTGTGTGTGTATATTTCAAACTTGAATGAGAATGTCTCTCCTGCTTCACTAGTTTGCTGTTGATTCTGATGAATGACCTTCAACATACAGACACATCATTTTCTTTATTAAAGAATCTCAGGAAATGGATTTTTAATTTTATCAAACACTCTTTTGCCCATATATTGAAGTTTTTCTTTTTTTCTTTTTTTGGCCAAGCCTCACGGCATGCAGGATCTTAGTTCCCCGACCAGGGATCGAACCCGTGCCCCCTGCAATGGAAGCATGGGAGTCCTAACCACTGGACCACCAGGGAATTCCCTGAAGTCCTTCTACTACATGAAAATTTTCTCTTTTAACCTGTCAGTATGATGAATTACATTTATAGAATTATCATTCTTGAACCCTTCTTGCATTCCTAGAACAATACCCTGCTGGATTCAGTTTGCAAATACTTGACAGATCTGTAAATGAGACACCTAAAGGAGGAAAAAGTCCAAAGAAAATGTGACCAAAATAGCAACCGACAGTTTAAAAAAAAAAAAAATGAAGACAGCAAGGAAACATAATAAATAGTATTTAAAAAGATGGCATATGTAAGATGAAACATAAGTTATCAGTAATAAATAGAAGGGATTCAACTAAACCCTACTAAAAATAATTATTAGATGGTGAGAACTTCAGATAAGTTACACAAAAATCTATGCTGTTTATAAGAGACTAAAGATTCAGAAGCTGAAAATAATAAATACAAAGACATAATTTGGGGAGGACATAAACAGAGAAATTGCAAGGTTTTTTGGTTTGTTTAATCCAGTGAAGATGTATTGTTCAAAAGGTAGTTTTGTTTGTTTTGTTTCTCTTCCATTCACCTAGGACTTGTTACCTCTCATTCTCCAGATCACCTGAATCTCTGCCTTTTCCCATTTCCTGTCTTTGCATACACCTCTTCCCCAGAGGATTGATAGCAGGAGGGACCTCTGCCTTTAGGTCGGTCTCATTTCTTGTTGAATAGGACCTATTAATCTATTGTAGTCCAGTCAAATAAATGCACCATTTGGATATAAAAGATTGCTCCCATTTCACCTCCTCCTACTCGCCACACACAACGTTACTATCTGGCTAGAGATTAATCTTAGACTAAGACTAAATTGTACAAAGATCCCTCTGATTTCTCTAACTTCCTTCAGTGCCTGTAAATTCACTACACTAACATTCCCCATTCCTGAGTATGCCTTGGAAAGTTTTTTGCTACATTTCAGTTTAGCTTTACATTTTCTGGAACTTCCCATCAGCAGCCATAGGTCCCTCCCCTATCTAATTTGCTTGCTATTCTGTCAGTATTCTTTCTTCCTCTCCCTCCTTTTTTCCTTCCTTCCCTCCCTCCTCCCCTTCTCTTTCTTTATCTTCAGCAACTTGATCAGCTTGTTTTGATAGTAACCAAATAGTTGGCTTGGTTTTGCTACCTGGTATTTTTGGGTGCAGCAAAATCACCTGAGAGCTATGCCTGTTCTGTACCCCCTCCCCAAATAAAAGGAAATAAAAATTTAAGACACTGTTGGAGTAACAGTAGCTTTAACTATAATCTGCATATAATTTCTAAGCAATAGTCTACAGGCCTTATAAAAAAATATTTAAGTAAGCTGTAAGAGTGAAATGTTCATCCCTTAGCCCATTAATTGGGACCCATTTCTTTTCTCATTCTAAGCATTACCGTCTTATTTGGGTTTTTTATTCATGAAGTAATAAAGTAGGAAATAGCAGTGATTTATCTATCAGAAACTATATCAGTAGTTTCAGTAAAATACTTAAAATTTGGAAAATGCCATATCCTCTGAGCTCTTGAGCCATTATTTAGTTTTGTGAGTGAAATTACTCTGAAAATATTATTTACCTCATATTCCCAGTGCCTAAGAGGGTGCTTTACAAATTTTTTTCTGAGCCCAAGCTGTATATTATCTTTAACTTCATTAAAAAATTGAAATTTTATTTGATAAAAAGGACATTTCTTTTTCCTTGGAATTCATCTTTAAGGGTTCCAGTAAATCTTAAATTTTTTCCTTAATATACCCCATTTTCCCAACATTTTTAAGTGTATAATCTAGATCTGCCTTCTTTCAGTAACCTAGAGCGACACATTTTGGCCTAGGTCAGAAATCACAATTTAAAAGTGGCTGCTATCCGGGTCCCATCAGAAGTGCATTTTAGAGAGATGTTATTTAAGGAGAGAGTGCTGAGTGGACATTTGGTTCATCCACTCTGTATATTCTGAGTTGTTTCTGTTGCGGGTTAGATCTATGAAGGCAACTTTCTTGCAAAATGCAGTGTGCACCTGCATTTTATCAAGGACAGTTTTTAAGAAGCAGATTGTTATATGTGAAAAACCATCAAGGACATTGCCATTAGGTCATTTAATGTCCCCATAAAATCTCGCCATGAGAAATATCTTAGAATTTGTGTCAGAAAAAAAATTTGGCTTCCCCCAAAGATTAGTAGACTACTTTTTTCCTGATTATAAAGATCTTTTTTTTTTTCCTGACTGTTGAGAAGCTAAGTGCCAAATTTTGATACAGCAAACTCATGACAGCAACTCTGTAAGTCCTTCCTAAATAGGTTTTATATTAAAAACAAAATCTGTGCTGGAAAAAGACTGGATTTAAATACAAAATAGAGATAAAGCATTTGGCAAGTGCCTGTTTTATATCTTTGCTAAGCCATGCCCATTGAACCCCTTTTAATTTTATTTATTTCTCTCTTGATTAGAAAACATTGTGTGATGTGATCCTTATGGTCCAGGAAAGAAAGATACCTGCTCATCGTGTTGTCCTTGCTGCAGCGAGTCATTTTTTTAACTTAATGTTCACAAGTAAGTATCTTAAGATAAAACATAATAATTTTTCTATGAGAATTAGGTGGGGTCTAATTGAAAATATGCCATTTTTCCCAGTTTTAAAAGCACTTTAAGTTAAGTCCACAGAACAGTGAAGAGATTGAAGAGTGGTCATGGTGATGATTGATCAAAGGAAAACTGTCCTTTCGTTAGCCCTAAAGGCCTGAAGTCTTTATTAATGGAGATAAAGCTTCTGCTTGAATACTGGGTTTTTTTCTTAACCTCCGGTGGAAAGGCAAAGGAGCAGATAAGTCTTATGGCATTTTATCTAGCGAGTTAAACTAAAGAAAAATGAAATACATTATACTAGAAAGAACCCTAGTTTGGAGTTGAGAATTGGGTCCAAGTCCTGGTTCTACTTAGTACTGCTCGTGAGCTTGATCAGGTTATATAATATATCTGCCTCAAGTTTTCTCTTTAGTGCTCTGGCTACCTGCCAGGGTTTTGGGGAAGAATGAGAGCTTTGCTAGTGAAAGCTGACTATACATATAATTGTCATTGTTCTTGTAGGTTTGTTCCAGCTACATCAGAGGCATTTTGCCCATAACAATTTAAGAGAATGCTACCAAATTAATTTAGGAGTTGGGGAAATATTAAATGCAGTTTTATGTCTCTCTGTTCATTTGGGCTTTTTTTTTTTTAGAAGTACACTATTTCACTAATTTCTTAAATTATTTTAAGGCACATGTCAAGTATGGAGAATTAACTTGCATTTATTATAGGAATGTGTTGGGCTTTCTGAGGTATTTTCTTTCAGGGAGGTCTCTGTCCTGTTATTTTTCTCCAACATTTAACACAGCCTAGAATGATCGGGTTCTTCAGTTAAACTCAGGGTAGTACTCAGGCCATTTATGTTTCTTCTCTTTGTATTAGCTAACATGCTTGAATCAAAGTCCTTTGAAGTGGAACTCAAAGATGCCGAACCTGACATTATTGAACAACTTGTGGAATTCGCTTATACCGCTAGGTAAGTTAAGGATCGTTTCTGTTGTGGAGGAGTAAGGTCGGGATCTGCCATGACAAAGCGTTGTTGTAACAAATTGGTGTGCTCCAGAGTCTTCAGAATGAAAAACTACACGGATGGTAGGCCTAGGCGGGGTTTGAGGATCCTATGCCGTACTAATTCAAGGGCTGTAAAGTTTAATTTTTTGTTTAATTTTGGGGGCTAGAAGGATACATTCTATGGTAGCATTATTTAAATAATAAATTGTAGGAAACTAACATTCACTTTAACTTACTTACAGAATTTCTGTGAATAGCAACAATGTTCAGTCTTTGTTAGATGCAGCAAACCAGTACCAGATTGAACCTGTGAAGAAAATGTGTGTTGATTTTTTGAAAGAACAAGTTGATGCTTCAAATTGTCTTGGTAAGAAATGAGATTCCTATTTTTTAAAACAAAAAACACCGTTAATGTATATTTTAATAAAGAAAAAAAGCATGGTTATAAGTGTCCTCATTTAATCATTTTTTACCCTCATTTAATCTTAAAGGTGTTGTCCAGTACAAAATTTGCTAGTAATATATTTTATTTTATTTATTTATTTTTAACATCTTTGTTGGAGTATAATTGCTTTATAATGTTGTGTTAGTTTCTGCTGTATAACAAAGTGAATCAGCTCTATGTATATATATATATCCCCGTATCCCCTCCCTCTGCGTCTCCTCCCACCCTCCTTATCCCACTGCTATAGGTGGTCACCTAGTAATATATTTTAAGAGGAGGTTAGGGAGGTACATATTAACCTGGGCAGAAACAAGCCATAAAATACTGTATCAACATTTTCCAAAATAAAAAATAGCCTCAGTAATGAGTTTTTGTGTGTTTAGGAAAACGAGTAATGATTTACTTCAGAAATGACAGAATGATTCAGTATTAAAAAACCAAACATAATATACTATACTAACATGCTATAGGAAAAAAATACTTAAAATCATAGCAACAGATGCTGAAGGCACTTTTGTGTTTTCAGTACCCATTCCTAATGTTTAAAAAAAACTCTTAAACTAGAAATAAAATACCTAAGTTAACCTGTATGTGTCTGAAACCCAAAGCTAATATTCTTTGCATGGAAACGTGCTACCGTTCAGCTTCGTGCTGAAGATTTCCACCAATGTAGTCAATCAAAAAAAATAAATAAGGTAACAATAAAAGTTTCCTTATCAGGCATAATCATAACAGTAGTTTGTTGGCTAATTTAAAATTTCATTAACGCAGTGAGTGGTTAAACAAGATTATATCTGCCGTAAAGGTGTTATTTTAGTGTAACATAAAAATATACCAATCTGCCAATCTGTGACTGTAAGACCAAGTCTGTGACTTGAATACTGATCCATTGTCTGTCTTACCTAAGTCACATCAATAATATATTATCTATGATTTTTTATTTTTAGTTTCCTTAAAACGAATTGATAACTGAGCAAGACAGTCTGATTATAGAATCCCTCTAGAATTTTGCAGTGTTTTCCCCGATTTTATCCGTTGTCCTGGTCATGCTTAATTTGAGCCGTTTTCAAGTCTGTTGTAAACCTTAGAATTAGTTTTCATAGAAGCAACTACTTTCTTTTCACATTCATATTTTATTGATCTGCATGATATTTAATTGAGTAGCATAATTACAACAAATTCAACTGCCAAAAGTTAGTTAAAAAACAAATACTGGTTCTTGGTGAAAATATCATTTCCCTGGTGGGAACATAAATGTTCAGGTGTAGCAGACTGAGCACATAGCATGCCATGGCATTGGTCAGTACATTTAGAAAATGGCAACTAGTCTAACTCACTAGCAGGCATCAGTTATGAGAACCTTTATGGTTATAAATATGAAAGTGTCAAAACTATCTGAAGACAGCATTGAAGTTGAAACATGGAAAACCAAAGCTAATAAACTAAAATAAATTTAACTAATGACTTTGAATGGAGGCCTGCCACAAGATCATATACAGTAATCAGTGGTTTTATTTAGCAGAGGTTGACAAACTTCCTATAAGGGCCAAATAGCAAATATTTTAGGCTTTGTGGGCCATGTGTCACGTGTGGTCCTTGTTGCTCCTCTTCCTACTTCTCCCTCTGCTGCTTCTCCTCTCCTTCCTCTCCCCCCTTTTCTCCCCACTTCCCCTTTTTTCACAACCCTTCAAAAATATGAAAAACGTTCTTAGCTGCTGACCCTACAGCTAGATGTGGGCTGGATTTGGCTCATGGACAGTATTTTGCAGACTCCTGATACAGAACATTAATAATCAATTAAGGGGGATCTTCCCTCCTAAAGAGAAAATAAAGTAGCTGAATGGAAAACATATGGGGTTTCTATGGAAAAAACTGTTAATTACATTGAAGATCATTAAAAAATGTAAGTGGAGATCTATGTCATGTTCCT
This sequence comes from Delphinapterus leucas, assembly GCF_059928025.1. Classification (NCBI taxonomy): domain Eukaryota; kingdom Metazoa; phylum Chordata; class Mammalia; order Artiodactyla; family Monodontidae; genus Delphinapterus; species Delphinapterus leucas. The sequence goes on from NC_143137.1 coordinate 75,031,448, forward strand.
AAGTGGAACTCCTCCATGTTGCAGAACAAGCAACTGTCCCTAATGTAAAATGCCAAAAATTCAGCAATCCTAATTGAAGTCATATCAGGATTTTTAAAAAGTAGAATGTTATAAGCTTATTTTAAATTTATTTACAAGAGAAAATGTTATACCAGTAGCCAAGAAAAGTTTGAAAAAACACTGAAGGGGGCCTGTCCTACAAAGTACCAAATTCAGCCACACATAAGAGAGTATATTGGCATAACAATAGACAAATCAATGGAAAAGAAAAGGATCCAGATTTATGAAATTTATTGTCTCATTTTCCTAGAGTCATACTTAATCTTTAATGTATATTTGTTTGTTTGTTTTTTAAGGTATTCATCTTTTATTCATTTGTTTTCTTTCTGTGTTCAGGTATAAGTGTGCTAGCAGAGTGTCTAGACTGTCCTGAATTGAAAGCAACCGCAGATGACTTTATTCATCAGCATTTTACTGAAGTTTATAAAACTGACGAATTTCTACAACTTGATGTCAAGCGAGTTACACATCTCCTCAACCAGGACACTCTGACTGTGAGGGCAGAGGATCAGGTGACTAAACTGGCTTCTCACATTTTTCTTAGTAAAAATGTCCCTATGGATTTCTTATGCTTCATTTTTGGATACATGACAAAGAAAAGAATGATATTAGGAGAGAATGTGTTCTTTACACTAATTCCAAATTCTGTTTCATAGGAAAAATAAGTTTTGGGTGCTTGTAGGGGCTGGCTCTTAGAGAGACCAGCCACTTGTAGAGATGCTCTTGGGTGGGTAAAACAATGCCTCCCCCAGAGTTGTCCACACCCTAATCCTTGGAATCTGTGAATGTGTTACCTTACATAGCAGTTGAGACTCAGCAGATGTGGTTAAGGATCATGAGAGGAGGAGGTTATTGGGTGGGTCCAGTGTAATCACAGGGGTGCTTAAATATGGAAGAGGGACAGAAGAGTCAGTGTCAGAGTGATGTGATATGAATTAGACTTGGTTGGCCATTGCTGGCTTTGAAGATGGAGGAAGGGCCGCAAGCCAAGGAATGCAGATGGCTGCTAGATGTTAGAGAAAGCAAGGAAATGGTTTCTCCCGTAGGCCTTCAGGCAGCCCTGCTGACACCTTGATTTTTGCCCAGTGTGTGACCCATTTTGGACTCTGACCTCCAGAACTGTCAGATAAACAGTCAGAGGTGTAAGCTGGGTACAGGTGTTGGGAACTAGATGGGGTAACACTTTGATATGCAGACATTCACTTAAACCCTGTTTTCAGTTCCCCATCCTTCTCTGTATTTTAAGTCAATAAGTTTGTGATAATGTGTTATAGCAGCAATAGGAAACTAATAGAGGTACAGTAAGATCGCATGCTTTTAGTTACTTTTGTTCTAGAGATAAAAGGTTTGCACTGAGCCGTATTCTTTCTCCCAGTCTTCATGGCCCAGAGTATTAGTTTGCAAGTTGACAGGTTGGACCCGGAGAACCTGAGTAGGCATAAAGAAAAAACTCAGTTATATGAGCAAAATTGACTGACATATATAGTATAGAAAGGGAAGAATAATTTTAGACTGAAGAAACCTGACAAACTTGATGAACGCTACCTACAGGTTAATATCATCAGTGATATCATGTACTCTCGTGTAATGAGGATGGCATGTTACCTCTGTGTCTTCCTCCCAAAAAAAGTATAACCCCAGCCTAATCATGAGAAAAACATCAGACAAACCCAGATTGAGGGACAGTCTATAAAATACCTGATCAGAACTCAAAGCTGTCAAAAAGTCCTCAAAAAACAAGGAGGATCTGAGAAACAGTCATAGTCTAGAAGAGCCTAAGGTGACATAACCACTAAATGTAATGTGGTATCTTTTATGGGATTGTGGAACAGAAAAATAACATGAGACAAAAACTAAAGGATTTTTTTTTTTAAAGTATGGACCTTAGTTAATAAATAATGTATCAGTATTGGTTCATTAGTTATAAGAGTTTCATACTAATGTACTATTTTAACAACTGAGTGCAGGATGTATGGGAACTCTGCACTATCTTTGCAACTTTTCTGTAAATCAAAAAATATCCCAATAAATAGTTTATTTAAAAAAACAGACCAATTCCCATAAAAAATTAACTATATCAGACTTAGGGCTTATTAACACCAACCCAAAATAACTAATGTAACTAACTCAAATGTGTGTGGTAGATGTATATGTATATGAAATAATGGGTTTGTTTTCAGTGTATTTAAACTAGTGATTTATAAATCCAATTATGTTAATAAACTTGGGCTTGTTTGGTACAGTTAAATGAATGCTACCATATTATTTTGGAAAGCAATTCTTATGTAAATATCCTATAATTTACTTTTTATATATAGAATTTTTATATCATAAAGTTTCCAGAAAGTAAATAAGTCTGTCAATTCATAATTCAGGAATAAAATCATAGATGACCTCTTGGGGTAGAAGGCCTCTGAGGAAATTAACCTGTTCTCCTGGTACCATATGAACATATATTGAAACTATCATTGACCAATAGATTTTTTTCAGTGGAAATGTACATCATATCTCCTTCCTAAAAGGAAGCTATATTTTGTTTAAAAACGATTATAGATTCAACATCCTACCTGTCATTACATTATGTAGTAGTAATTAGTTCTAAAACATATTACCTAGAAGTAGTAGTAATTAGTTCTAAAAAACATATTACCTAGAAGAATCACTAGAGCATTGTGTAAACTGTTCTGAAGTACAGATGGTGTTTGGGGATGAAAGCAAATATCTGAATAAAATATTGGGAATAAGAAGTTGTGCCTTCATGAGACTCTCCCCTTTCAACGTGAGAGTAAACATAGGTAATTGGAAGTGCTGCTGCCTTCTAAGAACTTTACTATGCTGTTTTTCTCCCCTTAGGTTTATGATGCTGCAGTCAGGTGGTTGAAATATGATGAACCTAACCGCCAGCCATTTATGGTTGACATCCTTGCTAAAGTCAGGTTTCCTCTTATATCAAAGAATTTCTTAAGTAAAACAGTACAAGCTGAACCACTTATTCAAGACAATCCTGAATGCCTTAAGATGGTGATAAGTAAGTTGCCTTAATATCCATTTATAACTTATCGTGTAGCCAGTTTCTCATGGGCTTAAAACCCTTCAGAATGGATCAGACTCGGTAGCCAGGGAGAAACACTCAAGACTTTGCCCTGCTGGATAATTAATCTATTGGGGTCCTCAACTGTCTATCCGGAGGGAACTTAGCCTCAGCCGTTATTTTATAGGAACATGTGTGACAGAAGTTTAAAAATTACTTATGCTCTGTCCTTTTGTGTACAATAACTTTCATTCACTTTGTTTTTTTGTGTTTCCTTTTTAAAATAATTTAGCCAAGTAGTGTACTGTGATCACATTTTCTTTCTTAAAGAAAAAGGTTTGTTTGTTGCGCGTGGAGCACATTTTTTGCCACATTTTTTTTTTTCATTTACTTAATTTTTCTTGACTTGCAGGCTAAGTTCCAAACCCTCTGTAAAATGCCTCTTAATAAAATTGTCTGTACAATTAAACAATCTGTTGATTTTATTTTTTGGAAACACATTTATAGAGCCTTCCTTCTGCCTATTCCAGGATGGAGTGTTTGCCCTTTAGGCTTAAGGCACAGTTCTTGTCCTGGGACTTCCCTTCTCTGCCATACTGGGATGTTCTTTCACTCCTTTCCTAAGTTAGATTCACTATCTTCCTCAACCCCAGGTCTTCACCTTTCTTAATTCTGTTTGATTGAACATATCCTTAAAAGGTTCCTGAGAAAGAATATATGATCAACAAATATTTGGAGATTTGACAAATCTCATATCTTTATTTTATCATAAAATGTTGAAGGATAGTTAAACCGGGTGTAGAATTATGTTGAGAATCATAAGCATTCTCCATTGTTTGCTAGCTTTCATTGTTGTTTTTGAGAAAACTGATGCCAGTTTATTTATTCTTCCTTGTAAGCATTTAAAATCTTTTTTTTTAATCCCTGGTGTTTTGAAAGTTCACAGTAATGTACCTTGGTGTGCATCTTTTCTTTTTTTTTTTCTTTTTTTTAAGTTATCATATTGGGCATTCTCTATCTTTTCAGCCACAGATTTCTCAGTTCTTTATTATTGGTATTGTGATTCTTTAGGCATTGAGTCTCTAATCTTAAGTCTCTCTTGTTATCCATCTTTGCCTCTTTGTTCTATCTTCTTGGAGATAGGCTTAATTTTTCCTTCAGCACTTTTCTTTTCTTTTTTTTTGTTGCACCGTGTGGCATGCAGGATTGTAGTTCCCTGACAAGGGATCGAACCTGTGCCCCCTGCAGTGGAATTTCAGAGTCTTGACCACTGGACCACCAGGGAAGTCCCATTAAATACAGTTATTTTATATTCTGTGTTTGATAATAACAATATCTGAAGTCTTTGAAGACCAAATGCTGCTGTTTTTTCATTGACTTATTCCTGGTGGCTTAATTCTTTGTATTTTGTAATTTTGGATTGTGAGCTTTTATATATATATATATTTTTTAAAAAATATTTATTTATTTGGCTGCTTCGGGCCTTCCTTGCGGCGTGCAGGATCTTTAGTTGCAGCATGTGCAACTAGATCCCCTGACCAGGGATCGAACCCGGGCCCCCTGCATTGGGAGGGCAAAGTCTTAGCCACTGTACCACCAGGGAAGTCCCATGAACTTATATTTGATCAACCTTAATCTCCAGAAATACTGGGAGGTGTGGTTTGTATTCCTCCAGGTTTTCCCTGTTTTCCTTAAGAGGAGAATAGTGTTTGCTTTTGCCAAGTGCCCTGGGCCACAACAATCCAGGACTACTTTGAATTTTTCTCGACTTATGGGTTTCTAGACTTGTAGACAGGTAAATTCAAACCTCAAGCCTGTATGATCTGTCATTATAAATTCTCAAAAGAGGGAGACTTTACCTCTGCCTGGAGGTGAAATTGAAATAGGCAGATTACTATTTTTCCTTTTTGCCATTAGACAGTTTTCTTAGCTTATCTTCATTAAAAGTATAACCAATACAAGTGATCCAGCTTTAGATAGAGCTCTCAGTTCCAACACTTGTGCAAATCCAAGACCTAATCTTATTTCCCTCATGCAGCCAATAACATCAATTTCTAGGTTTCCAGTATTATCGAAAGCTCTCAGAGTAGCTCCAGGGTCTCTTAACACTCACTATTCTGATGTTTAGTTCGCCCTCCATTTTTGGCCCTCTGATCTTAGCTATGCACTTAAAAGAATGTTTTATTCTTTCCAGCATTGTAGTAATTTTGTAGCAGAAAGTTATTTCTGAAAGTCTCAACTGTCATACTGCTGTAAGTGGAAGTTCAGCTTGTTCTTTAAACAGGCCTGAAATGTGTAGTGTATGACTGTGATATGCTGAGGTAAGTAGGCTCCTGCTAACTCTACCAGGCTCTTCTTGAGTTCCCATTCATCTTAAACCAAAAACCACATGGACAGTATCCACACATGGGATAGCAGTATAGGTTTCAAGTAATATGTAATGAGCAAGAAAGCCTCTCCTAGAAGGTATTTAGAAACCTACTTTGAAACCTTAAGTTGTTTTTGGCATTCATTTGCACATTTCATTTAAGGTATAGCTGGTTTCAGACACAAAATTAAGGAAGGAAATAAAAGAGAAATGACAACTTTCATTCCTGCCTGAGATACCCTTCTCAAGGGTGGCAGTGGGCTTCCCTGGTGGCGCAGTGGTTGGGAATCCACCTGCCGATGCAGGGGACCCGGGTTCGTGCCCCGGTCCGGGAAGATCCCACATGCCGTGGAGCGGCTGGGCCCATGGGCCATGGCCGCTGAGCCTGCGCGTCCTGAGCCTGTGCTCCGCAACAGGAGAGGCCACAGCAGTGAGAGACCCGCGTACCACCAAAAAAAAAAAAAAAAAAAAAAGAGTGACAGTAAGTTTGAGTGCCCTGATTATTAAATAGTAATTAATAATTATTAATTACTTTACTTTAATAATTACTTTAATAATTATCAATTACTCCCAATTATTAAATTGGAAGTAAAGTAAAATTTCTGTCAAACGTATCACATAGCTACTACTTAATATTGTTGTGGTTTTAGGTAAGTTGACCCAATACTGTCCCCTAGTTTGGAAAAGTATTACAATATATCCATACAATGGAATGCTCTATATTTACTAAAAATATTTTAGATGAATATCTAATAATATAAAAATTTTTCATGAGTGGCAAAAGCATAAGACAGTGCATGGTATAATACCTTTTGGTTACAGTTATGGTGTCAAGGGGAAAAAGAAGAGGGTATGAAGCAAGGATATATCCTTGTGAATATCTACATTTAAGGGGTAGTAGACAAAGAACCGGGAAAGGAGAATTCACCAAGCTACTTCAACCACAGGCTGGTATCTTTTTTTTTTTTTTTAACATCTTTATTGGAGTATAATTGCTTTACAATGGTGTGTTAGTTTCTGCTTTATAACAAAGTGGATGAGCTATACATATACATATATCCCCATATCCCCTTCCTCTTGCATCTCCCTCCCACCCTCCCTATTCCACCCTTCTAGGTGGTCACAAAGCACCGATCTGATCTCCCTGTGTTATGCAGCTGCTTCCCCCTAGCTATCTATTTTACAATTGGTAGTGTATATAAGTCCATGCCACTCTCTCACTTCGTCCCAGCTTACCCTTCCCAGGCTGGTATCTTGATAACCAAGATGTAGGGAGTTTTAAGAATTACAGCATAGGTTGCTGCTAGTTTCTTGAAGTACAGGGACGTGAAAGAAAATCAGGACCAAGAAGATGCCTTTAGATTAGGACTTTCATCTTTTGGATTTCACAAGTTAATATCAGATTTTTTGTCATGCCTCTATTTGCAAACTCTGTTATATTTCTGCTTTCATTGGGTAGAGAGCTGCACCTGTTTCTTCATACATGGTGTAAGCTGTTGAAGATAAATTAGCCAGTCAGTGAAGTATTTAGTTCTTATGTGGATCCTGAATTGATTTAGAAACAGGATACCAGGATTATTCAAGAAATCCAAACAAGTGTGGGGATTAGGCTCTTGAGCAGGAATCTTTGTTTTTTGTTACATTTTTTTCTTTTTCTTTTCCTTTTTTGTTTTGTCTTGTTCTAATAAAGAACTATGAGTTCTAAAATTCCTTGACTAGGCACAAGCAGCTGAGACTCTTCCAGGCTTTGGAGCCTGGGTAGAGCTCAGTGGAGGAAAGAAGGCCTCCCTTCTTCAGATCATCAGTTACCTTCCTACCATCTGATTTAGGGTCTGCCTTTTGAGAGAAGAAGAAAAACAGAAGATGATAGGAATGTAGAATAAAACTAAACTGAAAGAATTTACAACGAAAAGGAAACAAGTCATAAAAACAAAATGAAGAACACAGTCAAAACCATAACAAAGGGGCTTCCCTGGTGGTGCAGTGGTTAAGAATTCGCCTGCCAATGCAGGGGACATGGGTTTGAGCCCTGGTCTGGGAAGATCCCACATGCTGCGGAGCGACTAAGCCTGTGCACCACAACTACTGAGCTTGCGCTCTAGAGCCTGCGTGCCACAACTACTGAGCCCACGTGCCACAACTACTGAATCCTGCACACCTAGAGCCTGTGCTCCGCAGCAATGAGAAGCCCGCGCACCACAACGAAGAGTAGCCCCAGCTCACCACAACTAGAGAAAGCCCACATGCAGCAACAAAGACCCAACACAGCCAAAAATAAATAAATTTATATTTAAAAAAAACCATAACAAAGGGTCAGACTAAGTTCTTACTCAAAATTTGCAAATGAAAGTACCTGACTCTCAAAGGAATAACTCCCAAAGGAAAAAGCCTAAGGAGCAAGGCGTTTCTCAGGGAAAGGTGCCAGAGAGTTTGTCCCCAGCCCTGTCCTGGGAGAGAAACCGCCCATCAGTGAAGGAGCCACAGTTTGTGCTTCCTCCAGGGTTGACCTGGTTAGCCACAGTCAGCCACTTTTACCCAGTGGCCTGTTGCCTGGAACAGTTCCCTCCTGTTTCTCTCCTTCCCTGCTGCCTGTCTTCTCTTGTTGGGAGTATTGTGCTCATAGATTTCACAGTACACCTCTGCCCTGTGTGGAACCCTCACTAGAGCAGCGGCTCTCAAACCCCACAAGATCTGTTCAGGCGTAGTGTTCAATAATTTGGATTTCTGACACGTTTGCAAGTGATGCTGCTAGTCAGGGAACTATATACCTTAAGAACTACAGTCTTAGACCTAGAGTGGGAGAGGAGGGAATGAGGAAAAGTGGTTTTTATAATTGTAAAGGATTGTAAAAAGCAAACAAATGAATATATAATAGGAACCATATGTGGCCTGCAGAGCCTAAATTATTCGCTGTCTGGCCCTTTACAGAGAAAGTTTGCTGACCCCTGACCTAGAGCAGGCTGCTGAGTGTTCCAGCTATTCTAATGCACAGTGCTTCTACTCATACTCTGAAGTGGAAGGAGATGCTAGAAATATTGATACTGATTTTCATTCATTCACAACCTGTTTTCCAAACGTGTCCTCTCTATCTCTCTTGTAAAGGCCCAACACAGCCTCATGAACAGAAGTGTTTTCTGCATGTATTGAGAATTGCTTACATTATTTTATTTTTGGATCAGTAATGCTGCACATCATCTACAATTCAAAAAGGTATAAAAGGGTATATGGTGAAAAGTAAGTCTCACTGGAGGTAACCATTATTATCTTGTATATCCTTCCAAAGGTAGTCTTGAGTTTGTGCATATACAGTAATTTACTGACATATACTTGTATAAATTATGTATAAAAAATATATGAATAAAGATATAAATTTTTAAAACGGTATCCCACTCTGTGTACTCTTTTATGTCTTGCTTTTTTTATTTCTTTTTTCTCTTTTGGCTGCGCCACATGGCTTGTACGATCTTAGTTCCCCAAGCAGGGATGGAACCTGGGCCCTTGGCAGTGGAAGCCCTGAGTCCTAACCACTGGACCACCAGGAAACTTCCCATCTTGCTTTTTTTCACTCCACATTATTTCTTGGAAATCATCTCATGTGTACATGTTACCCCTCCTCGTGTTTCTGAAGAGCCACATACAGTATTCCATTATGTGGATATACTATAATTTTTAACCACTTGCCTGACAGTGAACTTTAGGTTACTAAAATCCTAAAGGGGGAATTACTGGCTAAAGGGTGTATGCATTTGTAATTTTCACAGATCATCCTGTATTGCCTTCCAGATAATTTGTACCCATCCACATCCGCACCAGCAGTGTAGGAGCATGCTGCTTCCTTTATCAGTACCCTGTGTTCCAGATAGTTTGATCTTGTACAATCTGATGAGTGAGAAAGTATGATTTTAATTTGTATTTCTCTAACTAGAGCAGTTGAGCATCTCTTCATATGTTTGAGAGTCATTTGTAATTAGTTCTTTTTCCGTGAACTTTGTTCAGATTATTAATCTAATTTTCTGTTAGTTAATCGTCTTAATATTATTAAGAATATCTTTAGGTCTTTTATATGATTTATAAATACTTTCCTAGTTTGTCATTGTCTTTTGATTTTGTTTTTTCTTTTTGCCATGAAGTAGTTTAACTTAAAATTTTATGTAGTTCTGAATTTTTTTTCATAGTTTCTGTGTTATTTGTCTTTTCTTAGGCTTCCTCGTTCTGGGCCTGTTTTTTTTAACTATCCGATTTTTCCTATAGTTCGTTTGTGAGGTTTTTTACATTTTAAAATATTCTATTGATTTGGAATTTGCTTTAGAGTAAAATATGAGGTAGCGGTACAAATATTTTCTCCATATCATTGTCTAACATCATTTATTGAACAATCCACCTTTCCCACACTGATTTGAAATGACATCTTCAAAGTTTTTAACTGTTGAGTGTCCCCTGACTTGACAAAATTAAGGAATTGCTTAAAGGAAAAGGGTCATGTTAGATCACAATAGTTCTGAATCCTCACTGCATTTTAGAATAAGCAGTAAGTACTTCTCACAGTTTTATGTGCATCTGATTTACCTTAGGATTTTGTTAAATATGCGGATTCTGATTCAGTAGGTCTGGGATTCAGTATTTCTAACAAGCTCCCAGGTGCTGAAGCTGCTGATCTTTTAACCACATTTAAGTGGTGATACCAGTGCTTCAGCCCTACCACCAGAGATTTTGATTTAACTGGCCTGTGGTAGGGCCCAGGTATAGTTTCTGAGATTTTCTAGGTGATTCTAATGTACAGTGAAGATTGAGAACAGCTGGGTTGGGAGATCTGAATTTCAGTAATTAGTATTATGGCAACTGTTGCTTGAAAAGCCAGATAATTCCCTGGTATTTAGTAAGTGGGTGGGACAATCTTAGCATTAATGGTGATTGCTGAGAATAAATTGATTAGGACTCAGATTATTAAATATTTCTCCTGCCTCTTCTCCCTCATTCTTTCCTTAAATGCTATAGAGGGATGATTTAAAAAAAAAAGTTCCAGAAATAAAAACACTATTTTGTTTGGGTATTTCCTTTTCAAAGTATTAAAGTGCCTGAAGTTCTTGAAGAGTTGCCATATGTTTTTCTACAGGTGGAATGAGGTATCATCTCCTGTCTCCAGAGGATCGAGAAGAACTGGTAGAAGGCACAAGGCCCAGAAGAAAGAAACATGACTACCGCATAGCGCTATTTGGAGGCTCCCAACCACAGTCTTGTAGATATTTTAACCCAAAGGTAACTAATTTTTATTCTTGTTTTTGTTTTTAAAAGCACTGAGCACATAGACACGCACCTACCACCAGTAGTAATAACTCATATAGGAGATGTTATAGTTTATGGTGTTCTTTCATAGACCTTACAAGATACATAGTTATCACCTTCATTTTACAAATAAGGAAACTGAGGCTTAGTCAGATTTCAAATGTTTCCATGATTGCTCTGGAGTGCTACATAGTAACCATTATCAAAGAAAACGGGAAACAGTTCTGTCTTTTGTTAGGAGCTCCTTGCGTTCATTACAGCTCCTTGCTTTCGTTATGTGCGATTTTCATTGAAAATCTGCTTCTAGAGCTATGTGGGTTGTTCTTTTTCCCCTTAGTAATTACGTTTGAATATAAAATAATACACAGTCATTCTAGAAAATGTGGAGAATCTAGACCATCATGAAGAAAAAAAGATAAAATTACCTTTAATCCAATCATCTAAAAAATATAAATTTATTTTATTTATTTTTGGCTGCGTTGGGTCTTCATTGCTGCACACGGGCTTTCTCTAGTTGCAGCGAGTGGGGGCTACTCTTCTTTGCGGTGCGCGGGCTTCTCATTGCGGTGGCTTCTCTTGTTGCGGAGCACGGGCTCGAGGCGCGCAGGCTCAGTAGTTGTGGCACGTGGGTTCAGTGGTTTTAGCTCGTGGGCTCTAGAGCTCAGGCTCAGTAGTTATGGCGCATGGGCTTAGTTGCTCCGTATCATGTGGGATCTTCCCAGACCAGGGCTCAAACCCATGTCCCTTGTAGTAGGCGGATTCGTAACCACTGCATCACCAGGGAAGCCCCAACCATCTAGAAATTATTACCAATTTTAATGTGTTTTCCATTATGTGTTATGCCAGTTGGACAGCAGAGCCTGAGTCATAGGTCTAGGAACACAATTTTTTTTTTTTTGCGGTATGCGGGCCTCTCACTGTTGTGGCCTCTCCCGTTGCGGAGCACAGGATCCAGACGCACAGGCTCAGTGGCCATGGCTCACGGGCCCAGCCGCTCTGTGGCATGTGGGGTCCTCCCGGACCGGGGCACGAACTGCATCGGCAGGCGGACTCTCCACCACTGTGCCACCAGGGAAGCCGTAGGAACACAATTTTAAAAAATAGATCATGAGAAAATGCGCTCCTTGTTTCTTAGAACTGTGTTTTCTGGCTGTGGGGGAGATAATACCATATTTTGCTGTTACTACATGTATTGCCCAAGCAGAGCAGATACCATAATCCTAAAAGATAGCACCCCGACCTTGCAAGGTGGTACCCATAACTGATGTTGAATCTCAGCACTTAATGGTCTCTTTCAACATCTCATAGGCCCATTTTTTTTTGTTGATGATAGATAACCTGGTGAGTCCAGAACATCCTTTTTACATCAGGATACTTCTGATACTTCTTTCTCTGAGAAGTGTGTCCTTGCAGGCTTTCTGTGTAATACTGTAGTGGTGATATACAAGGCATTTATAAAAACAGATATGATGGTGTTGTCAAGAGTGCAAAAGACAGCAAAGGCCAATCCACATGCAGAATAAGTATCAATTCCAATGAGGACAGAGCTTTGTCCCTTCAACAATGGAAGCGTTCCAGTGTAGTTAGCTTGGTATTAGGTAACTAACTGGTTCCCTCAAGGTGTGATAACAAATCAAGTTCTTAGAATCAGTCAATATTGCCAACAAAGTGGGTGCTAGCCAGTAGTGGATAGCCACATTGGCCTCAGGGAGGGAAAGTCCATTAGCTTCTGTAGCCACTGACTTATGCAGTTACTGCATGCATATCTATCGCTGCCACTGGAGTCACTCATAAGCCCATTGAGCAAGCATCGGATTGGGGAGGAAAGATATAGATGCAGTCCTGTCCACATGATTATTAAGAGACTCTGCTGCAGTTGTGGGCACTCTGGTAAGAATTCATGTGGGACCCAAATTTGTTTCCTTTCTGGAGTGCGTTGTACATTATCCTTCCTCAGATCTCCTTGTCAGCAGTCTTTCGTGCTTGCTTGTTTTAAGTCTGTATCCATCTGGGAAAACCATTAGTCACCATCCGAGAATGGATAAAAACTGACCTGAGGCTTTCTCTACTGAGAGGTATAATGGACAATAAAAGGAACTGCTTGAAAATCTGCCATATCAGGATATGTGTCTTCTGTATTATCCTTTAGTACCATTCCTGAAGGGAGTATGATGCTTAAGCAGTCCACTTTTGGCTAATACTATCACAAATGAACCAAGCTCAGGTCTCTCAATTTTGTCAGCTGATCTGTAGGGACCACCTCCATGAAGACATAACCCTGGGTGAGAGAGAAGGCCTACTGAGTAAGGGTTGTGATTATCCCATTTGGGTATTCTGTGCCTTTGGGACCTCCATATGCCCAGTTTTATGTTTAAATACTAGATCATGGGTTGAAAGCATGCTATTTGTGAGTTGGTAGGTCAGGTAAAACTGTTCAAACTGGGTTAATGATATGGTGTCCCTTGGTGTCAGACATTTGCTGTCTGTCAGACCCTAGCAGCCAGCCAGGAGCTATTTACTGAAAAAATGGTATCTGCTTAAAGTAGGTTGGCCTTGCTCCAGAATCCCACACGTGTGCTCTCTGGTCATATTGAGACATGCCTAAAGTTACATGCAGCATCTCATTCAGCATCCCAATGCCCTAGGATCGCAGGATAGCCTGAGCAGCTGAGCCATATGATTATAGCCTGTCCCACTTAGAAAGCTTACCCAGTAAAAGTGTAAATGTAGGACACCCAAACACAGGATATGTGTCATCTGTAAAATGTTAGAAGATGGTTGGGGCAGCAAGCTGTCCTTCCTTTCCAAGGGGCTATGCCAACATGCTGTAGATCAGGGCTTGGCAAACTTTTTCTATACAAGACCAGAGAATATTTTTAGCCTTTTAGGCTACACATTCTCTGCCATAACTGCTCAGCTCTGATGCTGTAGCAGGAAAGCAGCCATAGATAATACGTAAACAAGTGGGCATGGCTGTATTCCAATCAGATTTTTTTTTAAACAGTGTGATGAGGTGGTTTTTTTTTTAATTAGTTTATTTATTGATTGATTTTTGGCTATGTTGGGTCTTCGATGCTGTGCGTGAGCTTTCTCTGGTTGCAGCGAGCAGGGGCTCCTCTTCGTTGCAGTGCACGGGCTTCTCATTGCGGTGGCTTCTCTTGTTGCAGAGCACAGGATCTAGGCGCACAGGCTTCAGTAGTTGTGGCTCACGGGCTCTAGAGCACGGGCTCAGTTGTGGCGCATGGGCTTAGTTGCTTAGCGGTATGTGGGATCGTCCTGGACCAGGGCTTGAACCCGTGTCCCCTGCATTGGCAGGTGGATTCTTAACCACTGCGCCACCAGGGAAATCCCTCCAATCAAATTTTATTTACAGAAACAGTCATTGGGTTGGATTTAGCCTGCAGGCCATAGTTTGCCAACCCCTGCTGCAGACCTGTGGACATCTAGGGACTCTGAAGTGACCAACTCTGTACTCTAGGATAACTTCTCTCCTGTCCTGTGAAGCACTTGTCCCACCAAGACATACGGGATCCTTTCCATTTTCTGTTCAGTTCTGTTTCCAGAACTGATCAGTATTATAGGCATCAATATAGGAGACCTTTGGCAAGGTGAGATAGACCAGGGCTCCTGCAGCTGAGATTATAGCAGAGAGTTAGAGTCTAGAGATCTTGAGGTCAGACTATGAAATTATTTTATTTTCCCTGCCAGTTGAAATTCCATGTAATGATCTGGGTAAATAGTAACAGAAATACACATTACCCAGAGTGTTAACTACAGACCAAGTTTTAGTGAATGTGGTCCAGTAAGGAGACCACATCTGGCCCTGCTACAATAGTTAGTCATCAGTGTGAGTCATATAACTCATAAGAGTATATATGCTGCCAGATATCAAAAAGACCTCCAAGGAAAGAGTATCAGGTTAGATTGGTTAAATACCATCATATTTGGACTGTCCCTGTGGGCTGCTCTCAGGTCATATATCTATCTCTGGTCCATTCCTCCATGTCCAATATATAGGCTGATTTTTTACTAAAGACATCTAGCTTCCTTTCTTAGTAGAAGACTGAGTGACTGGCAGGTACCATGAGGTTTCGTGGCCTGTGCAATATAGTTCAATAAGCACAGTGCCAGTGTGCTTAACAGGTTGATACACCTACACATCTGTTTCACACCAGGTAAGTTTTAAGACTACTGACATTTCAGTGGCTATTTAATTTCACTGTTTTTTAATTTTTCAGGATCCTTTTGAGTCAACAGCAGGAAATTTATAAATAAATTTTTATTTTTTCCCAAGGAAAATCTGAAGTCCTAGGAGCTTAAATCTATGAACCACAGCTTTCAGGTGGTGACAATAGTTACACCCCTCTTGTTTCCCGAAGCCTAACTTTGGTGTTGATTTTGACATTTAAAAAAGCAATAAAGTATGTTTTGATAGAAAATACTTTATCTTAAAGTAGATGTCTGTTTTGATGTACAGGGGGACATGGGGAATCCTGATTCCATTTGGGAGACAGTACTCTTTTTAGAATAAGGCAAATATGGAATGACAACTAGCACTTTGTTTTTGGTCTGCAGTTGTACAACTTTCCTTAATTTTTCTTTTTAAATTGGACAGATGAAAAAAAAAAGATGGATATTCTGCACGAGCCTGGAAATGAGACTGTAACTTCAGAATTCTCATTTGATGTTTTACTTTGCGCTTATAAATGGCACGTTCCTAGTGCTGTTTTGTATACTCAGTCACAAGTTTTTAGACTTCCAGTGGAAAAATGTAAATAACTGAGGATATAACTACCAATAAAAACATCCTCATTCCAT
This sequence comes from Delphinapterus leucas, assembly GCF_059928025.1. NCBI lineage: Eukaryota > Metazoa > Chordata > Mammalia > Artiodactyla > Monodontidae > Delphinapterus > Delphinapterus leucas. Next base: position 75,047,008 of record NC_143137.1, read on the forward strand.
CAGTTATTACTTTATTCCCTAACGCTGACACCATTAGAATCCCATTACAATATTTATTAAATATTTCTATTAGAAGTACCAACCTCTCCTTTCTTTCTGCTAAAAACTTCATCTTGAAAATATTCACCATTTACTATTATTTATAATATTTTAATATAAGTTGGTTGTCTTTATTATTTCTAATATTAAAACAATTGTGGAAAAAAAAAACAATTGTGAAGGCTGACTTCATTATAAGTTACTATTATTTACCTTGAATCTCCCAAGGTGAACATTATTTCATTATTTAAGTAGACTGCTTAATAATAAGTACTGTATAGGAATTGTTTTAAAATTCTTGAACGTAATATTTTCAGAGATATTAAAATGGTTTTAACTGTCATTAAACGGAACCCATCGATGTGTGTCCTATACCAACCCAAAATGATTGTTTTCACTGAATTGATCTCCTTCAAAGAGACAATTTAAGCAGTACTACTTAATTGAATTATCTAGAATTAAGCCAACATCCTTATAAACTATTATCTTTAGATATTCCTTGGATATTGCTCATGAGAGGCGGCAAATATTTGTATTAACTGCTGACTGAAAAATGATAAGAAAGAAAATCTTAACAATTTTTCTAGTAGATAAGTAGATAAAGGAAAGATAAAGAAATCTTGGGTTGCTGTATTGAATTGAAATGATAGTCTTCTTGTCAGGGTCCTTTCATGAAGCCTGCTGAGTCTCCCCTTCTCCACCTGTACCTGTTTTTAAAGTTTTCAAGTGTTTATTGATTACTAAAAGAGTTATTTTTCTGAATCCAGTGCTCTGTTCTCTTAGAATTGGTGTTCTCAAATTGTAGTATGGGAACATTTTATGATATTGATGCCAAATAAAAGTTGACTTAATTGATCAGATTATTTGGACTATTCTTGTCAGTGAAATGATCAGCTTTGAGGGCTTAAAACTTTGTAGGGGTCTTGGCTCACCACTTTCATATGGTGGAGAAATAGGAGACTATGGGACTTCCCTGGTGGCGCAGTGGTTGAGAATCTGCCTGCCAGTACAGGTTCGATCCCCGGTCCAGGAAGATCCCACATGCCACGGAGCAGCTAAACCCGTGCACCACAACTACTAAGCCCATGTGCTGCAACTACTGAAGCCCGAGCACCTAGAGCCCGTGCTCTGCAACAAGAGAAGCCACCACAGTGAAGAGTAGCTCCTGCTTGCTGCAAATAGAGAAAGCCTGTGGCCAGCAACAAAGACCCAACGCAACCAAAAAAAAATAGCGTATGCTCTAGAGAAAAAGGGATCCTGCATATTCCCTGCCAAAACCAAACAAGGAGTAAGACCAGCAGAGTGAGGACTAGACCCTGTAAATTGCAAAGGCAGAAAACCACATGGTGCCATATTTCATGGAACCATCAGGTTCAAAAGGTTTACCCTGAGTACCTTTTCTTATTCTTTTTTTTGGTCTCACCACCGGGGCTTGTGGGATTTTAGTTCCCTGACCAGGGATTGAACCCAGGCCCTTGACAATGAGAGCACAGAGTCCTAACCACTGGACTGCCAGGGAATTCCCTCTTAGTACCTTCTCCTACTTAAAACTCTGAAGTAGACTCATCACTGAGCTTAGTGTCTGGCCCAATGTGGGAAGTCAAGTTTGTGAGGATGAATGAACCAGTATAACTTTATATAATATTTCATAAGCAATGTTGTCAGTTGGTTTTATAGGACTGGATTTAAATATAGGTGGGCCCTAAATCAAAAGAAGTGAAGTTACTTTCAACACAAAACACATTTTCCTCTTGGAAATATTGTTTACTAAAGGTATCACAGTGCCTTTTCTCACAGTGTCATAGCTACCTTCCCTCTTAAACAGGCCTTCACTAAGGAGACAGTCCTACACTGTCATCACGGTGGAAACTGGCAGTTATACGTTGCATATGATTTTAAAAGACCTGTGTGTAAAAGAAGTGTAAACCTTATAGGAAAATGGTGTTACATTAAAAAATTAATGAAGCTTTTGTAAGAGTGCATCAGTAGTGTTTGTCACCAGCAAGAGAGTGTTGTAGGAGCAGTGTGCTGGAGTCAAAGAGTGAGTGCTGTTAAAATGATCAGGGGCACCTGTAAGAAGGAAATATCCAAAATGGACAGCAGTAATCCCAGGTGGTTTGGACCTATAGCTGTGTCCTGCAGGGACTGACGTTGCTGGAATGCAAGTGTGGGTCAACATGGGTATCCCTTAAGCTTCCTTAGTGGTCAGTATAACAGGCGCCGGTGGTAAAAATCAGTGCTCTTTGCCGCTTATGCACAATAAGTATTTCTCACACCTGATTGTTTGCAGGCAGTTTGGTTAGACAGGTGGTCCTCACATGCAAGTAGAAGAGATTGGAACACATTCTGAGGTAAATTCTCAGTAGAGTGTCTTCCTAGAATGTCTTCCAAAATAGGAATATTGAGAGCCTCTGTTTTGTTTTCTTTTCAAGCATCTCCACAACACACTTTTGTAGTTTTGTTGTAAAGTCAACCTCACAGCCCTTGTACCCTACAAAGGTGCAGTACCTGAAGTTCCCACCTTCAGGGATCAGTTTCCTTTTGTGTTCAGTCACTGTGCCTTCCAAAAAACCCCAGTGAAAATACGACTCACCAAGAGACGGATGACTTCAGACTCTCTGTAAGCCACGGCCAGCTATAATTATTATAAATTAACAGATCAGTCCCCTTAAGGGACAGAGAGGGCAGAAACAAAGCTGTAGGTATTTGACTGAGGGCCACAGGTGGGAAGGGATAAGGAGACTAGGAATGATAAATCTGTGTGGTGTTGCTTTAAAGGACTCTCGTCATCCTGGAATTAGCTGGAGGGTAGTGGCTACATAAATGCAGGGCTAGAGGGTAAGAGGCTGAGGGAAACCAACAGGGAATGAAATAAATATTTACTACACCGTGTCATTCAAAAATTACTGTTGGCTACCTTTGGTGATTGTTCATATGATGACCCAAAGGCACAGTAAGATCTTTTATCCTAGAAGTATTAAATCATGTTCAGATAGGTTTCTTGTGATATTCTTTGAAAATTGGTGATCAGTATAAGAGAAAGCTAACCTCAGTTGCTATAAACAACAGCAGATTGTACCATAGCATATTGTGCAGTTAGCTGGTTATAAACTGCAGTTTGAACAAATATTTTGTCATATATTACCAGTATGACAGTTCATCTAGAATTTGAAATTTGGGGATTAGGCTGCAGCAGGGATTATGAAGGAGTCAAACTCAAATTGTATGAGATGTATACAAGCTTGAAACAATTAGAGAACACAGAGGCTGAGGTTGGTGAAGCTGCCACTGAATGTAGCCAATTAAAAGTCCCGGTATGGGATAGGTAATGACAGCCTTGGTGGTCTAAAAAGAAGAGATTCCCCTGGGTTGAATTTGTCCATGGAAGCTTCATGGAAGTTTTCTTGAGGGACACTTATTGGTAGAGTTTAGATAGGAAGAAAGAGAAAGAAAAGAATATATTGAGTCCTAAGTATAAATATATCTTTTTGGTTTGATAAGTATGAGTATTAAAAGTTTTCATAAAATGCATACAAAGTATTATTTAACTGAATGGAGTCTAACTTTTTGCTTTTAAAAAAAAGAATTTAGATATAGGTGGAAGAACTGAAGGACTCAGTCATTGGTCTTTTCTCTTTTGTGAGACCTTTTTTTGGGTCCCTTGTCTTCCTTCCTCCCTCCTTTCCTTCCTTCTTTCCTTCCTTCCTTTCTTTATTTCTGAAAGAAAGAAGCTGTTTTGTAGAAAGAGCATTTCAAGTCTAGGTATAGGAGCTTAGTCAAGTCAGCCTTTCTGAACTTCAGTTTTCTGGTCTATTAACAGAAGGTTTAAATCTTAGGATTTGCGTTAATATCAATTATGTTCATTTGACTCTTTGATCTTCATTCACTGAGTCTCTTTCTCCCTGCCATCCTTAAGTTTTTCTCATTTTCCCATATTTAAATGTAAAAAGGCTTACCATCTCCATTTTGTTTTTTTCTTTACCCTGCCTAACTCTTTCAAACCTCCTGACTGGGTGCATTATCTCCTATACTCCACACATCTGAGACAGAGTTGATGTTTGTCCCATTGGTGAGAACATTTTATTAAATGGGTATGTTACTGCATTTTGAGATTTGAGATAATCATTTAAAGTATAATATGCCTTCCTGTGCCAAGATAAAAAATTACACGTCAGAGTTCATCTAAAGGCAAATCTTGTCATTGAGATATCTGGCAAGGTGCTAGCGCAGAGATGCTCCCCTGCTATTTCATGTATTTTCTACTGAAAGGACAAGAGCTGATATTGAGCATAATATTCATATCAGGTTTCACTTTTGAACTGAGTTTCATCTCACTTAAATTTCTGAGTAGATTTGAGTTGTGTGTCTTGGTGGTATGGTTTTAGTTTGAGAGTGGAGGGGGGAGAACATGTTGTGACTTTATAGAACAGTAGTGATTCTTAATTAGTAATTCCCTTTGAGCTGGTGTCTGGCGTCACTTCCCACTCCTTGCTAGTTTTAAGTGATCAGTAGCTGGGAACTGCCCGTTTATATGTTCACTGTTCATGAGTTTATCTAGCAGCTTACAGTAGCACAGTCACGCCCTGCCCACCCACCCCCAATTGTGGAAGCCTTTTTTCTAGCTGTGATGCTATGTTTTATGAAGAACTTAAGTTACAAGAGTATTTTCTTCCAATGGCTGATTATTAAATCCCTTTCTGGACTTTGGGAGGTTAATATGTTTACAGAAATATCTGTGTGATCCCATTGAAAATGAGTGCATTTCAAAGTGGGTACAGCCTAGGAAATTAAGTACAGTCAAATGTTCACTTCTAAAAAACTAGATATGCCCTAATAGTGTGCTATTTGGAAGGAAGGCAAAGACTGTTTCTGATCCATCTTGTAGTTGAAATTCAGCCGCATAGTATAATAGCTATTTAGGTGTTTAAGTTTTTAAAGCCTTAACTTAAATTACTTTTAAGTCCACATTTATGTTAAAACATTTAGTACTATTATAAGCATCTGATGTGAGAAGTTGTTTTCTTTGTGCCATACTTTTGGTACTACTTGCCTAGTTTTTGTATTTACTTTTTCTGTTTAAAAAAAATAATATATGCTCATTGTAGAAAATTCAAACATAGCAAGATAAAAAGGAGAAAGCCAAAGAGCTCCCAGCATAACAAACAGTCCTCAGTAGTTGGTGAACATCATTCCAGTCCTCTCATTTTTTTGTTTTTAATTTAGAATTTTTTATTTTTTAAATTTTATTTATTTTTTGTTTTGGCCACACCTCATGGCATGCAGAGCCTCCCTGACCAGGGATTGAACCCATGCCCTCTGCATTGGAAGCACGAACTCTTAACCACTGGACTGCCAGGGAAGTCCCCAGTGTTCTCACTTTATATATGTGGGATCATGCCATACGTGCTATTTTACGAAAACTTTTTTTTTACTCTCTCAGCATTTATATTGTGGTGGTATTTTCATGTCAATGAAAATACCATCCTTTTGAAGGGCTGTGGAGTATTCCTCATAAGGATATATAATATTATCATTTATTTGTAATAGTGACTCTATTTCTGTTTTGTAAGTGAGTTCATTTGTACCATTTTTTTAGATTCTACATTATATGTGGATATCATATATTTGTGGTATCATATATTTGTCTTTCTCTGTCTCACTTCACTCAGTATGACAATCTCTAGGTCCGTCCATGTTGCTGTAAATGGCATTATTTTGTCCTTTTTTATAAGCCACAGTGTTTTGATGTACTTTTCATGACACTGCTTCTAGGAATGTTGTGGCATCTGGCATATACCTCCTCTCTCCCCTAGCTTTGCTTGATTTTCTCTCAAAACGATGCAAAATAAAGTTCTCAAGTCTTAAAAATAAAAAGTTGCATTTTGGTTGTCTTGATTATTGTTAAAATTTACATCTGTAGTGTTTCTATTATTTGAGGATTCATGTGTTTTCAGAATAAATATTATATTAAATCAATCCTTACTCTCAAGGAAAATAGCAGGCTGATGTTTTTACCCTAAGGCATTTGGAGAAAAATATTACAGCCCTTCAACTCAAGAAGGGCTTTCACTTTCACTTCCTGTAGCAGTGTCCTACAGCTGAAAAGTCACACAAGACAAGATGTAATGGCATACTCAGTCATCAACTGCAGACTTCAGTGTGGTGGGGATTCAGAAAAAGGAAATCAGGGAAGCTTGCAAAAAGAAAAGGAGTCTTGAGCTTGAAAAAAGTCTAGAATATGATATATCACAGCAGAGGCAAGAAAGACTGACTGGGACCAGGAAAGACAGGACTTTATACATGGGTATGTCTGCATATATATGTGTGGATGCATACATGGGTGATGTGTCAGAACTTAAGAAATCCTTCTACCTGTGTTTTTTCTAAGCTTTCCGGTTTTCTCATTTTCATATCTTCTCAGCAGCTAAGCATATAACCTTGCCTGGAATAGGTACTCAGTAAAAACTGCATTAAATTATATTTTTAGGGTAACAATTTCCTGCCCACACACATACACTGTGACTCTAGTGCTCTTCATCCATCTGTTGCTAACATGAAAGCTCCATGCCCTTCTAGCTTGCCTTGTAGCCTGTGAGTGCTGAGAGCCATAAGTAATTCTTCCTCCACCTACAGGCCCCAGGTTGGGAGTGGTCCCATGACTAGAATAAGACCTGGCAAAGATATCCACTGAGCTGACAAGCATGACTTCCCATCTGTTTTTATCCCCTCTCTGCTTGCTTCGTCAACTGCACACATCTCCTAGGTAGTATAACAGGTTATCAAAGGGCAAACGTTAAATCACATTCTCAGTACTTTATTTTGGATGGGGGGTAGATTGAGGGAATTGGGTAGATTTCCAAGGGAGGTTGGCCCATACACGCACAGAAAAAAAAGACCATAAGCTCCCCTGTGTACAACCGAAGGCAGATAGGCTCAGACATAGGTGCATTTAACACCTGACAGGTATATTTAATGAGCCCAAATGTAAAGCATTACATTTTATCTGAAATGAGGTCTACTTTGCATTCCAGGTAAAAAGAAAGATATTTCACTTACCTGTGTAGAAGATGAACTATTAGGCAGAATATTATATATAGCTAGTATTTATCAAGCATAGTGTTTAACATGTATGGTGACCAATGACAGTATTGGGAGAGTTAGAAAAGATTTAAAAACTTGAGGACTTCTAGAGAAATGAGAGCCCACATTGCAAGTAGATAGAAACATGTGCCTATTCCCGTGTTACACACACACACACACTGCAGACACACAAGCTAATCAATTTTCCCTTGAGCTTAGAGTTCCGAGAGAGCAGTGCATTTTAATTTTTAAATATGAAGTATAACCAAGTCCTATATGACTTATGATCATCCGTTCCCTACTCAGACCCTTGAGTAGTATTGGAAAGTTAGAATTATTCTGTTACCAAGCTCTTTGAAATTATTTCATTCTTTGGAACCTCATAATCTTAGTGTCTAAGTGTTTAAGCTCATCTAGCTAAAAGAAGTAGTATATTGTTTTTTCAGTTCCAGCTTCTACCTGGGCAGTTCTTTTTAATTTGAAGAGTATCAGGTCTTAGAGACCGTTTCAAAAAATATCTGGCCAACTTTCTCATCCTGAAATTAAGGAAGAGTTTAGAAAGATAATGTTTTTAAGGATGTCTTTAGAAATTATGGGGAAATTTGCATATTACTTTCTAATAATATCAAATAAATTGGGTGTAAGAGTGGCGAGACTTGAGATTCACTAAGTTAATGTACCTTATTAATGAAATTGTATTTCTCTGCTAATGAACCTGGTCAGGTAGGAGCTACGAGTAGATTTGCATAATATGTAAGAGTAATTTTGTTTACTTTTGAGGTATTGCTCCCTGTAGAATATTTTATCGCTTACTTTTTTTCACTCTGTGGTACACAGTTTCCCCAAGAAAACAAATGTTTAAAATATTCTTCCTCAGTTTTTCAAATCCATTGAGTAAAACTGAAGCTTCAGGAAGATGTTACGTTTATCCTGCAGTTTTGTGTGCCTACCAATAAAAATACCACTGAGTAACCCAGGGGGCCTCATAGACCCTAATTTGAGAATAAGAAAGGGATTAAGGCTCTGTTTCTCTGGTCACCTAAAAAGCAGAATGTTTCTCATCACTAGGAGTCAAGATATTCTCAATCAGGAACTCTTCTTTTACCTAAGAGACCATTTCTTACGTTCTACAATGCTTTGATCTAATTCAGTGAATGCCTGAAAAACAGGACATTAGCATGATAGATATCAAATTTTCCCAAAGGGAAATCCACATTAATAAATCACAGTGCTTTGATTGATGAGATTGGAAATTGTTTGGATTTCTATCTGACCCTAATTATTTTCAACCATTTTCAGAAAGCATCAGGAACACTGTAACTTCCTTGCTTTAAAAGGGGGAGAATCCAACAAGCTATAACTTTGGGAGCATTCCCCCACATATTTACATAGAAGAAGGGCACAGGTGTCCTTGGATGTCATCAAACATAGGAATCAGTGGTGCTGTGAACAGCCTTTATTGTGAAGTACTGATAGGTGCCCATTTCTTCTCATTGAGAAGGAAAAAGTTGTTTCCAGACTACTCAGGTTATTCAAGTATTTCATAATATCACAGCTTTAAGAGTCTGGCTGACTATTACTGGCTCACCTGAATATTTACGGAAAATTAATATCTCTCAGAAGTCTACAAAATGCCTTCTGGCTTTAGACATTAGTAGGTTAATGGCAGTTAAAGCTTCAGATTATCCACTGATTCTTTATATCCCTATACATCCGGCAAAGAAGGGATGCGCATATTTACATTTGAAAAAAAAATCTTTCTTTAAATAACAAAACTGCTTATTTTAGTATTTTCTTGTATTGTTATCCTCAATAACAGAAGGAATAGAAGACGGGGTGTTGGTGATACATACAAATGTATTAAAGTTTATTTTAGAGCCAGAAAAGACCCAAAGCCGTCTGTCTTCCTCTTGCCTTCTGCCACGACTAACCAACATTCTGAAGAAATCACGCAAGATTAAATAATAGTCTCAAGCCAAACATTCTTATATGTACTCTGATAAATTTAACATATTCTTATGTTTTGTATGTTCTCAATTATATCTTTGCTTCCTCCTTTCCTATTATAGTTTTCCATTACTGAAATCTTCCTGTCCTTTCCTGTTACAGGATTATAGCTGGACAGACATCCGCTGCCCCTTTGAAAAACGAAGAGACGCAGCATGCGTGTTTTGGGACAATGTAGTTTACATTTTGGGTGGCTCTCAGCTTTTCCCCATAAAACGAATGGACTGCTATAATGTCGTTAAAGATAGCTGGTATTCCAAACTGGGCCCTCCAACACCTCGAGACAGCCTTGCTGCCTGCGCTGCAGAAGGCAAAATTTATACATCTGGAGGTTCCGAAGTTGGTAAGGACTTATTCAGTATTTGTGTGTGCTTTAAAGCTGAGGGTCTTGGCTTTCATATTTAAACAGAGTTGGTATTATTTGTTCAGATACTTTTTGACAAATTTAAATACGTATCTGTCATATTTTAGAGCACATTTCCCTGAAGGTTTACCGTACTCTTTCTAAGTCATTAATTTACGAGAACTTCAACTCCCTAGATTATGTTAACTGTCCATTTTTTGTCATGACAACGGTTTCATTGACGTCATCTGGATTTTAGTTTCATTGTTGCCATCTGGATTAGTTATTTTATATACGTAATATTATTTGCTTTAAAGATTTTGGAGTTTGGCTTACTCATAGACCCACATTCAGGCTTTTAAAATCTGTATTATCTTTGCTTTCTTTGTATCAGAAAAAAGTAAGAATAATCTTTTTCATTTGCTTTATTCTTTAACTTTGTTTTTTTCTTTTGGCTGCGTCGGGTCTTCGTTGTGGCATGCGGGATCTTCGTTGCGGCGCGTGGGCTTCTCTCTAGTTGTGACGTGCAGGTTTTCTGTCTCTAGTCATGGCACGCGGGCTCTGTAGTTAGCAGCACTCGGGCTGTCTAGCTGAAGCACGTGGGCCTAGTTGCCCAATCAGGGGTTGAACCAGTGTCCACTGCATTGGAAAGCAGATTATTTACTACTGGACCACCAGAGAACTCCCTATTCTTTAACTTTTTAATGTAATGATTGGTAGTGGTATCTTAAGCTTATTGATCAGAACAGGGTGTGGGTATGGGTATAAAAACCTTTCTCATTGACAGATAATTTATAAGTGTCCACTAGTGTTCGTTTATTAAATGAATAATTTTTCTAAATGAATATTCTAGATGCAGACTAGCTTTTATATGCTTTCGTCTTTTCAAGTAATCTCTTTAGCTAAATAATGGGCTTATAAAGAAAACTAGGAAGACCAAGTAAATCTAAAGTATGGAATTTAAACGTTGTCTTTTTGTTTTCTTTTATGATTTTTATATTAGCCCAAAGACTGTTTTACTTTTGGTCAGCATACTTATTTGTTTTAAGTTTCTACCCCCACTCCCACTAGATGCAAAATGAATACAAGAAAGATTATGATTTTCTAAATGTGACTTGAAAATCATAAAAGATTATGATTTTCTAAAACACTTGAGTGTTTTATAGATATAGTTTTTTGTGGAAAGTATTAGTAGATAACTTCATTTCTTCAGCATTTACTCTACTAAGTCAGTTTTTCACTTAAATGGTAACTCTTTTTAATCTGCTATATACTGTATATTTCCCTTTAGTGTCAACCGACTGAATCTGCCAAATTTGAAATGTTTAAAAAGTTAAAAAGAAGTTACTGTTAGTCATGACTATTACTTCTTCTGTTTGTTACTCTTTGAACTTTGCTCTTCATAGGCTTTGGTTTTGATAGAGACTTACAAGGGTGTTATTGCTTTTAAGCGTTAGAAAAGTCCAGAAAAGTGGGAAGGGAGCAATAATTTGATACGGTTCTAGCTTCGTTTTTCTTGGGAAAGAAAAAAAGCACTTGATCTTTAATGGTATCATTTCTAAAAGTCTTTATTGAGCTCCTAAAATGTGCAGAAGTTGCAAAACAGGATGGGTGTGTTTTGCCGTTAAAATGTATAATCAAAGTACACCAGAAACACATAACGATACTTTGAGTGTATATTCAAGAATGGACCGGCATGACTTCAGGGCCTACCCACACAACTGCTGAGAGCAGTCAGGAAGAACAGTTTTGTTAATGATGCAGTGGCTGTTGTAGAACATTAAATGACAAGCCTGAGGATACTCTCAGATAGTAGTCTTCATATTTTAAGGTATAGACTTAACCATCTGTAAACAGCTGTGTTTTTCCCCCTCTCTATAAACATTTGAGGTTCAGTTAATTCCCATCATGCATAACTGGGCTGGAAGACATACATAATGTTTCTTATTTAATTTGAAAATCTTTTGAAATCAAACCAATTTCTTTTTTTTTGTTTAATTACCAATTAATAAGTCTCTCCAGCAGATCCTTTTCTGAATATTTTCCAAGGTCTATACAAACAGGGGTAGCTTTTTCTGAAACTATTTCTACGTTTTGTTGTTGTTGATTGAGTAGAGAAAAGACTCTACAACCCTAAATTCTTTCCTCCAGTAATTAATGATTCAGCTCTACAGTCAACTCACTCCAGGCCCACATACACACTAAGTTAAGCAAATGGGGTCCTTTTCTTTTACAGGAAACTCGGCTCTGTATTTATTTGAGTGCTATGATACAAGAACTGAAAGCTGGCACACAAAGCCCAGCATGCTGACGCAGCGCTGCAGCCATGGGATGGTGGAAGCCAACGGCCTGATCTATGTTTGCGGTGGAAGTTTAGGGAACAATGTTTCTGGGCGAGTACTGAATTCCTGTGAAGTTTATGATCCTGCCACAGAAACGTATGTATCAGTTTAAAACTCTTACTACACAATTAATTGTATTCTATAAGCTCAATGGAAGAAGATATCAAAAGGCAGAAGGAACCCAGCAGAAGGATTTTTGAATGTGCTAGGGTCAGGGGCATGTTTATAGCCTTGACCCTTCCTCTACACCTTAAGAAATAGCTTGACCTTATACCCCATGGGAGCCCCTCTCTTTCTGTTCCTGCTTGTGCAATAAATAAATGTCTGTGAATAAGAAAATATGACTGATTCATCAAACTCAAAATATTTTTGTTTGAGAGATCGGGAAGTGTAGAGAGGGGGAAACAATTTATGACCAGAAGTAAATTTGCCTTTAATTAGAAATATTATGTATTGGTTCATGGCATTAATGAATCATACCCCTAGGTATAATGTCTTTTTTGAGTTTGTGCTTACTAAAGTATGTTTGGATTCATATTTATTAAATAAAATTATTCTTTTTTTAAAAATTATTTATTTATTTATTGGGCTGCGCCATGTCTTAGTTGCGGCATGTGGGATCTAGTTCCCTGACCAGGGATCAAACCCGGGCCCCCTGCATTGAGAGCACAGAGGCTTAACCACTGGACCACCAGGGAAGTCCCTAAGTAAAATATTCTTAAGTCAACTGGGAAGTAAAATAACTGCTTTTAAAAGGCAAAATACAAAGAAATAAACGGTTAGCCCGTTTTTCTGATCTTGTAATTAATGATGGAACCCATTCAGTACAGCCAAAGGATATGAGCCAGTTATTGATAGCGGGGGGTGGTAAGTATAGTGTAATTAACTAACAAGAAAATGAACACAGGTGATGTTCCAGTCAGACCTTTTGTTGATAATCAGAAACATCCAAAGACCTTCAATAAGAAAATTAACTTGCTCGTTTGAAAGGATTGTTCTTCCTTTACTAGAACAAGTTATTGGGCAAATATGTTCAACTTAAATGTTATGCCAAAGAGCCGCACCAAAACTCTTATACTCAAATTTTGTACTTAGGAAGTATTTCCAGGCTACAAAACATAGAAGTCTTCTACTCCAGCTATTGCTTTTATTAAATTAAGAGTAAAGATTTAATTATAAAATATAATTGTCATTTGTAGTTATTTATGCTTCCCACCTATTTTTGAAGGATTTAAGGAAGCAAAATCAGTAACTCCTTTCCCAAAGAAAAGTGCAATTACAATTGTTCTTTTCTCATTTTTTGCTCAACTAGTCACCCATGTTAGGGATAGAATTGAAAGAAGCTTATCTTGAAACTTATCTTTTGCTAAGTGTCTAGACTAGGAAATCTCTTGAGATCATCAAACTTAATACTTCCCAATGTTTTTTTTTTTATTATTGGAGTATAGTTGCTTTACAATGGTGTGTTAGTTTCTGCTTCACAACAAAATGAATCAGTTATATATATACATATGTTTCCATATCTCTTCCCGCTGGCGTCTCCCTCCCTCCCACCCTCCCTATCCCACCCCTGCAGGCGGTCACAAAGCACCGAACTGATCTCCCTGTGCTATGTGGCTGCTTCCCATTAGCTATCTACCTTACGTTTGGTAGTGTATATATGTCCATGCCTCTCTCTCGCTTTGTCACAGCTTACCCTTCCCCCTCCCCATATCCTCAAGTCCATTCTCTAGTAAGTCTGTGTCTTTATTCCTGTTTTACCCCTAGGTTCTTCATGACATTTTTTTTTTCTTAAATTCCATATATATGTGTTAGCATACGGTATTTGTCTCTCTCTTTCTGACTTACTTCACTCTGTATGACAGACTCTAGGTCTATCCACCTCATTACAAATAGCTCAATTTTGTTTCTTTTTATGGCTGAGTAATATTCCATTGTATATATGTGCCACATCTTCTTTATCCATTCATCCGATGATGGACACTTAGGTTGTTTCCATCTCCGGGCTATTGTAAATAGAGCTGCAATGAACATTTTGGTACATGACTCTTTTTGAATTGTGGTTTTCTCAGGGTATATGCCCAGTAGTGGGATTGCTAGGTCATATGGTTGTAGTTTTTTTAAGGAACCTCCATACTGTTCTCCATAGTGGCTGTACCAATTCACATTCCCACCAGCAGTGCAAGAGGGTTCCCTTTTTTCCACACCCTTTCCAGCATTTATTGTTTCTAGATTTTTTGATGATGGCCATTCTGACCGGTGTGAGATGATATCTCATTGTAGTTTTGATTTGCATTTCTCTAATGATTAATGATGTTGAGCATTCTTTCGTGTGTTTGTTGGCAGTCTGTATATCTTCTTTGGAGAAATGTCTATTTAGGTCTTCTGCCCATTTTTGGATTGGGTTGTTTGTTTTTTTGTTATTAAGCTGCATGAGCTGCTTATAAATTTTGGAGATTAATCCTTTGTCAGTTGCTTCATTTGCAAATATTTTCTCCCATTCTGAGGGGTGTCTTTTGGTCTTGTTTATGGTTTCCTTTGCTGTGCAAAAGCTTTTAAGTTTCATTAGGTCCCATTTGTTTTTTTTTGTTTTTATTTCCATTTCTCTAGGAGGTGGGTCAAAAAGGACCTTGCTGTGATTTATGTCATAGAGTGTCCTACCTATGTTTTCCTCTAAGAGTTTGATAGTTTCTGGCCTTACATTTAGGTCTTTATTCCATTTTGAGCTTATTTTTGTGTATGGTGTTAGGGAGTGATCTAATCTCATACTTTTACATGTCGCTGTCCAGTTTTCCCAGCACCACTTATGGAAGAGGCTGTCCTTTCTCCACTGTACATTCCTGCCTCCTTTATCAAAGATAAGGTGACCATATGTCCGTGGGTTTATCTCTGGGCTTTCTATCCTGTTCCATTGATCTATATTTCTGTTTTTGTGCCAGTACCATACTGTCTTGATTACTGTAGCTTTGCAGTATAGTCTGAAGTCAGGGAGCCTGATTCCTCCAGCTCCGTTTTTCGTTCTCAAGATTGCTTTGGCTATTTGGGGTCTTTTGTGTTTCCATACAAATTGTGAAGTTTTTTGTTCTAGTTCTGTGAGAAATGCCAGTGGTAGTTTGATAGGGATTGCATTGAATCTGTAGATTGCTTTGGGTAGTAGAGTCATTTTCACAATGCTGATTCTTCCAATCCAAGAACATGGTATATCTCTCCATCTATTTGTATCATCTTTAATTTCTTTCATCAGTGTCTTATAATTTTCTGCATACAGGTCTTTTGTCTCCTTAGGTAGGTTTATCCCTAGATATTTTATTCTTTTTGTTGCAGTGGTAAATGGGAGTGTTTTCTTGATTTCACTTTCAGATTTTTCATCCTTAGTGTATAGGAATGCCAGAGATTTCTGTGCATTAATTTTGTATCCTGTTACTTTACCAAATTCATTGATTAGCTCTACTAGTTTTCTGGTAGCATCTTTAGGATTCTCTATGTATAGTATCATGTTATCTGCAAATAGTGACAGCTTTACTTCTTCTTTTCCAATTTGGATTCCTTTTATTTCCTTTTCTTCTCTGATTGCTGTGGCTAAAACTTCCAAAACTATATTGAATAAGAGTGGTGAGAGTGGGCAACCTTGTCTTGTTCCTGATCTTAGTGGAAATGCTTTCAGTTTTTCACCATTGCGGACGATGTTGGCTGTGGGTTTGTCATATATGGCCTTTATTATGTTGAGGAAACTTCCCTCTATGCCTACTTTCTGCAGGGTTTTTATCATAAATGGGTGTTGAATTTTGTCAAATGCTTTCTCTGCATCTATTGAGATGATCATATGGTTTTTCTCCTTCAATTTGTTAATATGGTGTATCACATTGATTGATTTGCGTATATTGAAGAATCCTTGCATTCCTGGAATAAACCCCACTTGATCATGGTGTATGATCTGTTTAATGTGCTGTTGGATTCTCTTTACTAGTATTTTGTTGAGGATTTTTGCATCTATGTTCATCAGTGATATTCGCCTGTAGTTTTCTTTCTTTGTGAC
The DNA here is from genome assembly GCF_059928025.1 of Delphinapterus leucas. Classification (NCBI taxonomy): domain Eukaryota; kingdom Metazoa; phylum Chordata; class Mammalia; order Artiodactyla; family Monodontidae; genus Delphinapterus; species Delphinapterus leucas. The sequence goes on from NC_143137.1 coordinate 75,062,855, forward strand.
ATCCTTGTCTGGTTTTGGTATCAGGGTGATGGTGGCCTCGTAGAATGAGTTGGGGAGTGTTCTTCCCTCTGCTATATTTTGGAAGAGTTTGAGAAGGATACTTGTTAGCTCTTCTCTAAGTGATAGAATTCGCCTGTGAAGCCATCTGGTCCTGGGCTTTTGTTTGTTGGAAGATTTTTAATCACAGTTTCAATTTCAGTGCTTGTGATTGGTCTGTTCATATTTTCTGTTTCTTCTTGATTCAGTCTTGGCAGGTTGTGCCTTTCTAAGAATTTGTCCATTTCTTCCAGGTTGTCCATTTTATTGGCATAGAGTTGCTTGTAGTAATCTCTCATGATGTTTTGTATTTCTGCAGTGTCAGTTGTTACTTCTCCTTTTTCATTTCTAATTCTACTGATTTAAGTCTTCTCCCTTTTTTTCTTGATGAGTCTGGCTAATGGTTTATCAATTTTGTTGATCTTCTCAAAGAACCAGCTTTTAGTTTTATTGATCTTTGCTATTGTTTCCTTCATTTCATTTTCATTTATTTCTGATCTGATTTTTATGATTTCTTTCCTTCTGCTAACTTTGGGGTTCTTTTGTTCTTCTTTCTCTAATTGCTTTAGGTGTATGGTTACATTGCTTATTTGAGATGCTTCTTATTTCTTAATGTAGGATTGTATTGCTGTAAACTTCCCTCTTAGAACTGCTTTTGCTGCATTCCATAGGTTTTGGGTCGTTGTATTTTAATTGTCATTTGTTTCTAGGTATTTTTTGATTTCCTCTTTGATTTCTTCAGTGATCACTTCGTTATTAAGTAGTGTATTGTTTAGCCTCCATGTGTTTGTATTTTTTACAGATCTTTTCCTGTAATTGATATCTAGTCTCATAGCGTTGTGGTCGGAAAAGATACTTGATACAATTTCAATTTTCTTAAATTTACGAAGGCTTGATTTGTGACCCAAGATATGATCTATCCTGGAGCTCATGTTCCATGAGCACTAGAGAAAAATGTGTATTCTGTTGTCTTTGGATGGAATGTCCTATAAATATCAATTAAGTCCATCTTGTTTAATGTATCATTTAAAGCTCGTGTTTCCTTATTTATTTTCATTTTGGATGATCTGTCCATTGGTGAAAGTGGGGTGTTAAAGTCCCCTACTATGAATGTGTTACTGTCGATTTCCCCTTTTATGGCTGTTAGTATTTGCCTTATGTATTGAGGTGCTCCTATGTTGGGTGCATAAATATTTACAATTGTTATATCTTCTTCTTGGATCGATCCCTTGATCATTATTTAGTATCCTTCTTTGTTTCTTCTAATAGTCTTTATTTTAAAGTGTATTTTGTCTGATATGAGAATTGCTACTCCAGCTTTCTTTTGGTTTCCATTTGCATGAAATATCTTTTTCCATCCCCTTACTTTCAGTCTGTATGTGTCTCTAGGTCTGAAGTGGGTCTCTTGTAGACAGCAAATATATGGGTCTTGTCTTTGTATCCATTCAGCCAATCTGTGTCTTTTGGTGGGAGCATTTAGTCCATTTACATTTAAGGTAATTATCGATATGTATGTTCCTATTCCCATTTTCTTAATTGTTTTGGGTTCGTTATTGTAGGTCTTTTCCTTCTCTGGTGTTTCTTGCCTAGAGAAGTTCCTTTAGCAGTTGTTGTAGAGCTGGTTTGGTGGTGCTGAACTCTCTCAGCTTTTGCTTGTCTGTAAAGGTTTTAATTTCTCCATCAAATCTGAACAAGATCCTTGCTGGGTAGAGTAATCTTGGTTTCAGGTTTTTCTCCTTCATCACTTTCAATATGTCCTGCCACTCCCTTCTGGCTTGCAGAGTTTCTGCTGAAAGATCAGCTGTTAACCTTATGGGGATTCTCTTGTGTGTTATTTGTTGTTTTTCCCTTGCTGCTTTTAATATGTTTTCTTTGTATTTAATTTTTGACAGTTTGATTAATATGTGTCTTGGCATATTTCTCCTTGTATTTATCCTGTATGGGACTCTCTGTGCTTCCTAGACTTGATTAACTATTTCCTTTCCCATGTTAGGGAAGTTTTCGACTATAATCTCTTCAAATATTTTCTCAGTCCCTTTCTTTTTCTCTTCTTCTTCTGGAACCCCTATAATTCGAATGTTGGTGCGTTTAATGTTGTCCCAGAGTCCTCTGAGACTGTCCTCAGTTCTTTTCATTCTTTTTTCTTTATTCTGCTCTGCAGTAGTTATTTCCACTATTTTATCTTCCAGGTCACTTATCCGTTCTTCTGCCTCAATTATTCTGCTATTGATCCCATCTAGAGTATTTTTCATTTCATTTATTGTGTTGTTCATCATTGTTTGTTTCATCTTTAGTTCTTCTAGGCCCTTGTTAAATGTTTCTTGCATTTTGTCTATTCTATTTCCAAGATTTTGGATCATCTTTACTATCATTATTCTGAATTCTTTTTCAGGTAGACTGCCTATTTCCTCTTCATTTGTTAGGTCTGGTGGGTTTTTATCTTGCTCCTTCATCTGCTGTGTGTTTTTCTGTCTTCTCATTTTGCTTATCTTACTGTGTTTGGGGTCTCCTTTTTGCAGGCTGCAGGTTCGTAGTTCCTGTTGTTTTTGGTGTCTGCCCCCAGTGGCTAAGGTTGGTTCAGTGGGTTGTATAGGCTTCCTGGTGAGGGGGACTAGTGCCTGTGTTGTGGTGGATGAGGCTGGATCTTGTCTTTCTGGTGGGCAGGTCCACGTCTGGTGGTGTGTTTTGGGGTGTCTGTTGACTTATTATGATTTTGGGCAGCCTCTCTGCTAATGGGTGGGGTTGTGTTCCTGTCTTGCTAGTTGTTTGGCATAGGATGTCCAGCACTGTAGCTTGCTGGTCGTTGAGTGAAGCTGGGTGCTGGTGTTGAGATGGAGATCTCTGGGAGATTTTCGCTGTTTGATATTATGTGCAGCTGGGAGGTCTCTTGTGGACCAGTGTCCTGAAGTTGGCTCTCCCACCTCAGAGGCGCAACACTAACTCCTGGCTGGAGCACCAAGAGCCTTTCATCCACACGGCTCAGAAGAAAAGGGCGAAAAAGTAGAAAGAATAAGAATAAGGAGGAGGGGGGGGAGGAAGGAAGGAAGGAGGGAGGGAGGGAGGGAGGAAGGAAGGAAAAAAAGAAAGATAAGGTAAAATAAAATAAAGTAAGATAAAATATAATAAAGTTATTAAAATAAAAAAATAATAAGAAAAAAAAACGGATGGATAGAACCCTGGAACAAATGGTGGAAGCAAAGCTATACCGACAAAATCTCACACAGAAGCATACACATACACACTCACAAAAAGAGGAAAAGGGGAAAACAATCATAAATCTTGCTCTCAAAGTCCACCTCCTCAATTTGGGATGATTCGTTGTCTAAAGGAGGGAAGGAAGGAAAGAAAGAAGATAAAGTAAAATAAAATAAAGTTATTAAAATAAAAAGTAATTATTAAGAAAAAATTTTTTTAAAAAACGGATAGAACCCTTGGACAAATGGTGGAAGCAAAGCTATACAGACAAAATCTCACACAGAAGCATACACATACACACTCACAAAAAAAGGAAAAGGGGAGAAAATAATAAATCTTGCTCTCAAAGTCCACCTCCTTATTTTGGGATGATTCGTTGTCTATTCATGTATTCCACAGCTGCAGGGTACATCAAGTTGATTGTGGAGCTTTAATCCGCTGCTTCCGAGGCTGCTAGGAGAGATTCCCCTTTCTCTTTTTTGTTCTCACAGCTCCCAGGGACTCAGCTTCGGATTTGGCCCCGCCTGTGCGTGTAGGTCGCCGGAGGGCGTCTGTTCTTTGCTCAGACAGGACGGGGTTAAAGGAGCCACTGATTCGGAGGCTCTGGCTCACTCAGGCCCGGGGTAGGGAGGGTCACGGAGTGCAGGGCAGCCTGCGGCGGCAGAGGCCCGCGTGACGTTGCACCAGCCTCGCTCCCACTGGTGCAGGTCCCGTCCCTATCCTTTTGTCTCTGTTTATTCTTTTTTCTTTTGCCCTACCCAGGTACGTGGGGGGTTTCTTGCCTTTTGGGAGGTCCGAGGTCTTCTGCCAGCGTTCAGTAGGTGTTCTGTAGGAGTTGTTCCACGTGTAGGTGTATTTCTGGTGTATCTGTGGGGAGGAAGGTGATCTCCACGTCTTACTCTTCCGCCATCTTCCCAGAAGTCTCTCTCTCCCAATGTTTTTTTAAACTGTACCTTTGTACTTGCCAGGGCACACTGGGGATACACCTTATCCTAATCTCATCATCCATCCATCCAGCTATCTATCCATCCCCTCTTATCCTAAACCATAGGAGCAGGGTATATACCAACTGTCCTCCCTCCTGTATCAGTCTCTACTTTACCTCCCATAAATCCTATACTCAAAAAGCATTACAGCATACTAGTTGGAAAACTGTAATCTCATTCATTCTGCTGCCTAACTATTGTTTCGTTTCTAAAAAATATCTTAGAGTAGAACCCATACCATATGAACTCCAGGCTTCTAATTTCTGAGATCTTTATTCAGGCAGTATCAGTGTAAATCAATATATTCTTGTTTATAGTAGCAGAGAAAGAGTATAAAGGGATTCTACAACTTCAATATTTTTTAAAACTAGGTGAATATAATCAGTTTGGGGAATATTTTAAAACTTACACAACTTAGCATTTCTTTTGTATATATTGAGCTTATGTATTAAGTTTGAATTCTCTAAATTTTCCTAAGTGAAAAGCTAGTGTGAATATAATTATCCAAATCTCATAATGAAAGATGTTATATACTACTATGATTTCCTTTCTAATATGTTGTGTCCATCCAACGTATTTTTTGTAAAACTGTTTCTTCCCAGTTTTCACAATTTTTAAAGTGTGTTTTAACTAGAATGTGTTCGATTGGAAGCTAAGAAATGAAACCTATGGAAACAACACAACACAGTTTCCACAGAATTTTGAGGAAAGCTACTGAACACTAAACTCAGGTTGGAGAGAGCAGAGACCTGGTGCATATTCTGCATGTGAATTATAGGAGGAAGGAAGAGTGTTTCACGAAGTTCCTTAATTCTAAACCTTGAGGAGACTTAGATATACATAAAACATTCTCTTATTTTATATCATAGACATATTTAGAGAAGAAAGGGTCATATGTATATTGAATTTTTCCAAGTCAGATCCTCTGTTTAACACACTGACAGCTCACTGTGTGGAGAGGCTGTGGAGGTCGAGTACTGGCTCTCCCACTTTCGAGCTGAATGCCGGTCTTTTCACCTGGAAGAGCACGTGTGTTCATCCTGAAAAACAGGAGGACTTACTTTAACTGAATGCTCAGAAAATGAGAGTGGTGACTGTCAAACCATTTTTAAAGCAAACCAAAAGTATGTAAATATAAGGCAACAAGAGTTGTTGATATTTCAGAGTTCATCATTATGCTCTAATTATGTTTTGAAAAGTTAAATGTATTAAATTATTTAAAAGAAGAGTTATGAATAACCATATTAGGGCTTCCCTGGTGGCGCAGTGGTTGAGAGTCAGCCTGCCGATGCAGGGGACACGGGTTCGTGCCCAGGTCTGGGAGGTTCCCACGTGCCGCGGAGCTGCTGGGCCGGTGAGCCATGGCCGCTGAGCCTGCGCGTCCAGAGCCTGTGCTCCGCAATGGGAGAGGCCAAAACAGTGAGAGGCCCACGTAACGCAAAAAATAAATAAATAAATAATAACCGTATTAGAGCATTACACTTATGCCAAATTGCCCTTTTTTTGTTTTTGTTTGGAGTCTTTCGATTTATATCAGCTGTTAAGAGTTGTGTGCTGGTACCACCTTCACAATCACAGATGTTAGTTATCTGTATGGGAGTACATGCAAAAGAAGAGACGGGGGTTTCCCTGGTGGCGCAGTGGTTGGGAGTCCGCCTGCCGATGCAGGGGACACGGGTTCGTGCCCCGGTCCAGGAAGATACCACATGCCGCGGAGCGGCTGGGCCCGTGAGCCATGGCCGCTGAGCCTGCACGTCCGGAGCCTGTGCTCTGCAACGGGAGAGGACACGGTGGTGAGAGGCCCGCGTACCGCAAAAAAAAAAAAAAAAGAAAGAGAGATGAATCTCATAGAAAACAACAAAATTGTCTGTGTGTTAATGCTGCTACCTATGAATTAGTATCCTTCAACCCTTGTGTCCACATTTATATTCTCAATCTCTTTCTTTATAGTAGTGCCTGTGATCACAGCAACATGCTAATAAGTTATTAAACGTGACAGAATGATAGGAGCTGCCTGAAGTTCTAAGTGTATATTTAAAGATGTATGTGTGAATAGTAACAGATATGCTAATTTGCTGATTGCTAGAGGCCCATGATAAATTTGTTTTACTTACTGTATGTAAATATTAATTAAAACCACATGTGACTAAAACCATATTAGTACCTTATGTTTTCTTACATATCTTCCCTGTTTTGTTTGTTACTGTTTTACAAGTTATTGTGAACTATAGGAAATGGATGTCTTCCAAAGACATGTTAATAGTCTCCGGATATCCTCTGTTTCCCATATCCTATTGGAGTTGAAAGGAATAAAATCCCTATTTACCCCACCTATAAATTACTGAAAACCACTGTTAAACTTTTGTTTTCTAGCTTTCCAGACATGCAGGCGCACATTTGTGTGTGTGTGTGTGTGCATGTGTACACATATGTGAGTGGTAAATGAGCGCTTACTTGGGATAACAAACCTTTCTTATAAATTTGTATGAGTCCTTTTACTTCTTGTGAACCTGTATACTAAAAACTTTCCTTTGTTTTTTCAGATGGACTGAGCTGTGTCCAATGATTGAAGCCAGGAAGAATCATGGACTGGTATTTGTAAAAGACAAGATATTTGCTGTGGGTGGTCAGAATGGCTTAGGTATGTGAAATTAGTTCACTTTTTCAACTTTCACAATGAATTTGCTGATATTTCCTTATCTTAAGTTATGAAAATGTTTCTTGATCACATATCTCATTAGACTTTTTATAGTTTCTGTGAACTAACGGTTTATGAAACATTGTAATACATTTAACATTTCTGTCTATGAATGTAGGTAATAGCCACCAGTCATTGTGACAGTCTCAGGTGGCTTTAGCACATTTCCAAATACCCTCTGGGGAATGGTATCACATTAGCTTAAGAGCTATTGAGTGGGGACTTCCCTGGTGGTCCAGTGGCTAAGACTCCATGCTCCCAATGCAGGGGGCCCGGGTTCGATTCCTGGTCTGGGAACTAGATCCCACATGCTGCAACTAAGAGTTCACATACCACAACTAAAGATCCCACATGCCACAACTAAGACCTGACACAGCCAAATAAATAAATATTTAAAAACAAAACAGAACAAAACTGTTGAGTGACAGAAACATTTGAACTTTAATATAACTTTTTAACTTTTAGGACTTGTATCCAGGCTCTGAATGGCAGTGTTTCCTAAACATTTTTAAACGTTGCATGAAAATATCGGTACTACTTTTTTAAATGAGTAAATTTGATCTTTTTATTTTCTTAAATAATGTACTAAAGAATCTTAAATAATTGCTTTTAATAATGTAGAATTTGGACTGAATCTATAGATAAGATTCCACAAAGCTTATTTTAGTCAGTACCTTTAATCACTACTTAAGTATAACAAAGAAATAGCTTTATTTCTTTCTTCTGTCTCTATCCATTGCTGTTTTTCATAAGCTGCTGACAGATAAATGGTAGAAGGAAAAAGAAGGACATTTGAATGATTATAATCAAACTTAATCAGAAGGAAACTTCACTGGTCTACTTTTTAATTTTTCCAGAGCAGATAGAACATCTTTAATTTTATAGAATAAATATAAGTATTTATGATTCTAAAATGACAAAGGAAAATTAAGTTAAATTTCTGTTGTGTTCAAGTAGGAATAGGAATTTAAATGGTAGATATGTGAGGATTCATTGTAAAATTCTTACAACTCTTCTGCATGTTTGAAGTTTTTCATAATGAGAGGTTTGGAAAAAATACAAAGAATTATTACTTTAAGAGATCTTAGAATTGTTCATATAGCTGTTCACGTTTTATTCTTTTGAAGGTGGTCTGGACAATGTGGAATATTACGATATTAAATTAAACGAATGGAAGATGGTCTCACCAATGCCATGGAAGGGTGTAACAGTCAAGTGTGCAGCAGTCGGCTCTGTAGTTTATGTCTTGGCTGGTTTTCAGGGTGTGGGGCGATTAGGACACATCCTTGAATATAACACTGAAACAGACAAATGGATCGCCAACTCCAAAGTCCGAGCTTTTCCAGTAACAAGTTGTTTAATTTGTGTTGTTGATACTTGTGGAGCAAATGAAGAAACCCTTGAAACATGAAAAATGAGTGAACTTCAAGACTCACTGGAGACTCAAAAGTATGGCCACCAGTGCTTTGTTCCAAGAGTTTGGTTACAAAGTGTTAGTTTGGTGTTTTGTTCTTTTCAAGGAAGTTTCAAGTAAAGTAAGATTCCTATAAAATAGATTTTCTTTTATATGGGATTTCTTACTTCATTCAAAGACCATATTTCAGCTGGCCACATAACCAAGAACATATCTAGCAAGAAAACTTGTAAAGTTATAAGCACTTGGTGAAAGTATGAATTCTTAAATGAACTTCACATTTGTAACTATGATTATGGCAGAATGGGGGATTGACTCACCATAGAAGCAACCTCATCTTAGCTCTAGATTCTATTTTCATACATCATAGAAGTGCTATGTAGTTAGGACTGTTTGTTTCTGTTCAGTCAAGAACTAAGAAATAGTATGAATTGTAAGTCAAAGATAGGCAGTTCTGTTGGAGCAGCTTAGTCTCACGTAATTTTGCTTGTCTTCATTTGTTCCATTTAGTGCCAAATGTATTGCATTTTAAAAGCAAGCCAGAGTGAGTCAAAGCATACACTTATATCTCACAAAACTTCATAAACACATTTTGAGAGTTAAAAATGTACCTAACTCCTCATGAAATATATTCTGTCCAATTAAATAATTCCGTCTTTTTAACACAAAATGTCAAGCCTAGTACCCATCACTAATTTATATCACTTTTTTTCCCAGGGGTTAAAAAAGGATTATACCTCTTCAGTGCTCACTCTGTTAAATAAAATCCAATCATTATAAGAATTATTACCTAGCAAAAGAAAGCTACTTATAGCAAATTTCTAGGTCACTAGAATAGCACTGATAGTTATAAATTTTGAACTTCTTACAGATTAGAAAGGTACATGATTTCTCTTCCTTAGCAGAGCACATCATTGATATTTGACCCAGTTGTCTCTAAAAGTTTTTTAGTTGAGTTAAATATCTGTCATCTTGTATTAATTGCTTATATGTGGTCAGTAAATCTTTTACAAAACCAACTCTTCATTTCTTTCCTAGTAATGTTTTGCCCTTTTACATTATGAAATGTATGGAGTGAGCCATGTAAAGCTGTCACCATCCATGTTTTTACCTGGTAATATTAAATATTTTTAAACTTCGAGTAGACCGCTAAGTTCATTCTTCATTTTAAATAGGTAATGGTTGTTTTTTGAACTTGTGAAACAGTGTTTCTCTTTAAATTTTTATTGTTTTCTTTATAATGGGGGTTATAAGCTTAAAACCTAAAAATGTTTATATGAAAAAGGAATTATAAAAAGATTATGGTAGATATATTTCTATTTATGTAAGGTTTTATGTACATGACAGCTTTATTAAGATATAATTTACACGTCATACAGTTCACTGATTTAAAGTGTACTATTCAATGGTCTTTAATATATTCACAGAGTTATGCAACCATCACCATAATTTTGGAACACTTTCTTCACCGCAAAAAGAAACCCTACCCGCATTAGCAGTCACTCCCCATTTTCCCTGCATTACCTTCTTATGGCTCCTGTGACAAATTACCATAAACTTTGTTGCTTAAAGCAACAGAAATTTATTCTTTCACAGTTTGGGAGACCAGAAATCCTAAATCAAGGTGCTGTTAGGGTTGAGTCCTTCTGGAGGCTCTGAGGCGAAAACTTGCCATGCCTCTCCTGTAGCTTCTGATGGCTGCCAGCAAATGTTGGTGTTTCTTGGCTTATAACTACATCTCTTCAGTCACTGCCCCAGTCTTCACAGGGCCTTCTTCCCTGTGTGTCTCGTCTCTCTGCATCTTCATGTGGTGTTATAAGAACAACAGTCATTGGATTTAGCTTACCCTCCTCATAATCCATTGTGACCATATCTTAACCAATGACATCTGCAAAGACACTGTCTCCAAATAAGGTCACATTTTGGAGTTTTGAGGAGACATTATTCAACCCAGTTGCATCTCCCAAACACCCCATCCCTAGGTAACCATTAATCTTTCTGTCTCTAGATTTGCCCATTCTGAACATTTTTATGTTGAATTTTGAATTTTCCTCTCCGTTGAAAAAAATGTGGCAATGTTTTTTGAGGGTAGAATATCCATTTATCATATTATAATGGTTATATTACTTAATTTGATACAATAATTTCCCATATGGGAATATGCAGCTGTTTAAGGTATTTTAAATAACTACCCTTTTCTTTAGGCTGTATCTGCTGACTAGAGCACACTACGATAAGTATGTAGACAGCTTTGATGTAGGTTATAATGAAGTGTGTGTGGTTTTTTTCCTTAGTAATCTTAGTAATTCTAATTAGTGTCTGTTTTCTGTCCTGGAAATAGTCTATGATATTGTCAATATCATGATAATGAGTAAAAATACAATATATTGGCGAGTATATTTTCTGTTACTCCCCCACCCAAAATTCCTATCCTGTATAGTGCTCTACTTTCTTTTTAGTAGATATGTGATTGTTAATGTTATATTTTTTACAGTGACATGACTTTGATGACATAGCAGTTTAGCTTTTACTTTTGAAAATCACAGTGTGAACATGAAATTTTAATGTCTTGAAAAAAACTGTTGCTGTCAAAAACAGTCATTAATTACAATTGTGACCTAGCGTTCAAAAATGTGACATATAGTGTCATGGAAAATTTAGAGTCATGAAAAGAGCCATTTTTTAAAACCAGCAGTCTGTTTTCCTTTTGCCTCATACACTGTTAACGGCAAATATTTTGGATTTGCTGCAGAGGCCAGGGTAAAGGAGATATTTGAAGGTGATATTTGAAGAAACTTTTTAAGGGTGGTAGTGTTAACACACATCAACAACTTCAAAAATTCAATCCACTCAAACATGGCACCAAAACAGCTCTCACTAAGTCCCCGTAATTTGTTAACATGAAAGAATATTTTACAGGTTACATCATTCAGCACTTGATAAATCATTCCTTTAAATAACCCCCTTTCTCCTTACAGTTGCCTCAAAAGACTTTTAAAAGCTTGAATCTACTTTCATCTTCCTAACTTTCCTCCTTCCCAAGGTAATTCAAACTACTTGAGGAGAAAATCTGTACTGGGAAATTGTCTGAAATGTCATCCTTACTAACTAGAAAGCTTTTTTACTTTCCAGAGCTTTAAACCTATTCTGATAACAAAGCTGTAAAATGGGGTTCAAGGTCTGGTTCATTCAGTTCTTTTTTTTTTTTAACATCTTCATTGGAGTATAATTTATTCAGTTCTTGTAGGGGATTTCCCTGACTTTATCATCCAGCCATCCATTGAATTTGTTTCCACTATCCATGTTTAATTTCTAAGAGCATTTTCTTTTTAGGATTGTCCTTTTATATAGCATGCTGGTCTTGTTTCATGTTGCCCTGTCTGAGGATATTTTAGTTTCCTTAACATTACTTATATTTTTGGTGTGTTTCTCTTTCCTCTGACTTCTTTTTAGATTGCTTTGCTCTTTCCTGTTGGAGTCTTTCCTCAAATATCTGGTGCCTGGCTGTGCATTTTATATTTAAAATTAGACATTAAAAAGTTGTGAACTTTTGTTTACAAACATGAGCTGAATTGTCAGTGAATCTCATCATATGTTAAGGAAATGGCTGCCTGTTTTTTAATAAATTTATTTATTTATTTATTTATTTATTTATGGCTGTGTTGGGTCTTGGTTGCTGTGCGCAGGCTGTCTCTAGTTGTGGTGAGTGGGGACTACTCTTCGTTGCGGTGCACGGGCTTCTCATTGTCGTGGCTTCTCGTTGCAGAGCACGGGCTCTAGGCGCGCAGCCTTCAGTAGTTGTGGCACATGAGCTCAGTAGTTGTGGCTCGCGGGCTCTAGAGCTCAGGCTCAGTAGTTGTGGCGCACGGGCTTAGTTGCTCCGCGGCATGTGGGATCTTCCCAGGCCAGGGCTCAAACCTGTGTCCCTTGCATTGGCAGGCAGATTCTTAACCACTGTGCCACCAGGGAAGCCCCTGGCTGCCTGTTTTTGTTGGAGATCCGTAAGAGATCCACAGATCTTTTTCTGGGATGTTTGATTCTCCAGAATATAAACTTACAAACTCCTGCCCCTTGGGTGTGGGAGAGCAAGCTGGGAAGAGACTGACAATAAGCCTGGCTGCAGGATTTCTGGAGCTCAGGCAAAGCGCCATTCAACAGGCAGAGTTCGGTTCCTCTTTTGTCAGTACCATAACTTGACCCTCTATATTTACATCCTGGACCCTAAAGCCTCTCTTGTTCCCTTTTTTCAAGAAAAGAACCTATCTCCCAACAGGTAAGGATAGTCACCTAATGGATTTCTAACTGAACCTCATACAGATTTTCAAACAGTCCACTGTTCTGTGGTACCTAGTGGTTCTTAATTCTTGTGGCTTTTCAGGCTTCTCTGGGGACATCAGTTGTCCATCTTACAGGAATGTGATTCTTCCTCTAAGTAATTTACTATGTACTCTTCTATGTGCATTCAGTCTTCATAAATTGTGGTTTGAAATTACAGTTATCTCCTAGTATAATCAAAGATGATGTTTTTGCTTGTTTTCCCCCTCATTCTGAGATATTTTCAAGAGGAAAGGGTGGCAGAGGCATTTTTACTCTGCCACCTTGAAACCAGACGTTTCCTTCCCATGACCTCACTCTCCTGATTTCTATCTACCCCTCCCCTATCACTACTGAGTTCTACATGCCTCAGCCCTAGGCTGTCATCATCTCACACAGCACTTTATCCAGATGATTTCAGTCAGGATTCTGGCTTTGCCCACCTCTCCACCTTCACGGAGCACCATACACACCCTTGTTTAAGCTTCAGCCTAACTGGTATTATTTTAGGTCTTTGATGCCAGCAAAGTTCTTACACATGCTGGCATTTACATGGATGAAAAGTCAGTGAACACAGTGAGAGATTCATTACTACAAGGGGACTGCTCAAAATAGATATGTTAAGAATGATGGGAGCCAAGTTTCTCACTATGAAAGAAATACAAAGGGGAAATAAAAATGAATTCTGTGATCTTGGGTTGAAATTGGAGGTTATCAGTGTGCAGTCATAGTTTTTAATAGACATATAGATATAGGAATATGTATTAATGTAAATGTGTCTGTCTATAGTATGTATTCTCTAGCAATGCCCATGAAAGGATTTGGGAACAAAGATACCACAATAGCAATGAGCAAATTTAGAGCTCAGATCTTGGCTTCTGAGTGCCACCAAAAAAGACTCAGGGCTCCTTGGAGAACAGGCTGATTCCAGGACTGAAGCAGGGAAAGTGTCAGATGACCCTGGAGCATATTTTAGGTCAGGAAGTGAAGTGCTCAAAGAATCATGGGATGTGTCAACTGGAAATGATTTGAGCATCACAATAAATTATAGTAACAAATTATAACCCAATGAATAAAATTGGAAACCATAAGTCATACTGATAGGAATAAATAAATGAGTGAACTAAAAGTTTGGTGAGGAATGAGGTTTTTATATGCTTTCACAGTCTCTCCCTACAAAATCCTTATTACTAACGAAGAGGAAAAGAGTAATTTTACAGTGGAGCAGCTTGCCAGACAACACCTGAAGTGATCAAAGTGAACATGACAATGTGACAAACAGAAATTGTGCACAACTTGACAGGTACATCGTGAAGACCATGGATGCCAAAGATGCATAATCTAAATCTAATTACTAGAAAACTGATAAGTCTGCATTAAGGAAATTCTACAAAATAACTAGCTGTAATGTTTGTGTCAAGGTCATGAAAGTCAAGGAGAGACTGAGAAAATGTTCCAGAATGAAGCCTGAAGAAATATGAGTAAGGCAACAATGATTCTGAACTGCATCCTTGTCCTTTAAAGGACATTACTCGGACGTTAGGCAAAATATGAATAGAATCTAAGGATTAGATAGTAGTATGCAGCAATATTAATGTCCTGATTTTGGTGATATATTGTGGTTAAGTAGAATGTCCTTGTCTGTAGGAAATACAATAAATAATTGGGTGTTGGGGCATGAGGTCTGCAATATAGTCTCAGATGGTTCAGGAAAAAGATCTTTGTACTATATATACATGTAACTCCTCCATAAATTTTTTTCAAAATAAATGAATTAAACTGATTTAAAAAAATAATAAACTAGGCTGCAGCAGTTATTCCCAGTGCTCCTGTAGATTCTGCTGTCATCAAAATCCAAACAAAGTATATGAGCAAGAACAATGGCTAGTCATCTTAAACCACCGGGGACGAACCTGTAAGCCAACAAAGTCAGATTTACTGACGCATTGCAACCAAGGAGACTGCACACTAGAGGAACTGTAGGGTGTCTCACCACACAATGGAAAAGGTAGATGTAGGATTTGTGGGAAAGGTGGAGTTAAGATAAAATCTAAATGAAACAGTTTTGATAGCCTCAAAGCAAAGCAGAGCGGTGTAAAGAGGCATCAACATCACATCTGGAGTGAGAAGTGGGTGTAGGATCATGTTCCCTTGGAAACCACAAAGTTAAGAGAATAAGTAATATTCTTTTCAGGAACCCCTTGTCTGCAGCTCTGCACCTGATTAGAAATAGAAGCTGCTTCTCTGTGTCAAAGTGTCTTAGATCCTCCAGGCAAAAGTGGAATGTTTCATTCTTACTGATAAAATTTCAAATAGCAACGTTTACATGGACTTTAAAGAACAAGGTTTCTCCGTGTAAGAATGTATCCAAAGACGCGGGTTGTTATGATACTTTTTAGTTGCAGTTTGTCCTTAAAAGAAACTTTCCTGTAAACGTTACAACTGGCTTTATCTTATACTGTTACCCATCCTGATGAATGGCTGGGCAGATTTTTACTTTCTCAGCAGTTACAAATGAAAAATACGACTTGGCCTCTCAAACGACAGCTGATCCTCCTCTCAGGGCCTTGCTGAAGTTATGGGTTTGTCCGACCAACTTTCCTTCCTCTCATTTTGTACCTCAAGCCTCCCCTGATGAACGAGACGCTGCACCACGGTCTTCGACGCCTTTCTCCACGTAACCTTTCAATCATCCTGCCTTCCCAGGCCACGCTCAGTGCGTGGGGGGCGGTCCCACTCTTCTCAAATCCTATTGGGTAAAATCCACGCCTCTCTTCGCAGTGGGGAGGGGACAAGAGATAAAGGGCCTTTCCCAGGCGCGAGAAGATGACGTCACAGTAGCGGAGCCGCGACCTCCGGCTGTTTTGGGCTCTGCTAGCTGAGGGTGTCGACTGAAAACAGTTCCGTCCGCGATGCAGTCGCCATGACCATTTGTCAGTTCTTCCTTCAAGGCCGGTGTCGCTTCGGAGATCGGTGCTGGAACGAACATCCCGGCGCCGGGGGTGCGGGCGAAGGACGGCAGCAGCAGCTCTCAGGTGACGTTCTCCTCCGTCCTTCGCCCGTAGCCGAGCTGGGGAAGGCCTGGCGTGGGGCCGAGCCGGCGACGAACGGCCGTTCCTCGTGGGCCCAGCCGTTGGGCACAGCGCCGTGGCGCACCAGTCAGGTGACGCGGACGTGCCCGCGTCGTCCCCTCGCCCGCCCCGCCCACCGGCTTTTTTATTCATTTATTAGGAGCTCGGTTGGCTTTTGTTGAGCGGTTGGAGGCATGGGCTTGGTCCTGTTTACTAATGAAAAACAGGAATACGTGTCAGAACTTAACCTTGTCTTTGGGCGGCAGTGGTTCGCAGAATTGGCATAGGTCGACCCAGACGCCTCCTTTCTTTACTACTTTACTACCTTTCTGCGTACTTGCTTTTTCCCCTTGATGCCTTGAATATAATTTTTTCTAAACTTTTTTTCTAGGGAGAGGCTAGCAACTGGGGTCAAAGTCAGGATTCTTAACTTTGGGAAACTCCTTTCAAGATCTAATAAAAGCTACAGAGCCATTAACCTCAGATAAATGCACATGCTCATAAAATTTGGGGTAAAATCGAGAGTGGGATGCTCAGTTAAGAACTCTGGGCTATGAGGGAAGGAGGTGCAGGACTACGTTGACCTGCTTCCTGGCCTAAGTCATTGTCGAAGCTTTTGGAATATTTCACTAAACCAATTGTGGATGATGCAAAAGGATTGACTGTCTTCGAGGAGAGGAGGGGTCCGAAATGAAATCATAGTACAATGCAAGGTTTTAGAGGTCAGATGAATCGTTAGGTTTCCTTAGGACTGAAACTTAGTCCTTAAAGTTACCGCAAGATGCTGACCACCTCTCCCTTCTCTTTCCTCCTTTAGGGCTATTCATCTGACCCTTAAACCTTGTGTTACATTGTGGTTTCACGTCTGATTCCTCTTCTTGGGGGCCATCTTTTTGCATCACCCACAATTGGTCTAGTGAAATATTCCAAACCAAAAATTAAGACTCAGGATCTGATAAATGTGCGAGTATTTCCAGGAACAACAAAACGTAATATGACATTCTGTTGAGACTCACTCTAAATGCAGTAATTAGAGAATAAATGTTGAATGGATAAATGTTAATGGATTTTAAAAGTGGAGATAAAACTAGTCAAGTAAACAGTGTATTTAATGCCCAGAAACAGATAAATGCTTATGGAATTAGTAAGTATGAAGACCAAAAGCTGTATACAAAAGATGGAATGAATTTCTTCAGTTGTGTCATCCCCGCAAAGGATTTGAAACTCTAGGAAAATAAAATATCATTAACCCATACTTGAGGGATCTGGTCTAGCAATCTGTCCCCTTTCCTCTTAGGTTTCGTTAAGCAGTTTTAGAATTGGGAGGTGAATTTTTATAAAGGAGTGTATCTCCCATCACTCGAGTTTTTAATATACATATTTAATGGCATATCTCCTAATTCAGTCAGAAACAAGGTGAATTATCTTGACCCCAACTAAGAAGTGATGAATAATTGAGACAGTAGAAGTGAAAAAATTTTGTAAAATATAGAGACAGAGAGGATAAAAATGTTGGCTCATTTTGATAATTATAGAATACTAGAAATCTGCTTATAATAGAGGAACTCAGTACACTTTATTCATATGTAAATTACCTCTATAATCTCCCTGTGGAAGGTAGGTGGGTTGGTGTTGTTTTCTCAGAGAGAATACTGAGTCAAATAGATTAACCCATCTATTCAAGGACAGAAGGTAGACTCTAATCTTTTATATTCAATACACTTCTCAATACATTGTCTGTTTTTCAGATTTTACTAATATATAGGGCCCAGTTGGGGAGCAAAGAATGATACAGACACATCTTTTTATCATGAAGGAGCTTATGATTTCGGTACATGCCTTCTATCCACTCCATTATCGAACAGTTGTTTACCTAATAAACTTAGGTCAGCTGAATTTAGTAATATATCATTATTTTTCTGTGGATTTACAGTCTTCTCAATCTTGTTAACTTAGACCATTATGTGATTTGTTGATACTATACTTACCTATATAAATTGAAAGTGAAGAGTTTTGTAATTTAAAATGAGTGGAGGGCTTCCCTGGTGGCGCAGTGGTTGAGAATCCGCCTGCCGATGCAGGGGACACGGGTTCGTGCCCCGGTCCGGGAAGATCCCATATGCCGCGGAGCGGCTAGGCCCGTGAGCCATGGCCGCTGAGCCTGCACGTCCAGAGCCTGTGCTCCACAACGGGAGAGGCCGCAGCAGTGACAGGCCCGCGTAGCGCAAAAAAAAAATGAGTGGAAATGTAGTGCTTGTTGAATCTTTACATAAGGTCTGCACATATAATAAAACAAACTACAATGAAATTTTAAGAGATTCTAAAAATGAGTTGCTAGTAAAATTGTTTATTTTGTTGTTTATTTCAGGTAGTAACAGACGAGGATGGAATACCACCAGCCAGAGATATTCTAGTGTTATCCAGCCATCCAGTTTCTCCAAATCCACACCATGGGGGGGCAGCAAAGATCAAGAAAAGCCATCTTTTGCTTCTTTTGATTCTGGAGCGTCAGCTAGCAGGAACAGGGGGTTTGGATTGTCTCAGAACCCATTTGCTTCACCTAGCTCTGATGGGCAGAAAGATGAAAAGAAACTTCTGTAAGTGAAAGCCTTCAGAAAAATTCCTTCCCATTTGCTTATTTTTTTCAAAAGTACCTACAGTACTTTCCTTAAAAAAGAGGTAATGTTATTATTACTTTATTAAGTTATTAAAAAATCAGAATAAGCAAAAAGCAGAAAAAACATCCATGATCAGAGATAACTACTATTTTGCAGGTATCATACTAGACTTTATTTCACTTAAAAATGTCATTCTTCTTTATCGATACAATGAGTTCTTGGGGATAATTATGCTTTTTCCACTTTTCTATTGATAACACCGTACTGTGAATATCTTTCTAATATAGTCCTGCTTATATTAAATTATGAGTTCTTTACAAAGTATGAGGTGATTTAAAGCAACTTGTGATCTTGGAGGTCACTTATAGCATCTCGTATTCTTCTTTCTAAAACTTTTACTTCAGTAAGCCCATGTAAACATTTCATTTGATTTCCTTCATTATTGTGGAGTAGATTTCTTACCATTTATTGAGAATATTCATAGTAGAATTTATGATTGGTGCCGAAACAGTGCCTGGCTGTGTATAACTGTTCCGTCAGCCCCCAGCAATTAGGACAGAACTTAAATATACTCATTAGTCTTTTACATCCCGTAACTAAATTAGACTAGTTGTAAACATTTTGAACCATGTACCATATATAATAAATTAAAATAAATAAAGTAAAAAACCAAATTAAAAAAATTAAAAAAGGAAAAAGAAACCCTCCTTCCTATATTTGATGTTGTCATCATAAAAATCCTAAATTTTATTATTATTTTATTATCAGTTATTCTTATTTGATTAATTCTGCTATTCTGGATAAGGGGAAAATATTTAATTTAGACCCAGATATATCCATGACTTTGCCAACAAGTTAACCATGGACATGGGTCTGTTCCCTTTTTGCAAAATGTGAGAATTAGACAAAATGATCTCTGAAGTCCTAACCACTTAAATATTTTATGGTTCTTTATTACTTACTGGTTCTTTCTTTCCCAGTTAAATGATCATTGATGTTAATAATGAACAAAGAAAGATTAAACTTAGTATTGTGTATTTTATTATATTTCAGTTCTTTAAGATATGTATGGTATGATAGTTGAGTTCTCAGTAAATGTATCAGTTAATGGTTCAGTGTATTGGAAAACCAAAATTATGAACTTCTTTGATATTATTTATAATCATGAAAGGTAGCTCATATTTCTATAAGCTTCTGCTTTAAAGAACACTCCTCAGAAAATAAAACGGAAAAACCTAAAATTATATATTTACTACAATTTAAAATTTCAATCATTGAAAATTATAAATGGTAAATTTTAACAATCAGTAGAAAAAGATCTTTTGCCCTTTTTTTTTTTCAGGGAAGGAATTGTAAAAGATATGGAGGTTTGGGAATCATCAGGGCAGTGGATGTTTTCTGTTTATTCACCAGTGAAAAAGAAACCTAATATTTCAGGTAACTAGAGATTATGTGTTTTTAAAATGTGTTTTACAACTATTATTTTCTAAAACCAAGACTATGTCAAATAAAGAAATCTCCTACAGTTAGGAGAGTTTGGACATTGTTTAAAGTATCCAAGTATTCTAGCAGAACTTCATAATTCAGAGATTGAGGTTGGAAGATATAGTTCAAGATATATAGATCCCTTGGGAAAAATAGTAGAATCAGGAACCACCACCTTTCCAATTCTGTAAGCCCAAGAAGAGGCTCTGCTTCCTTGGTTTCCTGTAGATACAACTTCAGAACCCTTTAGCTGCCTGCAGTGAATAGAAGAGTCCCGTTATGCCAAGGCTTTGGCTGCCTGATTCTGTTCTCTTTCTCCCCTATCTTTTTTTCTAAGGATAGTTACTTTTCATAAAGCATGTTGAGATCTATCCTGGGGGTAATATTTGAAGGTAAGGAGCCTTAGCTGGGCTACAGAGATAGCATTTCTTTAGAATACTCCTTTCCTTCCCATTTGTCCATAGCCCTTTTTGGGCTGAAAGCTAGACCACCACAGTTGTTTTTGTTTTGTTTTGTTTTTTTGACATCTTTATTGGAGTATAATTGCTTTACAATGGTGTGTTAGTTTCTGCTGCATAACAAAGTGAATCAGCTGTATGCATACATATATCCCCATATCCCCTCCCTCTTGCGTTAGACCACCACAGTTTTATAAGCCTACTCTGGGTGGTCCTGGGCCCTATTAAGTTGAACAGCAAGTGCCTAGAAGATGAGAGCCCTTTCAGTCTCTCAGAACTCTGGGATTTCTGTCTGTCTCTGCTCTACCTGCTCATTCTCTGTGAGCATTTGTGTCACACCACTCCTTAGTTGTTTATTTACTTAACATTCAACAAATACTTATTGAATTTCTTTTGTGCCAGGCCTCATTCTAGGTGCTAGAGATATAGCAATGAGTAAGATAGATAGGATCCATCCCTTATGAAGTTTATGTTCATGAGGGATGGAGGCAATAAGTAATACAAATAAATAAGATAATTTTAGATAGTGATTTTTCTGTAAAGAAAATAAGTGTTAAGCCTTTTTTTAAAAGTTCAGAATTGAACATAATGCCTAATGCCCTAGAGCAGTGGTTCTCAGTGTGAAATGTAGATCCATAAGCAGGGTTGTAAGATAAAATATGGGACATCCAGTTAAATTTAAATTTCAGATAAACGGTATTTTTAGTATATGAATATCCCATATAGTATTTAGAACATACTTATACTTTTTTTTTGGCTGCGCCGTTAAGCTTGTGGGATCTTAGCTCCCAGACCAGGGATTGAACCCGGGCCCACGGCAGTGAAAGCGCCAAGTCCTAACCACTGGATCACCAGGGAATTCCCGGGACATACTTGTACTTTTATCAAAGTATTTGTTGTTTGTCAAATATTCAAATTTAACTGGGCATCCTCTTTTTTTTTGCTTAAATCTGGCAACCCTATTGCTAAAATCCTTTTAGGGGCTGTACAAGTTTAGAAATATTTTCATAATAATACTAAGACATTAATTGCCATTTTCACTGTGTTGACATTTGCACTGTTCTTACAAAAGCTTTGATGAGGCACAGGCAACAAACTGTACTAGCAGATTATAATAGTCAATAAAAAAAATTTTAACGCCATTTTCACTTAAGAATGTCCTTGATGGGGGCTTCCCTGGTAGTGCAGTGGTTGGGAGTCTGCCTGCCGATGCAGGGGACACGGGTTCGTGCCCTGGTCTGGGAGGATCCCACATGCCGCGGAGTGGCTGGGCCCGTGACTGGGACAGGGGATTTAGGCTTAAAAAAAAAAAAAGAATGTCCTTGATGAAGAGGTAAAAATTATTAAGTTTATTAAATATTGACCCTTAAGTGTACACCTTTTAAATATTCTGTGTGACAAAATGGGAAGCACACACAAAGTAACATTAACAAATTTTTTGATATTGTAAGATGACATGTGCCAACATTTGGAGGTTCTGGATAACTCAGTGAACCAATATTTTCCAGATGACCAATGTGTGACGTTACAAAATTATGCATGTTTGAAAAATCCTTTCTAAGTGCAAGATAAAACAATTAATAGTTTTGGTTTATTAATATGATTTCATTAATATGATTTGAGTCCACATTATAGCTAACCTTTAAGAAACTACTGTCTGTCAAGTTTTGGTATAGTATCAAGAAGGATATCCACAATTATCTGAAAAGGCCATTAAAGCCATCCTTTTCCAGCTACACATCTGTGTGAGAACAGTTTTTCTTCATACACTTGAACCAGGCAATATACTGAAACAGGTTGAAGCAGATTGAACAGCAGAAGCAGATATAATAATCCAACAGTCTTCTATGAAGCCAAACATTAAAGAGATTTACAAACATAAGACAATGCCACTTATATCACTAAATTTTTATTTTTTGTTTTGGAAAATAGTTTTTTCATTTATGTTGATATATGTCTTATTTTTAAGTGAATTAATATTTTCTACAATTTTTCAGTTTTCATTTCAGATATGGTAAATATTGATTTATGTAACCCATGCGAGCAAAAGGTCTGCCATCCTTATTTATTTATTTATTTTTCTTATTTATTTTTAAGAATGTAGATGGGTCCTGAAACCAGAAAGTTGGAGAATCACTGTCTGTAGGCATCCATTATAATGAATTAATTTTTCCTGTGCAGCTAGAATGATACTACATTTGTACCACCCTTGAAAGAATTGAGGAAATAGTCACTCAAATCATTTTCTGTCTTCATGGTTCAGATGAGTAACAGATGGAAGGAGGAGAAAGTAGCCAGAGGGATAGTGTTTCTTCACAGAGAGTGGTTATCTATTCTTAGGAAGCAGTATTGGAGCTGAGTCCTGAATGAGAAGATGTCACTTATGGGAAGATTTGGGGGAAAATGTTCCTTACAGTACAATAGCTAGTGCAGAGGCCCTTGTGGAAACAAGGTTGCCCTGTATTTCGTCTAGCAAGGCCTAAATTTGCCAGAGGAGAGTAAATAAGAGAAAGAGTAATATGACATAAGGCCAGAGAGAGACAGCCAGGGGCCAGATTATGTTGGGCCTAATTGCACTAGGAAGCCAGAAAGAGCTTTGAGCAGGAGGAGGGATATGATCTGATTAGAAAAAGCTCACTTAGGGACTTCCCTGGTGGCACAGTGGTTAAGACTCCACGTGCCAACACAGGGGACATAGGTTTGAGCCCTGGTCCGGGAAGATCCCACATGCCGCGGAGCAACTAAGCCCATGTGCCACAACTACTGAGCCAGCGGTCTAGAGCCCGCGAGCCACAACTGCTGAGCCCACGTGCCACAGCTAATGAAGCCCGTGTGCCTAGAGCCCGTGCTCCGCAACAAGAGAAGCCACCGCACTGAGAAGCCTGCGCACAGCAGCAAAGAGTAACCCCTGCTCACTGCAACTTGAGAAAGCCCGCGCACAAGCAGCAAAGACTCAATGCAGCAAAAAATAATTAAAATTAATTAATTAATTAATTTTTAAAAAGCTCACTTAGACTGTTGTATGAAAAGAAATGGTCTGTTGGGGGGCAAAATAGCGGCAGGGCAATGAGTTAGGAGACAACTGCTGATGACCGAGAGTTACTAGCAGTGGAGACAGAATAGGTCAAAATTCGTGTTCTGTTTTGGAGCTAGTACTGGCAAGAGGCTTATTAATTAGATATGGGGAAAGAGAGAAATGCAAAGTGATTCTAGGTTTTGTGGCCTGAGCAGTTAATAAAGGTGGTAAAGACAAGTTGTTAGAGAGCTCCGGGATTCTGATTTGAATGTTTAGTCTTTTCTTTATTCTGAGGTAAGGGTCTTTGGAGTTAATGGTGTCTGGTTATAAATAATTCTCTGTAGAAAAATATCCTGAACTTTTTTTCCCTTTCTTAAAAAGTTTTCCTAATTATGAAAGTTACAGCTGTTGCCATAGAAAACTTGGAAAATACAGAAATATGTGAATAAAGATCAACTAATCTCAGAAATAACAACTGTAACATTTTAGTGTATTTCTTTCAAAACATGCGCACACATATTTCTTATTTATATATATAATTAGGAATCATAACCTAGTGTTGTATTCTGCTTTGTTTTCAGTGTCTCCATTACTAAAAATACTAGAATGAACATATTTTTATGTAACACCCTTTGTTTATACATTTAATTATTTCCTGAGGTTAAATCCTAGAAATTCTAAGATCAAAAGGTATGAGCATTTTTAAGGCATTTGACATTTATTGACAATTTTCCTCCCAGAAAAGTTTACCTTTTTGATTTCCATAATGGCAACTTAGGAGAATGTCCATTTCACCACATCCTTAATAACAATTATTCATTATTAATTTTTGTCAGTCTGGTAAATAAAGCATTGTATCTCTATTTAAGTTGTATTTTTAAATTGAACTTTTTTTTTTTTGCGTGAACTTTTTAATTTCATTTATTTACTGGCTATTTGAATTGTTTTGTGAATTGCCCGTTCATTATCTTTGCCCATACTAACTTATTTTTCTTACTGATTTGTAATAGCTATTTATACATTGATGTTAGCTCTTCTCCTGTCATATATGTTGCAATTATGGTTTTCCCAGTTTACTGTTTGCCTTTCAGTTTTGCTATTGTAGTTTCTGACTTACAGAATATTTTTTTTTAGAAGTATGAATGTATATGTAGTCAACTCTTTCTTGTTTCTTTTGTTTATTATTCCTTCCACTCCATTTATCTTTAGAAAATTTTTCCCCTTCAAAGATCAGATAACAACTATATTCTAATTTTATACTTTATTAAATAGAGTATAGGCTTTGTATTTTTTCCTTATGATTATGAAATTTTTCTAATGATCAAGATTAGCATATTTTCCTGTCTAGTACCTCTTATTTTACTCTACTATCAAAAGTATTGGTATTTAAAGGTTCCAATTGATTCCTCACTTCAGGTTTTACAGATATTTCACCAGAGGAGTTGAGACTTGAATACCATAACTTCTTAACCAGCAGTAACTTACAGAGTTATGTAAGTTTGTTTCCTATTCATCTACCTAACCGATTAGCTGTTAATTATTGTCTTCTCTGTAGTGGCTTGCTTGTGTGTTGGCAAAGTGGATGAGGTCTATAATTTTTTTTCAGAACAAGGCTATTTTTATATTCTAAATTAAAATTTAGAATTTCTTTGAAATTGGTTGGTTATCTAAAACGGTGATAATATAGTTTGACTGTAGTAACTAGGAATGTCATTATTTTTATTACGGGTTATCCAGCAATCAGTCCCAGAAATCATACCTTTCATTATTTGGCAAACATCTATGGAGTATGTCTTAGGTGCAGACACCACAATGAATGCTAGAAAAACAAACTTAAATAAAATGCAGTGTTGTATATAGATTAACATTCTCATATATCAAATATCAAAAAATTGAAAAGCTGGGCTTGAATAAGTTCAGTGCCTAAAGGAAATGACATAAATCATGTATTTTTCTATTGTCTACAGTCAATATCATGTGTTTCAACTAGTGCACATGTTTGTCTCTGTACTGCCAGGTACTTGTGATTTTAACTAGGTGATACAAGGAGTTGGAGAACAGGGAAGGGGGTCTACAGCTGGAGTATCTTTAGCAAGTAGGGGTAGGTCAATGCAAATTTTACAAGTTATGGGTTGTAAAAATGTTTTATAAATTTATTGTGACTTTGGAAATACAAACATGAAGTTATTGGAGAGATTATCTTAAACACTCAATATTGACTCATCATTTTTCTGTCTTCTCTCCAGCTACATTCCATCCAACAGTTAATAAATCAGTGGAGGAACAGGGTAAATGAACTGAAAAGTCTAAATACATCAACTACAATAGCTTTGGTGAGTATTGGAGAATTTTCTACAGGGAAACGTCTTATCTATTGCTATTTTGCAGAATTTCACTTTGGATTTGGAAAGCAAAGCTAAAATTCTCTGTCAAGAATTGTGATACACACATTCTCAAGAACTGTATTATCATTTAGAGTCACGGTCCTGGAATTGTTTTCTCTCTGTTCCTTAGTCAGAAAAGCACAGATAATTATGCTTTTCTAAAACTATTTTTAGGATAAGATGTTTAACTTTGGTGGTACTAGTTTTTAAAATTGGAAAATATTACATAAATTCAAGTATGCCAGGTTATCAGCGTTTAAAAAGAAATTGCTTTGAAAAATATGAATGCATATTTAGACTAATGTATACTTTTGTGACTGAAGGACCATATGTTCCTTGTCTTATACAGAAATGCCTTTAGGAGATACATGCCCACTTGTCCCCAAAGATACATGATCCTACTGCAGCATATTCATTATCTCTGTCAATAGTTTATTTTGCTACCCCCATAAGAAGTTCTTAAGAATATTATTTTTAAATAAGATATTTACATTTAGAATTTGGTATTTCCAGTCTACGAGGTGGTTTTTCTTTGTACTTTCTGAAAAAGGCTATGAGAGTAGTAGCTGTCTAAAGTTAGTGAATGACTGTTTGAAAGTCCCGACACCCTACTCCTTTCTTTTTTTTTTAATTAATTAATTAATTTATTTATTTATTTATTTATGGTTGTGTTGGGTCTTTGTTGCTGCGCGTGGGCTTTCTCTAGTTGTGGCGAGAGGGGGTACTCTTCGTTGCAGTGCGCGGACGTCTCATTGCGGTGGCTTCTCTTGTTGTGGAGCACGGGCTCTAGGCACGTGGGCTTTAGTAGTTGTGGCGTGCGGGCTCAGTAGTTGTGGCTCACGGGTTCTAGAGCACAGGCTTAGTAGTTGTGGCACACAGGCTTAGTTGCTCTGCGGCATGTGGGATCTTCCCGGACCAGCGGTCGAACCCATGTCCCCTGCATTGGCAGGCGGATTCTCAGCCACTGCACCACCAGAGAAGTCCCCCTACTCTTTTCTTAAGTATATGCTTCTAAATGACTAGAGTCTTTTTTGGGGGGGCATTGCATTTTATTTTTGTTTAATTAATTTTTATTGGAGTATAGTTGCTTTACAATGTTATATGTTAGTTTCTACTGTACAGCAAAATGAATCAGCTGTACATATACATATATCCCCTGTTTTTTGGATTTCCTTACCATTTAGGTCACCACAGTGCATTAAGTAGAGTTTTCTGTGCTATACAGTAGGTTCTCATTAGTTGTCTATTTTATGCATAGTATCAATAGTGTATATGTGTCAACCCCAATGTCCCAATTCCTCACACCCCCCCAAATGACTAGACTCTTGTAGCTAATTTCTTCTACCTTTCAGTTGTTGTAATGCCATTTGAATTCAGTAGGACTCCTCGGAAGTATTTTTTCTCTAGATGAGAGATGGCCCGCCATCACCATTGCTGATGTAGAAGGGATAACTGAGTCCAGAGAACTACAGAGCTTCCTTCAAGGTTGGAAGTTCCATGTTCTTTGCCACCTTCCTAGGGGCCCTTCTGTAGGTGAGAATCTTGGACAGCCTACCTACAACTGGCTTACCATGTGTCAATTCTTCATGCCAAGTGATTGGGGTTTTTTTTATATTTATTTATTTATTTTATTTTTGGCTGTGTCGGGTCTTAGTTGCGGTTAGCGGGGTCTTCATCGCGGCATGCGGGATCCTCCACTGCGGCACCCAGGCTCATCATTGTGCAGGCTCTTCATTGCAAGGCGCGGGCTTCTCTCTAGTTGTTGCCCGCGTGCTCAGTAGTTGTGGCGTGCAGGGTTAGCTGCCTCGCGGCATGTGGGATCTTAGTTCCCCAACCAGGGATCAAACCCACGTCCCCTGCATTGGAAGGTGATTCATAACCACTGGACCACCAGGGAAGTCCCTGCCAAGTGGTTTATTCTTTATTCCTTTAATCTATTATATGGATATAATTTGTTTATCCACATACCTGTTAATGATTGAGGGAGAGAAGCTAGACGAAAAAAAGAAGAAGTACATACTATATGATTCCATTTATATGACACTCTAGAAAAGACAAACCTCATCTCTAGTAATAGAAAGTAGGTGAATGGTTCCCTGGGGCCAGAGCTTGGGAGAGTGTTGACTGGAAGGGGACACAAGGGAACTTTTATGGGTGATGGAAATATTCTAAATCTTGATTGTAGTGGTGGTTATAAGTTTGTCAGAACTCATCAAAATATAGATAGATTGTTTTAATGGACACATTTTATTTTATGTAAACTGTACCTCAGTAAAGTTGATTTTGTTTTTAAAGAAAAAATGCCAATAGGGTTTTAAAATGAGGGAAATCTTATGTACTTAGGTTGATGAGGGAAGACTTCTTAGAGGCAAGGATTAAGTGAACAGTGCCTTGAAAAGGAGATTAAGATTTCAGTAAGCAGAGACGAAAGACATTTCTAGAGCAGAAAATAGCAAGAGCATAAAATATTTTCAGGGAAAAGGAAATGTTTAATAGATTTTAGTGGTAAGCTTTTAATAATGTAATTGCGAATTAACTTCAGTTCAAGCATTTGAGTAAGTGGACTGAGTAGCCTCTAAAGGTCCTTTACCTAATATCTAGGTTTTTTGATAAATGCAGATCAACCAGTAGAAACTAAAATCTAGAATTAAAAAGTATTTTCCTGATTTTAATATGTGTTCATTGAAGAAATTTAGAAAGTGTTTTAAAAGCATAAGTAAAATTAAAATCATTCATAATTCATCAGCCACACAATCACTTCGAACTCATTGAGGTTGGCCCATGTTTTCCTATGAACATTCACTTGTAGGCATTTTTCTATATTAAACAAAATGAAGACGTTTTTAAGTGCACATTTAAAAAATTGAATTTGGCTATAAAGTGTATAGAAAAGGTACTTGAGAATCATTCACTTGCCTACCTTTTTTTTAATAGCTCTCTGATATAAAGGGTGGAGTAAATCAAGCAGCACCTGCATTTGGATTTGGCAGTAGGCCATCAGTAACATTTGGGTCACCAGGTAAGTGACAAAGTAATGAAGGACTTCACTGATTCAAAAAAATAGGATTTTATAGGTTTCAAATATAAAGCCTGAAGTTTTGTTTAGTGCCATTTTAAGTCACTCTTGCAAATTTTACCACCTTCCATAATAGAGCTTCAAAGAATTTGGCTCATCAAGCATTTGCGAAATGGGATTCAGAATGGGCATGGTCTTTGAAAGACCCTATGGCTCAGGCTTTAGAAGTATATTTTAGGAATGGTTTTTCAAGACTTCCATAGGAATACATAGTTAGGGTAGCAGCACCTTTGAGGACTTTGTTGTCCCTGTATATAACAGCATAGTATTGTCCTCAAATGACAGTTCCGGTGAGATGAGGGGACAGGTGAAGTGAAGGTTTACTCCCTAATCCCTGAGGTTTCTCAAGAGCTGCCTCCTTGAGTGTAAATTATGGTGCAAATGAGATCGATGTAGCAGAAAGACAGCACAACAGGGTTTAGTGGGTTTATCCTAGTTTCTCATTTTCACTTTTCTCTTCTTCCTTCCAATAAGTTAATTATCATCTAAATATGGCAGAAATAAGAAAAAAAGGGCGGGTGGGGAGTAGTAATATAGCTACATTTTCTGATTAATAGCTTCTTTTTTTCTTTTTCTGGTTTTTGTAGGTTTTCCAGTGAATAACAACAGCAGCATTAATGCTCAGAATTTTAGTTTTAAACCAAGCGCTGGATTTGCTACTGCCCCTTCTGGAAGCCCTTCTGTGTTTGGGAGTACTCCAGCATTTGGAGCTGTACCCTCCGCCAATTCTGCCATCACTGCTTCTACTCCAGCTTTTGGACTTGGGAAACCCCAAATCACATCTGCTGCTTCATTTTCATTTAAAAGCCCTGCAGCTTCTGGTTTTGGATCATCCGGATTTTCAGGATTTCCAGCTTCTATGGCAGCAGGACCTGTTGGAGCTCCAGAGGCCCCAGCCTTTGGAAGCGGCAGTTCTTCAGCTGGTTTTGGTAGTCCAGGCTCACAGTCTCACACTGCTTTTTCCAAGTCATCCAGTGGCACCTTTGGAAACAGCAGCATATCCACCTCTCTCTCATTCTCAAATGGCAGCACCACAACAGATAATGTATTATTCACACCCAGGGATCAACTAACAGCAGAAGAACAGGAACAATTTCAATCCAAGAAATTTACTCTGGGAAAAATTCCATTAAAGCCACCTCCTGTGGAACTTCTAAATATTTAAACGAGTAATTTTAAATACAGAAAAGAACAGCTTTTAAAATTGTTTTGAGTGGTTCATATAAAAGGGCAGATATATATATACACATACATATATATTATATATATACATATATATTTATAAGAAGTATAAACTTTCAATAATAGGAGTTTTTATATTTAGCATTTTCTTGAGTGTAACTATTTAAGTAAAACAACAAAAACTCAGCAACGGATTTTTTTTTTTTTTTTTTGCTATAATTATGAATGGAACTGAAAAAACTGTCAGGGTGCAGTGAATAAAGTACTTTTCTTTTTCTACATCACTTTACTCTCTTACCATTTAAACTTTTACATTTAAACATTTTTTTTAAAAGGAAGGAGATAATTTCTAGAACCAGCAGAGAAAAAATGCTTAAATGTTTAGCCTACTTACCAAATAAACATCAGTAGCATGACTTTAAACTTCATGTTAAAGAAGATTCTCTTAAAGAGAGAAATAACAATTTTTAAAGGGTGAAAACTTTTTAGGACCTAAGAAGCATTTTCCCCTCATATTTTTTCCTCCTCAGTTTTGGCTCTCTCATGGACCATTTGAGTTTTCTTCAACAACTCTGGGCTAATTTTTATCTTGGCCTAATTTTTATGTAATTCTATTTTTTCCTCACATTATCCCATCAAGTGGATGGATTGTAAGAGGAGTAGAAATTATGATCTTTTGTGAATAAATAGTATATAAATATCCTTTGTAGTTGCATAAAACATTTCTGGAAGAATATTTAAGAAACTTGCTAACAATGATTACCTCTGGGAAAAGAATTGGTGTCTGAGTTAGGAGAAATACTTTATATACCATTTTGAACTGTTTGAATATTTTACCATGTACATGCATTACTTTGTTTTTCTAATTGAAAGAAAATCAGGAAAATTAAAAAAGGATTAGGAAGCTTTTCTCAACTATAAACAGCAACATTATTGGCAAGTTTAATGATACTTAAGATCAAGCTAGTTTTTCTAGCTGCATTTTTGAAAAGCATTTTTTTTATATAAATTTATTTACTTATTTATTTATTTGTTTTTGGCTGTGTTGGATCTTAGTTGTGGTGCACGGGCTTCTCATTGCCGTGGCTTCTCTTGTTGCAGAGCACGGGATCTAGGCGTGCAAGCTTCAGTAGTTCTGGCATGGGGGCTCAGTAGTTGTGACTTGTGGGCTCTAGAGCTCAGGCTCAGTAGTTGTGGCACACGGGCTGAGTTGCTCCGCGGCATGCAGGATCCTCCTAGACCAGGACTCGAACCTGTGTCCCTTGCATTGGCAGGCAGATTCTTAACCATTGTGCCACCAGGGAAGCCCGAAAAGCATTTTTTTTAAACTAACAAATAACTCTTTATTCAAGATGCATCTTCTCTAGACTTCTTTTTTAAGTAACAGAGAAGGGACTTATAACTGGAAAAAAGTTTTTGAACAAATCTAGGCTGCTTTCTTCCGCCTCCATTTACATTATTACGGTATGCTCTTATTCCTTTATGGTATATTTCTTAAAACACTTTTTTATAAAATATGTTTATTATAATAAATTTGGAAATTTCCAACAAGGAAATTAAAATTTTCAGTAATCTTCTCCCTGCTTCCCCCAAATAGTTTATGTAGAGGTGAGGATTCACCAGCTGTTTCTAGAGTTTCTATTAGAATTCTCAGACATGTTTGGGTCTCCCTGTGTCCTCAGATTGAGGGAGTAATATCTTGTATATCTTACATATGGTTGATCCAAATACCCAGAGACCTGTCATGAGTTGAAGCATATGTGTCAGAGTTCTGTGTTCCTTTCTCAAGCCTCAAAAATTACACAGCTAGCACTGCGAGAACAGTTTCCTGACACAGATCTGGCATTGAAGTCATTTTTTTAAGTGAAAATAAAAACTATTAAAAGATATGCACTCCACGTGATTTTAGCATATATGCAAAGGGTTTAATCCTCATGGGATCCAGGTTCTCTGTTACACGTTTTGAAGAACTGTATGACTCAAACTAACAGTTGTGGAACCCCAGCATTTAGAATAAAACCTACTCAAGGGGGTGTATGTTTGAAACCATCCTTGGTATAGAGGTGATAAATAGACCCTAAGTTCCTGCTTTGGTCGTAAGCTCTAAAGACTTTCCAATGTTTTTTTCAACACAGTTGACTCCTAGAGTTGTCCTACCCTGATGGAATGAACCCTGTGCTACCATTAGGTTGGTTACAGGCTTACCAGGCTCCCTTGGGTCCCAATTGAACTTCCCAATGTCCTGAAAGCTCTGAGGATGCAGATTAAGGGCCCAGTGTTTCTAAATCTGCCTGACTGTAAGGATCACCTGGGGTACTGATTAAATAATATATCCATTGGGCTAGGCCTGGGAATGTGGTTTTTTTTTACCAAGTGACCCATGAGATCCTTCAGGCAAGTTTGGGAAACTAGCCTATCCAACTACATTTAGGCTACTTAGTAATATGCAATTTGGGAGCTGTAATTGTTGGAAGTCTATTTTCTGTGCTCTCACACACACAAAAAAATGAGATCCAAAGTTGTCAGATAGTGCACTTGTCAAAAAGTACAAATAGGTGCTGTGAGTTCCTTAAAAGTGTGAGAAACTGAAGCAAAGAAGTCCACAAAGTAGAAGTCAGCAGTATGCATGCATACTGGTATCAGGAGTCCAAGGAGGCCAGGAACTCCTAGACAGGCCCTAAGGGGCAGCAGGGCTTCAGAAAATCAGAAGCAGGTAACACTGAGGTGGTGGTGGCCAGGCATAAAGGTAGATTGAGTTTCAAGACCCTGAGAGAGAGTGGAAGGGAAAAGGCAACCGCAAGGCACAAGAGCAAGTGCCACCATCTGGAATTTTTTTTTTTTTTTTTCACCATCTGGATTTATTCAGTAAGGTAAGAACCGATTCTAGCAGAGCTGGTCGAACTGAAAGTAGACCCAAAATAAGCACAAACAGCCTCCCTTCACAGCTTCTACAACAGCTGTCCCTTTTACCTAGGACTCAGAGCAAGGGACAGAATTGTATATAAGGTTTTATTACAAGTAAACTGATTTAACTCGGTTGATTATCTGATCACAGATTAGAAGGGGAGAAGTGTAACAGCCGAGAGCTGACTAGAAGGAGAGAGAGAAGCTGATATTAAAACTATTTAAAAGGCATAACATGATTTAGCTACATAGTATTGTTCATACGAGTAAAATAATTCAATCCAGTGTCCAACAACAGGAAATTGGTTAATGTGGTAGGTTCACATATTGGAGTACTAAACAGCCTTTCTAAATGACCTAGAAGAATAGGGAATAAACTTGGAAAGTTTTCACTCTGTAGTCAATGGGCAAAACCTGTTATAAAACAGCATGTACAGTGTGGTCCAGTTTGGGGGGAAAGTGTATATTCATGGGAGGAAAAAGCCTAAAATTAATAATAGCTCAGATTTGTTTGGTTTTTTCATTGTGGTTAAAAAAAAACATTAAATTTACCATCTTAAACATTTTCAAGTTCAGCGGCATTAAGTTACATTCACATTGTTGTACAACAGATCTCTGGAACTATTTCATCTTGCCAAACTGAAACTGTTTACCCACTAAACATTAATTCTCCCTCCCTCCTTTCTCCAGTACTTGGCAATCACATTTCTACTTTCTGTTTCTATGATTTGACTACTTTAGATACTTCATATGAGTAGAATCGTACAGTAATTGTCCTTTTATGCTGGCTTATTTCACTTAGCATAACGTCCTTCAGGCTCATCCTTGTAGACTGTGATCGAATTTTCTTCTTTTTTTAAGTTTGCATAATATTCCATTGTATGTATTGTATGAACCACATTTCGATTATCCATTCAGCTGTTAATGGAATTTGGGTTGCTTCTACCTCTTGGCTACTGTAAATAATGTTTTAATGAACATCTCTTAAAGATCCTGCTTTGAATTCTTTTGGATATATACCCAGAAATGGGTTTGCTGGATCATATGCAGCTCCGTGTTTAGTTTTTTGAGAAACCTTTACACTGCCCTTCATAGGAGTTACACCATTTTACATTCCCAGCAGCAGGGTTTCAGTTTCTCCACATCCACCCCAACACTTAGTTCCTTGTTTTGACAGTGGCCTTCCTAATAGGTGTGAGGTGATATCTCGTGATTTTGATTTGCATTTCTCTTATGATTAGTGCTGTTGAGTATCTTTTCATATGCTTGTTGGCCATTTGTATATCTTCTTTGGAGCACTATCTATCTATTGAACTCCTTTGCCCATTTTTAATAGGGTTATTTGTTTTCTTGTTGAGTTTTAGAAATTCTCTATGTATTCTGAATGTTAACCCTTTATCATATATATGATTTGCAAATATTTTCACCCATTCCACAGATTGCCTTTTCACTCTGTGGATTGTTTCCTTTGACACACATAAGTTTTGAAGTTTGATATAGTCCCACTTGTCTATTTTTGCTTCTATTGTCTGTGTTTTTGGTATCACAATCAAGAAATCGTTGCCAAATCCAATGTCCTGAAGCTTTTCTCCTATGTTTTCCCCTAGTAGTTTTATACATTTAGGTCTTTAACCTATTTTAATTTTGGTCCATGGTATAAGGTAAGTGTCCAACTTCATTCTTTTGCATGTAAATATACAGGTTTCCTAGTACCATTTGTTGAAAAGACTATCTTTCCCTATTTTGTAGTTTTGACATCTTTGCCAAAAATTATTTGGCTATATAGGCAAGGGTTTATTTCTAGGCTCTAGTCTCTGTTTCATTGGTCTGTATATCTGCCTTTATGCCAGTACCAGACTGTCTCAGTTGGTGTTGCACTGTAGCTGGTTTTGGAATAAAGAAATGTGAGGCCTCCAACTTTGATCTTTTTCAAGATTATTTTGGCTATTCAGGGTACCTTGAAATTTCGTATGAGTTTTAGGATTTTTTTTCTACTTCTGCAAAAAAATGACATTGGGTTTTTTATGTGAATTGCATTGAATCTTAACATCGCTTTATGTAATATGCACATTTTACCAATATTAAGTCTCCCAAACCATAAGCACAGGATGTCTCCATTTATTTGTGTCTTCTTTGATTTCTTTTAGCAATGTTTTATAGTTTTCAGTGTACAAGTCTTTCACCTCCTTGGTTAAGCTTATTCCTATGTATTTTATCCATTTTGATGCCACAGTAAATGTGATTGTTTTCTTAATTTTCTTTTCACATTAGCCATTATTAGTGTATAGAAATACACCTGATTTTTGTATGTTGATTTTGTATCCTGCTACTTTGCTGAAATTACTTATTAATTGTAACAGGGTTCTTTTGTGTGTGTGCATGAAGTCTTTAGGGTTTTCTACATATACGATCATGGAATCTGTGAACAGAGATCATTTTACTTCTTCCTTTCGGAATTGGGTGCCTTTTATTTCTTTTTCTTTTCTAATTGCTCTGGCTAGGACACTCGGTACTAAGTTGAATACAAGTGGTGAGAGGGGGCATCTTTACCTTGTTTCTTATTTTTTTTTAATGGACACTTTTAATCCTAATTGCTTTTCTTAAAATTCATTTATTTAATTTTAATTTTTGGCTGCATTGTGTCTTCATTGCTGCGCACGGGCTTTCTCTAGTTGCGGTGAGTGGGGGCTACTCTTCGTTGCAGTGCGCAGGCTTCTCATTGTGGTGGCTTCTCTTGTTGCGGAGCACAGGCTCTAGGCATGCAGACTTCAGTAGTTGTGGCACGTCAGCTCAGTAGTTGTGGTTCGCAGGCTGTAAAGCACAGGCTCAGTAATTGTGGCACACGGGCTTAGTCGCTCCACTTTGCCTTGTTTCTGACCTTAAAGGAAAAACTCAGTCTTTCGTGGTTGAATATGATGTTAGTTGTGGCCTTTTCGTATATGGCTTTTATCATGTTGAGGTAGTTTCCTTCTTTCCCCAGTTTGTTGAGTGTTTTTTTTTTTTTTTTTTGCGGTACGCGGGCCTCTCACTGTTGTGGCCTCTCCCGTTGCAGAGCACAGGCTCAGCGGCCGTGGCTCACTGGCACAGCCGCTCCGCGGCATGTGGGATCTTCCTGGACCGGGGCACGAACGTGCGTCCCCTGCATCAGCAGGCGGACTCCCAACCACTGCGCCATCAGGGAAGCCCACTATCTACTCTTTCAATTCTAATTTTAGTTATTTGAATCTTCTAGCTCTTTTTCTTAGCTAATCTAGATAAGGGTTTGTCGATTTTGATGATCTTTTTAAAAGACCATGTCTTAGTCTGCTTGGGCTGCCAAAATAAAACATCATAGAATGGATAGCTTAAAAAACAGATCTTTATTTCTCACAGTTTTGGAGCCTGAAAGTCCATGTCAGGGTGCCAGCATAGTCAGGTTCCGGTGAGAACCCTTTTCCTAGCTTGCAGATAGCTGCCTTCTTCTTGGGTGCTAAGGTGGCCTTTTGTCATGCATGTGCATGAAGAAATAGATTTCTCTCTCCCTCTTCTTACGAGGGCACTAGTCCCATCATGAGGTTCCCACCCTCATGACCTAATTTAAACCTAATTATCTCTCAAAGGCCCCACCTCCAAATACCATCACTTTGGTGGTCAGGGCTTCAACATATGAATTTAGGTGAGGGGACACAAACATTCAGTTGGTTTTATTGGTTTTATTGATAATACTAACTCTTGGATTTATTGATTTTTTCTATTGTTTTTCTATTCTTTATTTCATTTACCTCTCCTTTAATCTTTATTGTTTCTTTCCTTCTACTAAATTTATGTTTAGTTTGTTCTTTTCCTATTTCTTCAAGGTATAAAATTAGATTATTGATTTGAGATCTTTCTTCTTTTTAATGCAAGTGTTTATAAAGTTCCCTGTTATCACTGCTTTTGCTGCATCCCGTAAGTTTTGGTATGTTGTATTTATCATTTGTCTCTAAGTGTTTTCTAAATTCACTTGTGATTTATTCTTTGATCCATTTGTTGTTTAAGATTATGTTGTTTAATTTCCACATACTTATGTTTTTTCCTTCTGCTGTGGATTTCTAATTTCATTCCATTGTGGTCAGAGATACTTTATATGATTTCAGTCTTCTTAAATTTGCTAAGACTTGTTTTGTGACCTAACATATGGACTACCTTGGAGAATGTCCATGTGCACTTGAGAAGAATGTGTATTCTGCTATTGTTGGGTGAAGTGTTCTGTATATGTTTCGTTCAGTTATTCTATAGTGTTAAGTCCTCTGTTTTCTTATTGATCTTCTGTTTGGCTGTTCTATCCATAACTGAAAGTGGAATATTGAAGTATCCTACTATCATTGTGTTGCTGTCTTTTTCTCCCTTCAGTTCTGTCAATGTTTGCTTCATATATTAGGGAGTTCTAATGTTAGGTGCATGTATATTATAACTGTTATATCTTCCTGGTGAATTGACCCTGTTATCATCATGCAATGTCCTTCTTTATCTCATATGATAGTTTTGGTATTAAAGTCTATTTTATCTAAGTATGGCCACCTCTGCTCTCTTTAGGTTCCTGTTTGCATGGAATATTTTTTCCATCCTTTCGCTTTTAGCCTATGTGTGTCTTTAGACCTATAGCATGTCTCTGTAGACAGCACATTAGTTGGTTCTTGTTTTTTATCCATTCAACCAATGTGTCTTTTAATTGGTACATTTAATCGATTTACATATAAATTAATTATAGGCAGGAAAGGACTTATATTGCCATTTTGTTTTCTGTATCTTATAAACTTTTTGTCGCTCTCTCCATCCTGCTGCCTTATTTTGCGTTTTGCTGATTTTTTTGGTAGTGACATATTTTGATTCCCTTCTCATTCCCCTTTGTGTATATTCTATAATTTCTCTGTGGTTATCACTGTAATTACATAAAATATTTTAAAGTTATAATAATATGTTTTAAACTGAAAACAACTTTAATCACATATAAAAACTCTGCTCCTTTACAGTTCTGCCTCACCCACTTTATGTTATTGAGACATAAATTATCTCTTGTAACATTGCATATTTATTAACATAAATTTATAATTACTTTTTATGCTTGCTTTTGTTTTCTTAAATCTGTACCAGATTTAAAAGTGATTTATGCACTTACATTACAATACTACATAATTCTAAATTTATCTATATGTTTACCTTTACCAAGGAGTTTTATATTTTTGTATGGTTTTTGTTGCTCTTTATCATCCTTCTGCTTTAACTTGAAGGACTCCCTTCAGTATTTCCTTTTTTTCTTCCTAGCCAGTTTGTTTTCTATTGACACCACAATGCTCAGGTCTTGACCGTGTACTTCGATGGTGGTCACAACCATTACTTCCATTGCTGCTGCTTGGTCTTCAGGTTCTCCTCACGCTTGTTGAGCTGGCAGTGCATAGTACATATTTTCCTGGGCTGCAGTTCCAGGGGTTTGTACTTCTTGCCCTTGTAGAATTTCCTGAGGTTCTCTTTCTGAGTCTGGTTAATGGCAGTGAGAACACAGGCAATAGATTTGCAAACAACTCGAATCTTATAGAGTTTGGAAGCTGCACTGCCTGTCACTTTGGAGACATGCAGCTGGGACAGCTCCACTTTCAGGTCATCCATCTGTTTCAGCAGCTCCTCCTTCTTCTAGCCTGAAAGTCTCAAGACTTAATGTTGGCCATGGCTGCACAAGGATGCTTTAAAGTATGAAACAGATGAATGAAGACATCTTCTTTACCCAAAACATTCGTTTATGTTAAAAATTATTGCAGGGCTTCCCTGATGGCGCAGTGGTTGAGAGTCCGCCTGCCGATGCAGGGGACACGGGTTCATGCCCCGGTCCAGGAATATCCCACATGCCGCGAAGCGGCTAGGCCCGTGAGCCATGGCCGCTGAGCCTGCGCATCCGGAGCCTGTGCTCCGCAACGGGAGAGGCCACAACAGTGAGAGGCCCGCATACCACAAAAAAAAAATTATTGCAGAAGAAGAAACTCAATGGGGTCTGACTTCAATAATACTCATCAAAGGTAAATTAATATAACAAAATACCACTTCATGCCCATCAAATTGGCAAAAATCAAAGTCTTACAATAACAGTGTTAATGAAGATGTAACATTGTGGAGACTCTGGCGAGCTGCTGATAGGAGTGTGGATTGGTGCAAGCACTCCAGAGAGCCATTTGGCAATATCGTAACTTTGAAGATGATCATCCTCTACAACCTAGAAGTTTTACTCCTCTGCAAGGCCCTTGCTCCTCAAAGCGTGGTCCTAGGACCAGCAACATCAACACCATCTGGAAACTGTGCAGAATCTCAGGCCCCATCCCAAACCTACCAAATCAGAGTCTGCATTTTAACAAGACTCACCAGATGATTATATGCACATGAATATATGAGAAACTACTGCATGTGGGAAAAGGAGACATGTATAAAACTTTAAATAGAATTGCTTGTAGTAGCAAAACATTGGAAAAAACCAGAAGTCCATGCCCATGATAACAGATACACTTTGGTATAATAGGATACATCTGTACAACAACTTGAGTTACATGTATAAACAGCCAAGAAAGCACAGGTGCAGAATGATATGTATAATATACCACTGAAAGTACAAAACAATATTATATATTGCTTATGAATTTATAAACATAGTAAAGGAATAACAGCATGAGAATAATAAGCACCAAATTCAGAATAGAGCTTGTTCAGGGTGGGGAAAAAAAAGAATGAGATTTAGGAGGCATATACAGGGGGCTTTATATCTGTGACTTTTTAAAAATTTAAACTTAATATGACAATAGTAAAATTTTATAGAGTGGGTGATGAGTACATAATTATTCATTATATTTTTTCTGTACTTTTCCATGTACTTGAAATAAGTTTACAAATTTTTTAAGGTTTAATTTAGAAAAACAAAAAAAGGAATGCCTTCTTTCCCACCCTAAATTTTGTATTATCGAGTAGCTTTTAGGTTTCTGAAGTGATCACTATGAATCAACTAGTTTGTCAAATTGTTTCCAAGTCTTGAATTAAATATTCCACTCTGAAGATTCCATTCATTCAAGTACTGAAGTACAAGGAGTAAGACTACTCTAAAGAACAACTGACTGTGGATGTAGACCATGTTATTTTTGCTGCTAATGAAATGTTAAAGGTACACATTCAAATATTTGTGGAGCAAAATGGAAACTACATTTGATTCACTTATTTGGGTAAGAATATGTGTTTGTCTCTCTACTTACACCAGACAAGGAAGATAATCTAGAATCAATATGATAACCTTGAGGCTCTTTTCTCAGCCATATGTTATCAACCAACTGGAAGTCTAGTCTTATTTCCTTGGTGATTTATAACGTAAACAGCATTTATTCCTGTAAGCATTGAAGTGGAGAAATAGAGGAATTCTCTGCCACTGATATTTTTTTATCACAATGGTTGTCAAGCTTTTCCATTTGGAAACCTTCTATTGACTCTATATGATTCACATCTCCCCTACACCAAGAAAAAAAAATTCAAAAGAGGACATGACTTTACTGGAATTATCTATTAATTTAGAAGCTATTCAACTGAGGGACATTTACATAATTCAGTAGAGAAAACATACAGTGCTGTGTAAGAAAAAGTTTGCCTGATTTATAGGAATTGTTGATCATCAATATTAAGGACCCACCAAATGCAAATGTTACACTAAGGATTCAGTCCTAAGACCTATTGAGGTTTGGAAACAGGCTCTGAAGGATTATGGGAAGTTCTAAACAAAGTGTCAAGTCTATCAAGGAGCTCATCATCAAAGATGAAGATGAAGGAGAATAGAATCAAATTCAAACGGTAACATATATACAAAAGCACTGCAGTGAGTATATCAAAATGCTACAGAGTAAGGTTAATGGAGTCACGAGGAGCCATGAGCCTGTGGTAACTTCCCAGAGGAAAT
Organism: Delphinapterus leucas; assembly: GCF_059928025.1. Classification (NCBI taxonomy): domain Eukaryota; kingdom Metazoa; phylum Chordata; class Mammalia; order Artiodactyla; family Monodontidae; genus Delphinapterus; species Delphinapterus leucas. The sequence goes on from NC_143137.1 coordinate 75,103,628, forward strand.
GAATTTTAATAGTTTTGAGAGGGAAGTGAAATCATAATGGGAAGGAGAAATAGCTCAAAGGGCCAGAAGTAAGCTTCTAAAGCGAAATAAGCGGAGCCTGGGAAGACTATATTCACTTTATGATATAGAGTTTGAAAAGATTATCTCTTTAGATGATCTAAATGTGAGCTTGGGCAGGTTAACTTTTCTAGTCCTCTTATCTGTAGAATAGGTAATGTTCACCACCCAGTGATTGTGTGGTCAGTAATGAATGTAACATGCTTAGGAGAGAAATTATGTTCAATAATTCCATTATTCACTAAAATTATGCTTGTTCACTATAGAGAATTCAGACCACATAGAAATACATAAAATGAAAATTATACTCCATGTTCCCAATAACATTGTCTTTAACATTTTTGTGTGCACTTCTTCCATTTTTATTCCTTGTACACATTCTGATAGCTATTATCATTATCGATGCTATCATACTAGTTTGCATCTTGTCACTGAACAGAACGTCTTGAAGAACCTTCCATGTCAGTACATATAGATTTACCTCACTGGTTTTTGTTTTTTTAGATAAGTAGATCTATTAATATAGGATGCTTATGAAGGATAGAAGCAGGCAAGCAAGAGAGCTCTGCCCCGAGAACTAAGTGGGCTACATTTTTATAATCAAAGGAAAAGTGGGGAGGGAGAAAAGACCACCTTCTTCCTCTTCCTTTGTAAAGTTATTGCAGGAAACTTGGACACAAGAGGTTGGTCATGTCCCAGGTGAGTCCCTGGGATGGGCCACCAATTCTTTCCTTCGCACAGGAAAGAATTCAAGAGTGAGCCATAATAAACTGAAAGCAGAGATACACATTCCATGGGCAGAATGCGGTCTGTCCCAAAAGGTGAGAGTGGCCCCAGCAGAAACATGCTCCACATACAGGGTGCGAGCCATCTCAAAAGGCGAGAGCGGCTGACCTCACTGTTTTCAAAGTCCATATAGTATTCCACTGTGTGTCCATTGCTTAATTTACTTAACCAGGCCCCTATTTATGGGCCAACAGTCCTTCACTAGGACATTCTAGAACATATATCTTGGCATTGTGGTAGTGTTTTGTAAGAAGCAAAAGTGCTGAGTTGAAAATTTTTCATTTTAATAGAGTTTGTTAAGTTGTTCTTTGAAAAGTCTTATTGATTTATCCCTCTCCACGTTCCTCCCCACCATGTAGGTGCTGAAAACAGAAGACATAACCTATTCGCATTTCAAAGGATAATACATGATGAATTTTTTGTCATTGAAAATATACAGCAATAATAGCCATGAAGACTGGGAGATTGATCAGCAGCGTTGCCGTAAGTCCCTTCCAGTGAGCCCCTGGACCAGTCCTCTATGGACATTGCCTCAGGTCTTATGTGCTTTTTTTCATCAAAACCAGAGATTCGTATATATATGTATAATACATCCATATGCATACATAATCAGATACATTGTTGCTATTATTATTTTGAGCAGACTGATATTTGTTAGATCAATTAACAGTAAGAAAAATAAAACTTTTCTTTTACCTTCAAAAAAACAAAAAGAACAATCCAGAGACCCAGAGAGACAGGACTCCCAACTGCTCTGAAGATACCATCTGCCCTGCAGACCAGTTTTTGTGCTTGACCAAACAGCGGAATCTCATCAAAACAGAAAGGAAAAAACAAAATTTATTGGCAGAAAGTACCACCTTAGGCAGCTCACTGGTGGGGGCAGAATTGGACAGGGATGGCTTTAAGAAACAACCCTAGCCTTCTAACTGGCCAAGCAGCTTCTAACAAGCTGCTAAAGGAAGAGGAAAATGAAACTCTAAGGGAGAGAGAACTATCCCCAAGTGACTGAGGCACCTCCTGACCTCACATGCTTCCTTATCTAGCTTAGAGCCCATGGCCCATCAGTCAATCACTCTTAAAGATACGTAACTGCAACTCTTCTGCACCCCCTTCCTCCAGGTACTTGCCTGGCCAACCTGAAACCCAGAGAGGCTGTCTCCTGTGACCAACACACCTGCAGGGCAGAGTGGTGCTACAGACATCTGCGCTGTGAGTCACGATCTACGATCTCGGTGACACTGCCCAGAAATCCACACAGTTCCTCCAGGGGGCTCGGCCAGTACCGAAATGTTAATACTTGATTGCAGTTAATACTTGATTACACTGTTCCCAACTAAACCGTTCTCCACTGTCGCCTAATCTACCTTCTCTCTGAAAGAATGACCCCTCCTCATACTTCACAGAGAATTCGAAGCCATCCAAGAAGACATTGGTCATTCTCTTCTGCACTCCAAGTCCAGCCCTTCACACATGCTATCTGACACCACCAGTTATCCACTCCCCCTTCACCGAGTCTCCCATAAATGTCACACATGCTGTAGCATCTCCTCCCTGCTTGGAGGGTGGAGAAACAAATGCAAAATGCTCTCCATCTCATCTTCTCGCCACCACTCTAGCTCTCTACTCCCTGTAACAGCCATGTGTCTTTAAATGTTAGCTTCACTTGATGGCTCCCCTCCTCTGCCCAGTCTCCTCTCACTCTTCAACCCATTTGTCTCCCACCCGCCATTCGCCTGAAACTGTCCTTGGTAAGGTCTCACTACCAGTTAGGCTTCTTTTCAGGCTCCCTTTTCATCTGACAACATTCCTGCCACAGCTCCAGACTCTACATCTTCTCTGAAAGTCAGTGAAGAAAAAAAGATTCCAAGCAAAATTCTCACAGCCTCTCTGGCTCTGCTCAGGGCTATGTGCCCATCCTGGATCAGTCATGGAATACACAGAGCCTCTTCTGATGTCCTGACCAAACTCTGATACAAAGGTCTCCTTTTTAATGGCTGCATAGTATTCCATTGCATGAATGTATCATTATTCATTTAACCTCTCCTTTGCTAATGGACATTTGGGTTTTTCTAGCAATTTACTAACATAAGTAATGCCAGGAGGCACTTTCTTAGGCCTTGCCCACCTACATACACACTCATACTCACACAGTTCTTTCTTCACCAAACTCATAGAGCTCATGACTGCTGAATTGTGCTTTTTGTGTTTTTGAGGATCTTTCCATCACACCACCAACATGTCACATTGTATGTTCCTGTGACCACTATGTGGAAGAGAAGGGGGGAGGGGACACTGGAGGCTGCAATGTCTAGACTTTGTCTTCACTGCCTTCAGTTCACTAAATGTAGTCCAGCTGTCAGGAAAGGAGCTCTATGAAGTTTAACCTAAAATTAGAAGAAAAAAAAGCTTCAAATTTCTATGGAAGTCTCAGTTGCCTTCTCATTTCTCTGGGTGACCTGGGGGTGCAGGGGGAGGCAACTTTCTCCTAATCTGTTCTGCCCTGTAGCCTCTGTTTCCACCATAACAGTTCGCAGGAACTGTTAAAAGCCTTGAAATTTCCCATTTCCCTTCTTTTGCCATTGTCTAAGAGCTGCTATGACCCAAGCTGCAGAGAGAGCCTCTACCACATCCCTCCAACCTCCATCCTCAAGGAGGTGACAGCACCCCCAGATCAATGCCTGATGTCTTAGCCCTTGTCTTGATCCCCTGCTTTGTGGTACTGGCCTTGCCTGTCCCACAATGCCCTTATCCTGCCAACCCATCACTCTGAAGCTATAAATCAGCACTTCCGGTTAACTAAATGCCGCATCTCTCAGAATGTCATGTGTTCTTTCTGCTTCTGATGCCTGATTTTTTAAAAAATAATATCTTTACAAACCTCTCTGGGCTAGCTTCAGTTTAGAAGTCCTAGAACTCAGCTCTAACACTATCCAGATCTGTCTGCAGTTAATACTTGGTTACACTTCATGTCCTTTTTTTTTTTTTTTTCTTCTTTTGCGATATGCGGGCCTCTCACTGTTGTGGCTTCTCCCGTTGCGGAGCACAGGCTCCGGACGCGCAGGCTCAGTGGCCACGGCTCACGGGCCCAGCCGCTCCGTGGCATGTGGGATCTTCCCGGACCGGGGCACGCACCCGTGTCCCCTGCATCGGCAGGCGGACCCTCAACCACTGCGCTACCAGGGAAGCCCCTTCCTGTCCTTTTATTGTTGATAAATAAGCTTTCTCTTCCTTGACTTGCGGAAAATTGTTTTTGCATTTTTTTCTCTTGTGCCTGTACATGCTCAGTGCCGTGACCAACCACCACCAACCCCATTCTCCCGCCCTTACAACAAAAGTCCTCTTTGTCCTCCTTCTCCCCCCATGCCCAGCAAAGAGTGAAAACACAGGCTGAAAATATTCCCTCTCCTAGCCCTTTCTGATGGGATCCCTGCCCCTCTCCCTCAGCATTTGCAACTCCACAGGGGCTCCCAGGGAAAATCCCAGCCCCCTTTGGAATACGGTCTTCCCTCGGGTCACATTTGCTGATATTTTGTAAATGAAACTTTCTTTTACTGGCGCTTAGTAAACTGAATGAACGAGTATCAGTACTACTCATAGGGGCTTCGCTCGTGGTCCAGTGGCTAAGACTCCGTGCTCCCAAGGCAGGGGGCCCGGGTTCAATCCCTGGTCAGGGAACTAGATCCCATATGCCGCAACTAACAGTTCACACGCCACGACTAAAGACCCGGCACAACCAAATAAATATTTTTTTTTTAAGTACTACTCATAAAATATAGAGAGAACTTACAACTGCCAGCATTGTTTCTAAAGGGTGTTACAAACGCTGCACTATTGACATTAGTTAACACATTTGTTTTAAAGACTCAGTTTTATCAGAAGCTTCAAAACAGAATCAGGAATGGTGTGCAAGTTATAGTCCCTGCCTTGTGATTATTTTGGTTTTCCAAAGCGTAATTTTTTTTCTAGATCTGCATACATGAGTGATTCTTTATCCTGTGAAAGTAGCACTTTATCACTGCATAGCTCCCTAATTCCCATTTACTCACAAGATTTAGAAGAGAGGAGCTCAAAAGGAAAGTTATTCAACTTGAAACAAAATTTCTAGTAAGAAAATAACTAAGCGGGCTTCCCTGGTGGCGCAGTGCTTAAGAATCCGCCTGCCAATGCAGGGGACATGGGTTCGAGCCCTGGATCGGGAAGATACCACGTGCTGCGGAGCAACTAAGCCCGTGCACCACAACTCCTGAGCCTGTGCTCTAGAGCCTGCGAGCCACAACTACTGAGCCCTCGTACCACAACTACTGATGCCCTCATGCCTAGATCCCGTGCTCTGAAACAAGAGAAGCCAGCACAATGAGAAGCCTGCGTACCGCAACGAAGAGTAACCCTGCTCATAGCAACTAGAGAAAGCCCATGCGCAGCAACGAAGACCCAACGCAGCCGAAACTAAATTAAAAAAAAAAAAAAGAAAAGAAGAAAATAACTAAGGCTTGAAGCAGAAGAAACCCCAGCTGGCCTATTTCCATTACCTAATTAAGAAGGTAAATCAAGGGACTGCCGTGGCAGTCCAGTGGTTAAGACTCCACACTTCTAATGTAGGGGGCACAGGTTTGATCCCTGGTCGGGGAACTAAGTCCTACATGCTATGCAGCGTGGCCAAACAAAAAAGAAGGTGAGTCAATATACGAATGTTTGCTGATTTGATTAATTTGGGGGGTCGTGAATTACGTTTATGGTATTCAATGTCTCAGTCTATAATAATGCACATATGTACATATGACTCTTTTTTTAAATTTCCTTCCTTTTTAAAAATTTATTTATTTATTTATTTTGGCTGTGTCGGGTCTTACTTGTGGCACGCGGGCTCTTTGTTGCGGCGCGTGGGCTTCTCTCTAGTTATGGCGTGGGCTCCAGAGCACGTGGGCTCTGTAGTTGAGGAACACGGGCTTAGTTGCCCCGAGGCATGTGGGATCTTGTTCCCATACCAGGGATCAAACCCACGTCCTCTGCATTGGAAAGGGGATTCCTAACCACGGGACCACCAGGGAAGTGCCACATATGACTCTTTTAAAGAACAGATTCTCTGATCCCCCAAGTCCCACTGGAGCCAACACTTTTCTGCAGTCCTATGAGATCCAGGATTGTTTTCCTCTGGTTTGTCCCAGAGTGTGGCATGTCTACCTCTGGAGGTACCTGAGATGACTTTTGGAGGTATGTGAACACATTTTTAAATTTCAACCGGTTTCCAATATTTATTTTACAATAGATTACTTTTCTATAGCTACAGTAGATTATTTTTCTACAGATAGAAAAAAACGTAGCTAGCGTATCAAACTCCTGAATTCATGAGTACTATTGCTTAGGGTGAGATTAAAGTATCACTAGTAGATCCAAAGATAAATATTAAGTAAAAACTACAATAAAAAGTACACAGATATGACAAAAATCAGGAAGGTGGTACAAGGGTGACTGAGGTTGAGAAGACCCTGCTCTCTCTCTCATGCTGACTGAAACATTATGGTGCTTCATCAGAGTTCAATAATGTGATACCTGACCCTTACGCATCCTTTTTCCTGCAATATTTCAAATAGTCTGCCACAGGCAAGGTGAGTTAACTTAGTGGCTGGCTTTCTGTGCTCCCTGTTTCCTGCGTAGCTGGTGCAGCAAAGCAGAACCCACCTGCTGAACTAATTGTGCTGAATTTGGGCATCAGAGAAGATGCCGGTCATTTATCTGCTCAGTGGCTAGTGAGCTCTTTGGCATTTGTTTTACTTTTGAGAAAGATGAAGAGGGAGGTAATGATCTTCTCTCCAGGAGCCCTGGGCAGCTGACTCAGAGTCACAGGACTTGCTGGCCTGGAGGCATTTCAACACCAGGCTCGGGGCCCTTGCAGAGCAAATCCCATGACTCCAAGGGACTGCCCCCACTCACTGTTGTGCCAGAATGCCCCTGTGAATGATACTGCTCAAGTGAGTAGGTCCTGGAAAAATCTTCTTATGTTATAAGAATTTTATGGGAAGAAGGTGCTTGATCTTGTAGGACTTAATTTATTTTAACAATTGTTATTTATTTATTCAGGTATAACTTTATTCTAGAAAGGATATGAGATGAATTACAAAAATATTCACAGTAAGATAAAACTTTAAACAAGTAGATGAGGAAACTAGGGCAAAAGGAAAGTGAGTGGGCTTCCCTGTTGGCGCAGTGGTTGAGAGTCCGCCTTCCGATGCAGGGACACAGGTTCGTGCCCCGGTCCGGGAAGATCCCCCATGCCGCGGAGCGGCTGAGCCCGTGAGCCATGGCCGCTGGGCCTGCGAGTCCGGAGCCTGTGCTCCGCAACGGGAGAGGCCACAACGGTGAGAGGCCCACGTACCGCAAAAAAAAAGGGAAAGTGAGAGCAGGAAAGATAAAATGGAGCCAAGAATGAGGGCTGTCACCAACATGCTTGCAGTACGGGCTCTGCGCTTTCTAGCGGTGGTGGCACAGGGGCCTCTAGGCTTCTTCACAGCGTGAAGGCAACAATGAGTGATGAACCCATAGTGACCCTGACTTTTTTCCTAAAAAGAGAACACAAACAAACAGCTGCTCAGGACAAGGCTAACCATTCCATGTGCTGAGACCAGAGGAGTTTCTAGTGTACATGTGATGCCTTCAATAGCATCCTCAATAATGTCCCTAGGAGGCACCATGGTGGCTTCACAGGGCTGTTTAATACCAGGTCCTTAAGCAGAGGTGGACAACTGATTTTTGACGAATATCTGAAGGCAATTCAGCGGAGAAAGGGTAGTCTTTCAACAAACGGTGCTGGAACAATTGGATATTCACATGCAAAAGATGAACTTTGAGCCATACCTCACATCATACATAAAAATTAATTCAAATGGACCATATTTTCATTTTCACATTTAATTTAATAGCTGTACTGAGGCATAATAAATAGTAATAAATAATAATAAATTATTGCGCATATTTAACGTGTACAGTTAAATAACTTTGACACACATACATATCCAGGAAGAATGGAATTGCTGCTGAGGGAAGGCAGACTACATCATCAGTCAAGGTTCAGCTGCAGAGAGCAGAATACACTCTAGCAGAAAATTCCACTCTAGTTGAAGCAGAAAAAGACATTTCAGAGTATAAAATGTTGTAACAATAGAGGCTCTACCCTGAGCTTCTAGGAACAGCTCTCAGTCTCATGACCAAGCCAGAGTCAGCAAGCTGCCTCTGCTAAGCTAGGAAGCCACCCTGACTTCTGCAGGCCTCAGAGCTCTACCACTTCTGCTGCGCTCCTCATTAATAAAGAGATGCATGTGCCCTGCCTCTCCTCATAAAATCAGTTCCAAATTCAGGTCTTGCAACTGATTGTCGAAACCTAACTGACATCTGGAACTCTAGCTTCAAGAAAGTCTGGGCAATGTAGTTTTTAGCTTTCCAGCCTCTGCAGTATTGGAAGGCACTTTATTTTATTTTTATTTATTTATTTTGGCTGTGTTGGGTCTTTGTTGCTGTGTGCGGGCTTCTCACTGCAGTGGCTTCTCTTGTTGTGGAGCACGGGCTCAGTAGTTGTGGCACGTGAGCTCTAGAGCGCAGGCTCAGTAGTTGTAGAGCACAGGCTCAGTAGTTTTGGCGCGCAGGCTTAGTTGCTCCGCGGTATGTGGGATCTTCCCGGAGCAGGGATTGAACCCATGTCCCCTGCATTGGCAGGCAGATTCTTAACCACTGCGCCACCAGGGAAGCCCTGGAAGGTATTTTAGAAGGAGCTTGGGGTAGATGTAGAGCAAGCAAATCCACAATACCCATCACACTGTGGAAAGAGTTTGTTTGGGGGACAAAATCAGGAGTTCAGTTTTGAACACGGTAGCTTTAAGGTATCTTTTAGATATAATAGTAGAGGTGTATAGTAGGCAGGGGAATAAAATGCTGCAACATAATATAGAGGTACAAGCACAGATTCTGGGTCTTGGGTTGGGTCTGGGTCTTGAACCCAGTCTGCTGGTGTTCATATCATACCTATATCATTTATTAGCTGTGTGACATTGGAAAAGTTACTTAACATCTCTGTGCCTCAAATTTTATCACCTATAAAATGGGAATAGTAATAGCATTTGCCTAAGTAAGGTTGCTATGAAGACTTAAATGAGTTAAGTTTTGTAAAGTGTTTAAAACAATACCTGTCACAAAAGAAGTGTGTTTGCTCTAGTAATAATTACTATTGTCTTAATTAATAATTATTGTTTAATTAATAATGCAGGTGGTCCTCCATATCATGGGTTCTGGGAAATAATGAATTTGTGCTATTTTAAGCCACTAAATTTGTTTTGTTACATAGCAACAGATAACCAATACAGTCGCCTAAGTATGATGTGATATTAAGGAATTTTTAAGTTAGAACTGTTACAATTTGGAGTTACAAAACATGTTCTTTTTACCCTGGGGTGCTGCCTGCCTGCCTCTCCCAGAGAGCCTCAACCCCTGTGCTGGGCCCAGTGACGCTGCCTGGACAGTATGTGCTGACCAAGGCAGCCCGGCCCGATGCCACCCGCTCCTGTTTATCCATCCCCAGGTCCTGGTGGCTTCCACCGCTGCCTCTACCTTCTGACTGGGCTTTGCATGTTCCACTGACCCAGGGAGTTGGTGGGTGGATGCGCCAGGCTTCAACTGCCTTCTGGGGTAGAACACTAACCTGACCACGGCGGGTCAGCGGTGCTCACCCCAGTGAAAGCAATTCCAACTTTAAAAAAAAAAGGTGATTTTTTTATTAGTGATACATACAGAAATATGCAGGAAGTGTCTGGGATTTATTTTAGAATAATGGTAAAGAAATAAATAGATAAAAATATATGAAGAAAACACGGTAAAATGTTAGTAATTACTCGATCCAGGTGATGGATATACATGGAATCATTGTGCTATTCTGCTCTCAGATATGTGTGAAATTTTTCATATTAAAATGTAAATACATATAGATGGGTGTGTATAGAGAGAGAATTCTGTCTTAAAGCCCGTTTCTCCTCTTCCTCCTTTATGTTGATGTTTCCTAATTGTCGCTTTCATTTGTCTCACGAGGGTATCCCCTTTGGGTGGACTGTATTTCTAAAAGATGTCCCTATTAAAGCATACTTTTATAATCTTCTCCTCTTAAAAGTTGGATTAAGCCTGCAAACTCCAGCTCTGTGTGTCCTGGAGCCCAGTGTGAGCCCCCACAGGGGGACAGCCACCTCCTCTCAGCAGGTCTGGTTGAGCCCCTGGGGGCTGGAATGCCCTTGAACAATGGCCCTTATTTGCTGCCTTTCAGGGGGCCTGGCGTGCTCTCCTGGTGCCAACCCCAGCTGTCTTTTTCACCATTCTGAGCTCTCCTCCGGCACCTCGGCCGAGCCTTAATTCTTTCTCAGAAACCCGATTCCTTCGGCAGAAGCCATGTGTCCGCTCAGGCCCCATCTGACAGCTGTGGCCCCTGGCCTGGCCCTACAGACATTCAGTGTTCCCTTTCACAGGCCATGGCGTGTTCCTGCCAGAAAAGTCCACTTCCTTTACGAGTCTCTTTTTCATGGTGTCGCTCTTTGTGGCCTTGAGTGTCATGCCAATTCCTTGCACACTTGATGAAAGGATTTGGGGGCAGAAAACTTGAATCAATGGGGTCTTTTTATTTTTGAACATCAGTAAACAGCACAAATCAGTTCAATGAGTTCAGACTCAGTTATTTCCATGCTTGGTGCAGTCTCTACCCAGCATTAAATCCCACTGAAAATGCCTCTTATTATCTCCAGCTAATGAAGAATGTTGCTCTTTTTTCGTGGTTTGAACACACTCCAAAACACTGGCCTGAAAGATCAGTTTAACACTGGACAGCACTGAATACAAAAATCTTTAACTTTCCCTTTTCTACAGCTCACTGACATTATTCTATCGTTTTCTTTCCTCTTCATTTATTCTGCTCACTGACAGTATTTTTATCTGTTTGGTAGTGTAAAATGCAACCATTTGTTTTTGAGACTAATGAAGACATGCCAGGATCCTTTCCATTGATTCAGTTATGAATAATACAATTAGAGATTAAGAGGTCCAGTTAACCTGTTAATTTGTCATAGTTGTACCTCCATCAAAACGGCCCCTTCTCACCTGTGTCATTCTCAATATCCAAACCCAGGAAGAACACTTCACAGTATATTGTGGCACCAGCAAAGAATATGACCCTCAGTATTTTTTACTTAAAAATAATTGGTGGTATATGAATTTATTGAGAAATAAAACCACAGAACAAATATTCCTGAAAGAAGATTTTAAGGCAAAAAAATCTATATATTGTCCCCTGTAATACTGAATGCCCCCATATTTTTAAAAGGTTAAATCTTTTATAGTTAAACCACTAATACCACGAGCATAAGTTAAGTGGTACCAGTGATATAGCTTCATCAGGTACTGATAACACCTAGTGAAACCCTCAGCCCAGCAAGAGGGTTCAGTGGCAGAGTCCAGAACCAGACTGCAGGGGTTCAAATCTCAGTTCTAGTACTTACTGTGTGACCGTGGGCAAATTGCTTCACCTCTCAGTGCCTTAGTCCCCTCATCTGAAAAATCAGAACAATTAGAGTACCTATTGTCTCCTCTCCTCACCTTGGCGGGTTGTTGTGAGGATGTAAAACACTTAAATTATTGTCCAACATGGGCTTCCCTGGTGGCGGAGTGGTTGAGAGTCCGCCTGCCAATGCAGGGGACGCGGGTTCGTGCCCCAGTCCAGGAAGATCCCATGTGCCGCGGAGTGGCTGGGCCCGTGAGCCATGGCCGCTGGGCCTGCGCGTCCGGAGCCTGTGCTCCGCAGCGGAAGAGGCCACAACAGTGAGAGGCCTGCGTACCGCAAAAAAAAATTATTGTCCAACATATGGAAAACAATCATTGTCATTGCCATTGTTGTTATACTGGGTGGATGACCATTAACTCTCTCTGCTCTAGCCTCACAGCCCTGCCAGAATGTTCTTCCTGCAGCACTGCTACCTTCTTTTCTCACACTAGCCCACACTTGACAAAACCTCTGGCATTTTTTCATTCATCAAGTGATCTGCCACTCCCCCTTGGGGGAAGTTTCATTTCTGTGGCAGGATAAATCACCAGGCTTTCACTCAGAAGGCAGAAATGATCAAGAAACTCCAGGTCACAACATGAAACAGATCTGGTTTTTCAAGGTCCTCATTAACTTAAAAAACTTTAAAAAAATGTTAACTTAGATGGAAAGTTGAGTTAACTTTATCCCTCTGTTTGAAGCACGTTCTCATTAGTCTGCACATAAGTCTGTTCCCTTGTTTTATATTTTACCTGTTCTCTTGTTCACTCTCCTCACTCCCGTCTTCCCCCACCCCAGCATTCTATGTTTAAGGTGACTCTCTGTTTCGGGCTTTGTGAAAAGGCGGTGTGGCAGTGGTGAATGCATATGTCTTTAAGTTACACATGTATTGTGTGTGATGTTCCCCCTACCGTCTTAAGGTCCATGTGGCTGTGAGGACTTCTAGGCTTCTCTTCTCCCTGCTGCCTAGTACCCCAGAGCGCCCATTCTTACATCTGATTCTCCTGGTCCTCAGGTGACAGACACCCAAGTTGCTCCCAAACATCCTCTACAACAAACCAGGGAAGAGAGGGGTTCTCAGAAGATGAGAACCAGTACGTGGATGAAAATAAAATTGGATCCCCACCTACCACTACGTACGAAGTGAACTCTAGATCAATTAAAGACCAGTATCCGAAAGCTGAAACAATGGGATTAATAGAAGTAGGTGTGGGTGACTATCTAAGTGACCTGGCGGAGTAGAGAACTTCTTAAACTAAACCTCAAAAGCATGAAAGTCCTTGAACATTTCTTCCATTCACCTTGGTTTTCCAGTCCTCCCTCACCTCTTGGTCAGCCCTTCTCAATTGCCGAGAGGTTATCTTTTGTTTAAAAACAAAAGTGGAACAACAAAACTTTCAATTCGTCCTTCCTGTAAATCAAAGAGATAGTCTTTTTTCTAGGGTTTTCCTTCGTCCAGCTCAAGGGTCAGTAATCTATGGCCCATGAGCCAAGTCTAGCCTACCTTACAGTTTGGTACAGTGTGCTAAAAAAGGTTTTTACATTTTCAGATGGTTGAGGAAAAAACAGAAGAAGAATATTTTGTGACACTTGAACAACCTATGAAATGTCAGTGTCCATAAATAAAGTTCTGTTGGAACCCAGCCAAAATCACTTATTTCCATCTTGTCTACACCTGCTTTCTCACCGCAGCTGCAGGGCTGAGTAGTCGTGACAGAGACTGTACAACTCCCAAAGCCTGAAGTATTGACTCTCTGGCCCTTGACTGGAAAAGGTCTGCCACCTGGATTGCATGCCCCTTGAGGATGGGAGTCGTATCCAATAGGTCTTTTATTTCCCTGATGTCTTAGCACAGGGCCTTGCAGGTAACCAGTGCTATTTATAACACATAGGACTACTTTTGGCTTCAAGTAACAGAATACCCTACCGATAGGGTTTTTAACTCTAACGTGACAAGGAATCCAGAGATAGGGCTGGCACTGATTCAACAGCTCAAGGTCTCTTGCCCTGTCCCCTCAGGGTTGCAAGAGAATAGAGATAGCTCCTCAGAGAGTTTCTTCAAGTGACCATGTTCAAAGACAGAAAACTGGCAGCAACAAGGGCAAAGAAATGACCTGGTATACCCTTCTCTTATAGGAGAAGAAAATATTCCCTGAGACACCCCCATCCCAGCAGACTTCCCCCCTTGGTATTAGCCAGAAGTGGATCATGTGGTCACTTAGGCCAGGGGCTGGATCCCCCTTCCTTGAGAGCTAGAGATCTCCACCCAAAACTCAAACGGCATCAGAGAACGAGGAATAGGGCATGGCTTTGGAGTAGGCAAAGAATAGCGTCTGCCTAAGGATTAACTAATGATGAGGCCGATTTTTGAACTTGGAAAGGCAACCTAAAAATTTGAGCTATTTTTTTCTGAGTGGAACCAAGCAATAGCTTGATTCCAACCTTCCCTATGATTGATAACTCATTTTAAAAGAGAATAAACTTTTCAAATAGTTTCAGATGGTTTTCAAACTGTAGAAGCACCAAAATTGACTGAGTAGCTTTTACAAGTTCTGCATGGTCTTTTCTAATGAAATTTAACGGTCCACAGTCAGGCCCCTCAGCTGCACAGAGTCACATGGTGGGAGGCCATAAATTGAATAGCATCCCACAGCCTGCCCTCTTATAGTCAAAACTCTTATATGCATAATGGCTGGTCCATCAGGATCACGGGAGTGATCTTTCACAATGGTTAAACAAGCAATCAAACAGGACGATAGTAATGGCTTCCAACCAAAGCATGCTGCTGCGTGTAGGAAAGAAAGGCCAGGATGTGAACACACAGGTTCCAGAGAGATGTGAAGCCAATGCCCAGCATGTGATCCAGGCCCCTGTGATTCAGAGCCGCGGGCTCTGGCAGCCTGCCCCAACAGGTGGCCCCTTTGATTCTCCCGACTCATGTGTTTCACATTCTGTTTATGAACCTCTGCACACTCAGTTCAGCAGATGAGCAAATGAAGACACAATCAAACAAGGACAAGTAATAGCAAGAAAAATAATATACCTTTTTTTTTTTTTTTTTTTTTTAGCGGTACGCGGGCCTCTCACCGTTGTGGCCTCTCCCGTTGCGGAGCACAGGCTCCGGACGCGCAGGCTCAGCGGCCATGGCTCACGGGCCCAGCCGCTCGGCGGCACGTGGGATCTTCCCAGACGGGGGCACGAACCCATGTCCCCTGCATCGGCAGGCGGACTCTCAACCACTGCGCCAGCAGGGAAGCCCTAATATAATTTTTAAACCTAGAAATCTCGAAATGCCAGCTCTGTAAAGATAGTATTATGATGTGGTGGGTTTTATATACTTTTAGAAGATTTGGCCGCTCTTCTTCCTCAATATCAGTGTTTCCCAAATTTTTTTCAGTCTATGACTTTGTGGGATCTGTCCCCACACTCTTGTCCTATTCTGACAGTCCCCCCTGCCTTTAAGACCCAGGCATGAACATAATCCACACAGTCCTGCCCCACAAAAACTTGGGGGAAATAGGTGCAGGGGTAGAAATTACAAATTTATATGTAGCGAGTAAAACACTTTGTTTCACAAAGGCAACTCCCTTGACCACTTCAGTGCATAGCCTTAACTTTGTAGATCAATGTTTCCTAATGCCAGAAGAAGGTAAGGAAGTGGTCAAAAGAACAACAAAACATATTTAAAAATTTAAACTTTAAAGCATTGACTCCTGCCATGAACCACAGTCTACCCAAACTTCTCCCAGAAATTCAAATATGGCTATGGAGTTGCTCTCTCTGCTTCAGTCAAACATTACACTTTTTATGACCTGTTGTCAATATTATCGGCACCCCCAATACACACACACACACACACACACACACACACACACACACACACACATACTCAAAAATTGTAATAGAATTTGCATTCTGTGGCGAACGGGTGAAAAGAAAGGGATCCATGAGAATTGGTGTCAGCTTCCAACTGTATCCCCTTCTCCTGGGTCCCTGGGAGAAGCAGGGGGTGAGGGCTGTGATGCTGGGCCCTAAACCCTACTCCACTCACAGGTCTCGGCTCTGGAACAGAGTGTGCAGCTGGGCACACTCTTCACTGAACTGGAGTTCTTTTGCATTTCCGTATTTAGTTCAAGGTATTGAGAAAAACCCTGTTTCATTTTCAGTCATTTCATGTAAAGGATTAGTGAATAGATACCATTTAGCTCTAAAACTACATAAGCTTTAGAATTCACATGATTCATAAAAGAAAGATAAATAAATGTGCAAGAAAGTTTTTGTCCAAACCCACCAAATTAAGAAAATGCTGAAGATAAAGAGAGCAAGATGGAATGTAGCCTCTTTATAAAAACTGATCTACTGTAACGAGAGAGATTGTGTTATTATGTGTGTGAGCTGAGGTTTGTTTCATTATAGTTATGTATGTCTTCAATGAAATCACATTCTAAACATTTTCAGAATTTTCCCATATATACTTAAATCAGAAGCTTGCTGCTTTTTATGTGAAGGAAACTTCTATTTGTTTTATAAATTTCATGTGAGAATTGCAATAGCCCTCCCTTATTGGCATAAGGCCTCCAAACCTCAATCCATAAGAATTGTCCAGAGCCTACTCTATGCCTTGCCCTGTGCTAAGTGTTTGTATATACTTACTTTTAAGTAATAGTCTCTTCAATTTAGTGACTAGAAAAGTGTTCAAAAGTTATTAGAAGATGTGATGCAATAAAAAGGAAGTAGTATTACTTATGCAGTACTCAAAATGCAGAACCTGAATGTAAGCATGAGGAAGCATAAGACAACCCTAAAATGAGGGGCATTCTGTAAAACAGTGGCCAATACTCTTCAAAAATATTAATGTCTTGAAAGATAAAGTAGGCTGAGGGAATGTTCCAGATTCAAGAAGGCTAAAGAGGGCTTCCTTGGTGGCGCAGTGGTTAAGAATCCGCCTGCCAATGCAGGGGACACGGGTTTGAGCCCTATTCCGGGAAGATCCCACATGCCACAGAGCAACTAAGCCCATGCGCCACAACTACTGAGCCTGCGCTCTAGAGCCCATGAGCCACAACTACGGAGCCCGCGTGCCTAGAGACCGTGCTTCGCAACAAGAGAAGCCACCGCAATGAGAAGCATGCGCACCGCAACGAAGACCCAAGACAGCCAGTAAATAAATAAATTTTCCTTTGGAAAAAAAAAAATAAGAAAAGAATGCTGGAGACAGACAGTTGGGTGTAGGGAGTGGGCATTAAATCAATTATGTGCAATGGGAACTCGACCTCTGTGTTTCCCCTTCTTTGTCTCCACTCCTGGGAAATAGGTCAGAGAAAACAATACCAGATGTGCATTAAAACATTGTCCCTATTACACTCTCCGTAGAAATCAGGCTTGACCCTCTGCCCTGGCTGTAGGGTGAGCATGTCACCCTCATAGCTCCCCTCCAGCTGTGGCCCCCAGCCCCTGACTTGGTTGCCTGGAGCAACACAAACTCCAGGCCACTGCTCAACCCGTGGGGAAGCTCTTCCTGTCCCTGTGGAGCTGCTCTGTGTGACACAACAGCCACTGGCACATGTGGCCACTGAGCACTTGCAATGTGCTGGTCTAAAATACACACTGGACTTCAAAGACCTTGCATGAAAAAAATATAAAATATCTGGGCTTCCCTGGTGGCGCAGTGGTTGGGAGTCCGCCTGTCGATGCAGCGGACACGGGTTCATGCCCCGGTCCGGGAAGATCCCACATGCCGCGGAGCAGCTGGGCCCGTGAGCCATGGCCGCTGAGCCTGCGCGTCCGGAGCCTGTGCTCCCCAACGGGAGAGGCCACAACAGTGAGAAGCCCGCGTACTGCAAAATAAAATAAAATAAAATAAAATATCTCATTAATAATTTTACACATTGATTACATGCTGAAATGATGTTTTAGAGATATCGAGTTAAATGGAACATAGTCTGAGAAGAATTTCAACTGTTTCTCTTTAGTTTTTTAAAATGTGGCTGCCAGGAAATTTAAAGTTACACACGTGGCTCACATTATATTTGTACTGGACAGTGCTACCCAGCTGGGACTGAGCAGCCCCTTTCATCGTGCCCTCAAGTGTGCACCCTGACATATTTCTACCGTAGCCCCTGCACAAGTTTCTTCACCTGGCTGCTAACTCCAACTGGACTGCCAGCGCCATAATGCTTGGTGCCCTTTTATCCTCAGTTTCTAGCATTGTGCCTGCAACACCTAACAAAGGGTGTCATGGAGTTAATCACTACTATTCTTTTTTTTTTTTTTTGTAATCAGGGTGAAATTCACATAACATAACATGAACCATTTTTTATAGTAAATATTTTATACTTTATTTATTTAACATTTTTATTGGAGTATAATTGTTTTACAATGGTGTGTTAGTTTCTGCTTTATAACAGAGTGAATCAGTTATACATATACATATATCCCCATATCTCCTCCCTCTTTTGTCTCCCTCCCACCCTCCCTATCCCACCCCTCTAGGTGGTCACAAAGCACCGGTCTGATCTCCCTGTGCTATGCGGCTGCTTCCCACTAGCTATCTATTTTACATTTGGTAGTGTATATATGTCCATGCCACTCATATGAACCATTTTAAAGTGAACAATTCAGTGGCATCTAGTACATTCACCATGTTTTCCAACCACCACCTCTATTTAGGTCCCAAACTTTTTCACCATGCCAAAATGAAACCCATACTCATTAAGCAGTTATTCCCCATTCTCACCTCCCTGTAGCCCCTGGCAATCACCAATCTGTTTTCTTTCTATGCATTTGCCTATTCTGGATATTTCATATAATAGAATCATACAACATGTGACCTTTTTCGTCTGGTTTCTTTCACTTAGCCTATTGTTTTCCAGGTTCATCCACATTGTAGCACGCATCTGTGCTTCATTCCTTTTTTAAAAAAATGTTCCTTCTTCTATTCACATTACTCCCTCCTACCTGAATGCACTCTCCCCGTGCCTCCTCTGTGCTTATCCAGCTTAACTCATCACTCAAGAACTAAGTCATACTTTCTCCATAAACATTTCTCTACATCCTCCATCTTCTCTGAACTCCTTTAGCTCTATCTACATTACTTAATTTAAACGCCACACACCAGTGATGTGTAGGATTGGTGTTTAAATAATCCAGCAGATAATGGTGTGGGGAGGGGGATGAATAAGACGAGATCGGCCATATATTGATGATCATTGGAGCAAGTGATGCGTACATGGAACTTGATTATGTCATTCTCTCTATATTGTGTATGTTTGAAAGTTTCCAGAATAAGAATTTCAAAAGGTGTTTCACACTATTACCTGTTCTATGAGTCTCATTCTCCCCATGAGATCCTATGCTCCTCTGAGGTCAGAGATCGTCATTCATGCCTTGGTTGATGGTGGCTAGTATAGAAAGGCAGAGGCTAGTATAGAAAGGCAGACCTCCACTGGTGAATTAAATTCTATCTGAGGTGTTAAAAAATTTCATTGAGAAAAAGCTGAATTTAGACATGAGAATAAAGATCCAAGAGGCTATTCCAGCTTCAGTTTCCTGACCTTTCTTCTACAGTTAAAATCCCTTTTGATTTTTGCTCTAACTTCTTTCTTGGGCTTACAATTGATCTCCCATGAATGAGCTCAATGCACTGGCTCCTGTGATCTGAGACATGTCTGGATAGTCCATAATTATCAAAAATCTGGAAGCCAGGTTTCCATTCAGATTTCTATTTTTGCCCCTCCCTTCTCTCTGTCTGCTTAGATCCCCTTCTAGTTCTCTCTTGTGTCCCACTGATCTACGGGCACCAAAAGTAGAAAAGAAAGGCGTCGTTGCTTCCACATCCACTCATTAAACTTTCATGTCTTATTCTCCTTCTACACTAATAATTCAGAGAAAATACTTTAATAACAAAACTAGCACTTAGTATGGTAACCCACACTTTTCTACACCTACTGCTCTTTCTAATTTCAAATGGGCAACTCCTTAAGAATAGTCTCGTCAAAAAACGTTTGCAGCCAGCACCCCAAGAAGAAAACTCCTTTACCGGAGTCTAGTGTCTGATTCCTGCAGGTAGAAAATCAGGCTAAAAATACAACAGCGGTTGCCACTTTGTGATAGCAGAGGTGACCAGAAAACGATGCGCTGACCTTTTCTCCTCTTTCCCTGAAAAGCGAGGGAAAATATTTTCACGGAAGAGTAATTTCAAAGCTTAGCAAACCTAGAAACCAGGGGGTTTAATTATTTATTCATGTGGGGAGCACCCAGACAGGAGAGGCCGAGGAACTGGACACAAAACAGAAGTCTCTGCGTCATTTGTTAATGCTTAAATCTAAAAACTGTGACTCTGATTATAACATGTTAAAAAGCCCACATTAGGACAAAACAGTCACATGGGCTTTCTCTCTCTCTGAACTGATTCCTTTATCTTCAGTTTATTCGTGCCTTCTGCTCTGCCAAATATCAAAATCTTTGTTTCAGCAAGTCATGTAACCTCTGAGAGTTACTTCCCATCACTGCTCTTATCACACACTCTTCTTATACACAGAATTTTTTTGCTAAATCACCTGCTGTATAACTGTGATAGGCAGAATAATGGCGCCCCCAAAGATATCCACATCCTAATCCGGGAACCTGTGAAGCTGTCCTGTGGCAAGAGGGAATTAAAGGCTGCAGATGGTATTAACGTTGCTAATCAACGGACTTTAAGACAAGGAAATTAACCTGGATTATCCAGGTGAGCCCAATGTAATCACAAGGTTTTATAAGTGAGAGAGGGAGAAAGGAAAGTCAGTGTCAGAGTGATTGGGTGTGAGAAGGACGTGCCCGGCCGCGGCTGGCTTTGAAGATGGAAGCGGGCCCGAGCCAGGAAATGCAGGGAGACCTCTAGAAGCTAGAAAAGGTAAAAGAAACAGATGCTTCACTGGAGCTTCCCTGCTGCCGCTTTGATTTTAGCCCACTGAGACCCATACCAGAAAGCAAGGTATTAGATTTGTGTAGTTTCAAGCCTCCAGGTTTCTGCAAATTCTGCTAACAGTGGCGATAGGGAACTTATCCAACAGCTATTTACAAGAGTTGGAGAGGAAAGGGCCTTCATTTTTATTATCTTGCTTAAAAACAGCAGTTTGAACTAAAAAATTCCTAAAACTAAAGGGAGCTCCCCCACTGCCTGCCGTGACACCTGGGTGTGGCTGCCACCTGCCCCTCCACGAGCCTTCCTTGAGGTGGCTGCTACCTTTCTCCCAGCTCAGAGGCTACTCCTCAGGTTGGGACTGTGGTGGCACGAGGGGTGCCAGAACCCAGGCCGCTGAGAGGCCATTTAGGACGTTCTCAGAAGTTGACTATTTGCTCAACAGCATTTCCACCAGGATAATCATGTGGATAATACCAGGTAATTGCGAGGGTTCCCTTCTTTGAAGGAACTATTTCAAACCTTTTTCACAGTATAATTTTATTTTACAAGGAAAAAAAAACAGGCTTGAAGATATTTCTTATCCAAAATAGCCCAGTATCTTGAAACCTACAAAGGACTTTATATGTTGTCAGCTGTTGATTATCAAGGCACTGATTAGCCAATTTGTGGTGCTTTGAAATTAAGAATTTCTGGTGCCTTGGCCTCCATGCAGCTGCCTACCTTTTGCCTGTTGCCTTAGTTCATTGCTATCGCCTGTTGATGGGAGAGGGAAGGAGAGAAGACTTGATCATTGTGTCTGTCACCCTAAATACGATCTCGTTACCTAAGAGTCTGACACTTCCAGTTTTCTTAGAGACAGAAAGAGCTCATCTGGCCAAAAATAGAAGCCAGAACTAATCGTAAGCAACAAAGGGAAATCATACTTTTCAAAAATCAATAGTGAGTTTCCCCTACAGTGAAGAGCTTTTTTTAATTATAAAAGTTATTCATGTTTGTTGTAAAAAGAAAACAGAACTATATAGATTATATGTAATTTATGTAATATACATTACATGAAACCAACAGCTACTTCCATTATTCACTTACTCATCTGTATTTGAAAACAGTTTTGTTTCAGTTGTGCATTTGTTCCCTTCCCTGTTGCTCGCTTCATATTTGCTTCAAAGGCTGTAAAAGCAGCTCTAAAGAGCTGTGTGTGGCCTTAGGGTAGGGAGTTTCACAGACTATTTATTTCTATTCATCATTAGCACAACTGAAACATAAATCACTACCACAAATTTTCCCCTCACCCCTGACCAGGGCTTCTATATGTACTGGAAACGGTTATGTGGGTGTGACTTAGAGAACGATCACATGCAGTAAAGTCATGTTGCCACATTTTCTGCACATTCTGTAACCAGAAACGATTTGATAAGATGTATGTTCTGGGCAAGCTTGTTTTTACATTTAATGCTTGCTTTCTGTAACATGAAATAAATATGCTGTATGTTGAATGCAGTTGGTCCTGAGTGATACAACACAAGTAAATGCTTTGAGAGCAGTTATCAGAAATGATGCAGGTGGTTCCAAAAGTTATATGGAATTGCACAGATATCCTAAATGCACTTTTGAGTAAGTTTCTCAACTACTGGAGGTGGTGCAGCTACTTCAGTCCCCTTTCGGCACAGCGTATGTTTTTATCCATGTATGTCATCCACCATTTCAAGTGATGGAAGAGATCGTTCCCTGTCTTAGTGTCCTCTTGGGGGAAGGGGATGTACAAGCACTAGCTAGCGCTGGGAAGAGGTGGTCATCTAAATTATGGCAAAAGAAGCATAACTGTGACATTTCAACATGAGCTGGGTGAGTGAATCACCAAACGAGTCACAGCAAGTTAATAATCAGTGAGGTTGGAGAAAAATGGTACAGATGAACCGGTTTGCAGGGCAGAAATTGAGACACAGATGTAGAGAACAAACATATGGACACCAAGGGGGGAAAGCAGCGGCAGGTGGGGATGGTGGTGTGATGAATCGGGCGATTGGGATTGACATGTATACACTGATGTGTATAAAATTGATGACTGGGCTTCCCTGGTGGCACTGTGGTTGAGAATCTGCCTGATAATGCAGGGGACACGGGTTCGAGCCCTGGTCTGGGAAGATCCCACATGCCGCAGAGCAACTAGGCCTGTGAGCCACAACTACTGAGTCTGTGCGTCTGGAGCCTGTGCTCCGCAACGAGAGGCCGCGATAGTGAGAGGCCCGCGCACCACGATAAAGAGCGGCCCCCGCTTGCCACAACTAGAGAAAGCCCTCGCACAGAAACGAAGACCCAACACAGTCAAAAATAAATAAATTTTTTAAAAAATTGATGACTAATAAGAACCTGCTGTATAAAAAATAAAATAAAATTCAAAAGTTCAAAAAAAGAAACGAACAGAATGAATGAACAGAATCTAATTCAAAATATAAGATAACAAAACATTTCAAAAATTAAAAAAAATCAGTGAGGTTGGAGATTGAAATTTTATTTGGGGAAGGCTATCAAAATAGGGCCCATAGGAAAGTAAGTCCCTTTAACTAGAAATATGGAATAGCAACACTGCAATGGTGTGCATCTGAAAAGTGAATAAATAGATACTAAGAGCAAGTGAGTCAGAAGCACATGAGTGGTTGAACTCCAGAGACCAGATCAAGCCATGCAGCTTAATACCATCACATGATCTGCCCCGAGGCCCATATTTAATGAAAATAAGGAGTGGAGCACAGCAAAAACCAGAAGAACACTGTTGCTCTTAGCGGATGGAGCCAGAGGAGTTACAAGCTAAACCTTGATTGCCGGGATCTGTGAGGATTCAGCATGGGATGTCTCTACTGTTTCCTGGGATTTCTGCTGCTGGCTGCAAGACTGCCACTTGACGCTGCCAAACGTGAGTAACTGTCCATTTCTGTATTTTTAACCCATTCTCTGGCTATTGCCTGAAGTGATGGGTTTGTCTGAAGTAACTCTGCCTGAGCCCAAAGTTGGACTTTAGGAAGCATTCACACTCACTTGTTTCTTCTTCTGAAAACCGTTGGGGATGTTGAAAGTACAGCAGAATGCGTTCAGTCCCCATTCTTTGCTCCAGGCTCTTGAAGTGAAAGACGTGCAGCCCCTCTGCTGTGGAGCTTTTTTCTATCAAAATTGCCACCCACTCTGTTAGAGACATTGCGGGGGTGGGGCGGGCGATGAAGGGCACAGTCTCTGGCTTGAGACCACAGCAACGCTACCCACTAAATTTTGTTTCGTTGCCATCCAACAGGAAAGAGCCTCAGATGAAATGGGGCCCCAAATCTGGAATCAGACTTTCTAATAATCCCAACCCAGAAGCTATCGCCAATCCTGCTGAGGGAATTCCCTGGTGATCCTGGTGGTTTGGACTCCACGCTTTCACTGCCGAGGGCCCAGCTTTGATCCCTGGTCAGGGAACTAAGATCCCACAAGCCGCTCGACAAAAAAAAAAAAAAATCCTGCTGATAGGTTTTCACAGACCTGCAGGAGTTTGCTGCCACTGTAGTGAGGATACTGAGAAAAGCGCTAAAACCCTGGGTCTCTTTTCTAGTTAGAGTAGAGGCTGGGGACTTTTTAACAATGCTGATGCCCAGATCAATGAGATGAGAATCTTTGGAGGTGGGGTTGGAGCATCCTTGTTTAAAAATCTCCTCTTGTGATTGGAACGGAAGCCGGAGCTGCGAGCCACTGAGCTCACCGGTGGCCCACTTGTCCAGTCCAGGGGATGGGCGGCCATGGCAGCCCCTATCCTCCAGTGGAGTGGGAGAAGGAAGTGAATTAGACATCTCCCAGAAGGTCCACTCCACCTCACTCCAGTAGAGTGACAACGTTCCCTGGAGGAAAAGTCCTGATTTTGCCAGACGACTTCACGGGAGGGAGGTGGGGGGGGAGGTAGGCGCTGAGAAGGGACCCACCGTGTGTGCTCACTGAGCTGGCCGCCTTAAGTCAGTCGGCTAGTCCTCACAGCCCCCTTTGTGGAGCACATGGTCCTCCCACTCTTCAACGGGTGAGCAAACGAGGAGCCCAGGTCCGGCTTTTCACCTGCTGGGCCCAGATCGGAGAGTGGAGGATCCTGGACACACGTGCACGCGTTCCTCTCACTCCTCCCAGCGGGAGAGAAAAGCCCTACAGCGAAGAGGTCCTTGCAGAGTGCGATGCCCGGCGGCGGCTGGGTGGAGGAGAAAGAGAGGGGGGCGCTGCAGGCTCGTGGAATGGGGCGGGGGGGACGCTGGGCGCGCCGGGAGCCCGCGGTGCTGGGGTTCCGGGATGGGGACCTGGGCTGGGGGGTAGGGGAGGAGAGTGTCAGGAGGCCAGTTGTGCCGCCAGCGCTGAGGCCGGTGACGGGGCAGGAAGAGGAGCCGCGACTTTGACCCAGGAGCCCAGATGCAGGGGCTGTGCCGGCGCGGGGCCGGGCCGGAGAGCGGCGGCCCGGGATTTGTCACTCGTCTGGGCCGCACGGGGCCTTGCAACAGCCCGGGGAGGCCGGGCAAGCTGGCGCTGTTCCCCTGTCCCGGGCAAGGGGGAAGGGCCGCACGGCGGATACGAGGACGAGGAAGGCTTTCGTGGCAGCCGCTGTCCTTCCTGCCAGCTGTGGGGCTGGACCACGAGTGACTGGCCCCTGCACCTAATTCTAGCCTCCGGTCCACCGGCACCGCCTTGCTCTGCTCAGCAAGGCAGATCAGCCTGAGGCTGGCCGGCAGTTTGAGAGGAGGCCCAACCTATTACCACGTAAGAAAACCTGCTGTGCCTGGCTTCACCTTGCCTTAAGAAGAAATATCCTGGCCGCAAAAAATAAGGATGGGTAGAATTTAGCAGTATATAAGACACCAAGGGATTCCTTGCCATTTTCCAGTCACAGCCGTGGTAAAAAGAGGAAGGAGAGGCTATTGACAGAGTAGCTCACAAGTGGCCAAGCCGCCATGTCTCTGCTAGTAGAGCAGGGCGTCTGAAGGGTAGAGGGAACAGCCACAGGGGTGCTGGGTGTGACCCCATTTACCTTCACATCTATTCCCCTCCCCACTTTCTTTTTTAAAGTCTTACTGTTGGGGTTTTTTAATTTTTTATTCTATTTTTTAATTCTACTTTTTATTTTGAGGTTATTGTAGATTCACATGCACTTTCAAGAAATAATACAAAGAGGTCCCCGCTATGTACTCTGCGGGGTTTCTCCCAATGGTAACATTTTGCAAAGTTGTAGTACAATGTGGCAACCAAGATATTGACATTGACACGGTCAAAATACAGAACAGTCACATCACCACAAAGATCCAAACCCACTTCCCTTTCCCACTCCACCCAACCCCCAGCCCCTGGCAACCACTAATCTATTCTCTAGTTTTATAATTTTGTAACTTCAAGAACGTTAGAGAAATGGAATCATACAGTATGTAATTTAGGGGAACTGGCTCTTTTTTACTCAACGTAATTTATTGAGGTTGTTGTGTGTATCAATAGCTAGTTCTTTATCACTGAGTGGTACACCGGACTACGTGGATGTACCACAGTTTATCCATTCGCCCACTGAAAAATTTCTGGGTTGTTGCAGCTTAGGCTATTATGAGTAAAGCTGCTCTGAACATTAATGTACAGGTTTTTATGTGAACATAAGTTTCCATTTTTCTGGGACAAATGCCCATGAGTACGACTGCTTGGTTGCATAGTAATTGCATGTTTAGTTTCACAAGAAACTGCCAGACTGTTTTCCAGAATGGCAGTACCACTTCCACCAGCAGTGTATGAGTGATTCAGTTTCTGTACATCTGCACCTACATCTGATGTCGTTTGCTTTTAATAAATTTATTTATTCTACTTTTGGCTGCATTGGGCCTTCGTTGATGTGTGTGGGCTTTCTCTAGTCAGGGCGAGCAGGGGCTACTCTTCGTTGTGGTGGTCAGGCTTCTCATTGCGGTGGCTTCTCTTGCTGCAGAGCACAGGCTCTAGGCACGCGAGCTTCAGCAGTTGTGGTGCGGGGGCTCAGTAGTTGTGGCTCATGGGCTTAGTTGCTCTGTGGCATGTGGGATCTTCCCGGACCAGGGCTTGAACCCGTGGTCCCTGCATTGGCAGGCAGATTCCTAACCACTGAGCCACCAGGGAAGCCCCTGATGTCAGTATTTTTAATTTTAGTCTTTCTGATAGGTATGCAGTGATATCTCATTGTGGTTTTAATGTGCATTTACTCACTGGCTAATGATATTAAACATCTTTTCATGTGTTACTTTGTCTTCTGTACATCCTCATCTGTGAAATGTCTGTTCAGGTCTTTTACCTGGATTATTTGATTTTTTAACACTGAGTTTTGAAAATCCTTTATATGTTCTAGATATTATTCCTGTTTTGGAAATGTGGTTTGCAAATATTTTTCTCCCTGTAATGTGCCTTTTTACCCTCTTCACATGGTATTTCACAGAGCAAAATTTTTTAATTTTAATGAGGCCCAGTTTATCAGTTTCTCTGTTATAGATTATGGTTTTGGTGTTAAGTCTAAGAATTCTTGCCTACCTAGAACCTGAAGATTTTTCCTATGTTTTTTACTTTTTTACAGTGCCATGTGTTGAAAGGCTATCTTTTCTCCATTGGATTATATTTGCAAAAATCCGTAGGGCATATCTGTGAGTCTATTTCTGGGGTCTATAGTCTGTTCTATGGGCCTATGTGTCTATTCCTTGTCACTTGCCTTTTAAGTTTGTATTTTTCCTTGATTTTTGACATTTATTTTTTTCAATTTATTTTTATTTATTTATTTATTTTTTGGCTGTATTGGGTGTTCGTTGCTGCTCACAGGCTTTCTCTATTTGCAGCGAGCAGGGACTACTCTTCATTGCAGTGCCCGGGCTTCTCATTGTGGTGGCTTCTCTTGTTGCGGAGCGCGGGCTGTAGAGCACGGGGGCTTCAGTGGATGCAGCGCATGGGCTCTAGAGCACAGGCTCAGTAGTTGTGGTGCACGGGCTTAGTTGCTCCGCAGCATGTTGTATCTTCCCGGACCAGGGCTCGAACCCATGTCCCCTGCATTGGCAGGTGGATTCTTAACCACTGTGCCACCAGGGAAGCCCAGACTTTTGACATTTAAAATCAGAGGAGAAATCTGTGTTTGAATTATGTTTCTGGAAACACTGACATTCACTCAGGATCTGAGGAAGAGGAAGACTTCGGAAGAGTAGAAAAAACTGATCCTGGGACTCAAAGATGCCAATCTTCATTTCTACTTGATTACAGATGACTCTGAGTGAATCGTATCACTTCTCTAGGCCTGAATTTCTTTTTTTTTTTTTTTTTTTTTTTTTTTTTTGCGGTACGCGGGCCTCTCGCTGTTGTGGCCTCTCCCGTTGCGGAGCACAGGCTCCGGACGCGCAGGCTCGGCGGCCATGGCTCACGGGCCCAGCCGCTCCGCGGCATGTGGGATCTTCCCAGACCGGGGCACGAACCCGTGTCCCCTGCATTGGCAGGTGGGCTCTCAACCACTGCGCCACCAGGGAAGCCCTAGGCCTGAATTTCTTCGTCTGTAAATGAAAGGATTTGAACGAACTACTCTTAGTTCTTTCTATATAGAACATTCTACCATTCCATGGCTCAACATTCAACTGAATTTCCAGTTATAATAAACATTTATTGATAAACATAAATTTCCTGCCCTCACTTTGTTCCTTTTTGGAAACAGATACTATCTCACAGTATCACAGGACATGTGGTTTTTTGCCTGATGTGAAGGCCCAGAGAAGAAACATGGCCTGAAATCCCACAGCCTGTTTCGTAGTGGGTTCTGTAACTTCCAGCTCAATGTTCTTTCCCACTCCATCTGCCTCCATTATAAGAAGGGAATTACATGCTTCCCCTTCCTCCTACCAACAAAGAGGAATAGAAGGCAGAGGCTAGTGGCATCCATTCAGTATGGCTTCTCTGAGTACCTTCTAAATACCGCCCCTCATAGGAGGCCTCTTTCAGGATGTAAGAGAAAAGGCAGCGTTCCTGGCTCTGAGTCCATAGCCAGACCAAGACACGAGACCATATGACTAGATGAGACAACAGTTTATAGCAGTGTATGATTAGGGGCTGGCAAGGGTTATAGACAGTGGCGCTTTTGCCTGTGAGTAACAGATACTCAAATAGGTTGAGTAAGACATTTATTGTCTCAATCCACCCAAAGGTAGACAAGGCTGGAGGAAGAGCTCAACAATATTGTCAAGGACTCTTTCTTTTCATCCATCTATTCTGACACCCTTGGTGTGCTGGCCTGCTTCCTCAGATTTTTTCCCTCATGGTTAAATATGGCTGTCACAGTCCAGGCATCACATCATCATACTACTGTCTCCAAAATCAATTCTCAGGAGGAAAAAAATGGAGTTTTTTCCCACTTTTTTTTTTTTTTTAATAATAGAGAAAAATGTTTCCCAGACGCCTCCATCAGACTTACACTCAGCTCCCGTCAGCCAGGATCTAATCATCAGTTCCTGCCCAAACTGTGAGGAAAGCTAGGAAAGTGATCCTCTAGAATTTTGAATCATTATGGTAAAAACTCTGCAACAAGAGAAAGAGGACAGGTGCAGGCAGGAACTGTCTGCTACAGTCCTCAAAGACAGGACAGACAATGTGACCACCAGACTTATCGGGAAAGGCAAAAAGACAGACATCAAGATTGGCAAGAAATTTAAAAGAATTGGAATACTATAAGCCCTGGAGCAACCACTCGAAACAAAGAGGTATAGCTAATAAGTCAATAATGCAGATAAAATGGAATCCAAAAATAATCCCAGTAAGTATAAGAAAAGAAGAAAAAAGGAATAAAGGACAGAATGGATAAATAGAAAACATATAGTAGACAAATCCCACAATATTGATAATTACATTAAATGTAAATTACCTAAACACTCCAAATAAAGGGTAAAAATTATTAGACTATTTTTTTTAAAAAAACAACTATGCTGTCTACAAGAAACCCGCTTCAAATATAAAAATATTTATAGGTTAAAATTAAAAGGATGGGGACTTTCCTGGTGGCACAGTGGTTAAGAACCCTCCTGCCAATGGAGGGTACACGGGTTTGATCCCTGGTCTGGGAAGATTCCACATGCCACAGAGCAACTAAGCCGGTGCACAACAACTGCTGAGCCTGTGCTCTAGAGCTCGTGAGCCACAACTATTGAGCCCGTGTGCCACAACTACTGAAGCCCACGCACCTAGGGCCTGTGCTTTGCAGCAAGAGAAGCCACCACAATGAGAAGCCTGCGCACCACAATGAAGAGTAGCCCCCACTCGCCACAACTAGAGAAAGCCCGCGTGCAGCAATGAAGACCCAAGACAGCCAAAAGTAAATATAAATTAATTAATTTAAAAAAAATTTAAATATGTAAAAAAAGTAAAAGGATGGAAAAAGATGTACCAGTTAAACACTAAGCACTAATATCAAAGTATTCTTCAGAACAAGGAATATTAGCAAAGAAAAAAAAGTCAATTCCTAATGTTAAAAGGGTCAATTTATCAAGAAGACTTAACAATTTAAAATAGAGCTTCAAAATACATAAAGCAGATAATGCCAACTGAAAGACAAAGTTGGCAAATTGGCACATCCATAATTACAGATGAAGATTTCAACATTCCTCTTTCAGTAACGAAATAACAAGCATACAGAAAATCAACAGGAACAGAGAAGTTGCCAAAGACAATACCAACCAGCTTGACATAAGTGACATTAAAAAAACACAATACTACACAACTGTATATGGAACGTTCACCAAGACAGACCATGTGCTGGGCCATAAAAACATTTGTTCAGCAGTGGGCCCTCTAGGACTGGTACACGTCTCCTGGAACCTTGGAGGCATTCCTCAGCCTGGCACTCCTTGAGCCAAGTAAACCGTTCAGAACGGAAAAAGATGAAAAACTGCTCTGAAGATCATTGGCATCAGTGTCTTTCCTAATGATAGTGTATCAAATCCAAATATTCAGAAGACATGTTTTGAGAAACCAAATGATGTCTAAGAAATACTGACATTCAAAACTTTTCCTTGTTTCACTTAAAGTACGTAAAGAGATAGGGTCTAGGGTCTGAGTACGTGTATTCAAGGTATTTCCAGTACACATTTTTTTAAAAAGCACTTTCTATCTGCTTCACGTATTGGAAATATTATGTATGTGCTTTCCAATCTTATGAAGTGAAAAGTTGCTTTAACCATTGTTAGATAATACTAAATGAGAGATGAGGTAGACAAAATAATGTTTTTTTCAAATATTTTTATAGGCGTTCATGATGTGCTGAGCAATGAAAGACCTTCTGGTTATATGCGGGAGCACAGGCAATTAAATGGCTGGTCATCAGATGAAAACGACTGGAATGAAAAACTCTATCCAGTGTGGAAGAGGGGAGACTCGAGGTGGAAAAACTCTTGGAAAGGTAAATCAAAAGACTCAACCAAAACAACTGTAATTTCTTTTTTTTTTTAATTTCAAGTGTACAACATAGTGATTCAATTTTTTTAACTGAAGTATAGTTAATTTAGAATGTTGTGTTAATTTCTGCTTACAGCCAAGTGATTCCGATGTATATATATTTATATGTTCATATATATATGAAGACACACATTCTTTTTTTAAATATTCTTTTCCATTATGGCTTATCTCAGGATATTGAATATAGTTTTATAGTTCCCTGTGCTATACAGTAGGACCTTGTTTTATATCCATTCTATATGTAACAGTTTGCATCTGCCGACACCAAACTCCGAGTCCATCCCTCCCCAACCTCTCCTCCCCCTTGGCAATAACAAGTCCGTTCTCTATGTCTGTGAGTCTCTTTCTGTTTCGTAGATAGGTTCATGTCATATTTTAAATTCCACACATAAGTGCTATCGTATGGTATTTGTCTTTCTCTTTCTGACTTCACTTAGTATGATAAACTCTAGGTCCATCCATGTTGCTGCAAATGGCATTATTTCCTTCTTTTCTATGGATGAGTAGTAGTCTATTGTATATATGTACCACATCTTCTTTATCCATGCATCTGTTGATGGACATTTAGGTTGTTCCATGTGTTGGCTACTGTGAATAGTGCTGCTGTGAACATAGGGGATCATGTATCTTTTTGAGTTATAATTTTGTCTGGCTATAGTCCCAGGAGTGGGATTGCTGGGTCATGTGGTAATTCTATTTTTAGTTTTTTGAAGAACTTCCATACTGTTTTCCATAGTAACTGTACCAATTTACATTCCCACTAACAGTGTAAGAGGGTTCCCTTTCCTCCACACCCTCTCCAACATTTATTATTTCTGGACTTTTTGTTGATGGCCATTCTGACTGGTGTGAGTTGATACCTCACTGTAGTTTTGATTTACATTTCTCTAATAATTAGCAATATTGAGCATCTTTTCATGTTCCTATTGGCCATCTGTATGTCTTCTTTGGAGACATGTCTAGTTAGGTCTTCTGCCCATTTTCCGATTGGGTTGTTGGATTTTTGTTGTTGAGTTGTATGAGCTGTTTGTATATTCTGGAAATTAATCCCTTGTCAGTCACATCGTTTGCAAATATTTTCTCCCATTCCGCAGGCTGTCTTCTAATTTTGTTTATGGTTCCCTTGGCTGTGCAAAAGCTTGTAAGTTTGATTAGGTTGCATCCGCCAAACAGCTGTAATTTCCTATTTCAGTTAGGCTTGTAGATTGCAGACTCTGAGATCACAGGGCTCATGGTGCGTCCATGAATGACAGTACTCTAGTTACCAAGTGGGAGGCACCTGGATTTGGCAATCTCCTTTATCTCAACAGTATCACTTTCTAAACTCCTCTCCCCCACCACACTCACAGTAAAACCGCCTTAGAAATTTACAACTGGTGCCTCTTGGAAGATTTTGAAGAGCAAGCAGGTTTGGCCTCAAACTTAAGTAACTGATGTGGGAATGGTCATCTTCAGAAGTTCTGAGACTCCAGGGCACTTTGACCATCTCAAAAGTGTGGTTTCTCAGAAAGTTAATATCTTTCTGTTCATATCAAAAGCCAATGAATCCTTCAGTCATTGGTCTTGAAATTGAAAATTGCAAACCTTTAATACCTGTCTCCTCAATCCAATTAAATAGATTTTTAATTATTTTAAGGAAATGTTCTTTCTGTGGTTAGAGAATTCTTCAATTGGTCTGACTTTTTAAGTTTGTCTTCTGGAATGTTGTACTCTGACAGCAAAAGCGAAGAATTCTGCAAATAGTTTGTAAAGAGGCATAAGGATCCTCTGGTTCTTATTTGTAGATTTAACTTTACTTTTTTTTGTTTATCAGTGAAAGGGAAAAGAGGTGTTTGATTGAGCTCTACTTTTCTATGCCCTAGGAGGCCGTGTGCAGGCACTTCTGACCAGTGATGCACCAGCACTGGTGGGCTCAACTATAACATTCGCAGTGAACCTGGTATTCCCCAGATGCCAACAGGAAGGTGCCAGTGGCAACATAGTCTATGAGAAGAACTTCAGAAATGGTAAGGAATGTTAGTCCCATTACAGGAACATGCTAGTTCTCCTAACTACTGGAGACCCTCCTCATAAACCTTAATGCTCACAGGTACTTCTATAAATGCAAGATGCTGCAGTTGTCCCTTGTCACCCCCTCCTCAAGTTGGATGACAGGGAATGTGAATATGTCCCTCCATCAACATCAGTCAAATCCATTTCGGCCAACGGGTGTCTCTCCACTACTTGGAACTCTCCTCAAATCTACGTTGTGAGGCTTGGCCTTTTCTTTTTTTAGCTGCCCTTTGCTGCATGTGGGATCTTAGTTCCCTGACCAGGCATCGAACCCATGCCCCCCTGCATTGGGAGCTCGGAGTCTTAACCACTGGACCGCCAGGGAAGTCCCGAGGCTTGGCCTTTTCTTAGTGCCCAGTTGATTGGACAGAGAATACCTTGTTGATTCTCAGATTCGGATTTTATTACTTGGACTTCTTCTGGCTACTCAAAGAATAGTCAATTTGTCAGATCTTTGTTAATCAGATAGGCTTCTGCTCACAAGAATTCCTTAAACTGTGTGCCTAGCACAAATGCTAAGATGTGTCTATTTTGGTGTTGCTTTGCTCTTAGTTAAAGCAGATAAGCTCTTTGCCCATGTTAAAGAGCACAAATGATTACAAATACATCAAGGGGGATTACCTCGTTAGAACTGTACAGCCTTAAAAGCTCAGGTAATTACTGAGATTCCTCAGTCAGTAACAAGGCTGGTAAGTGCAGTCATGATCTGATTTTATTACTTAGAACTTCTGTGAAACAGTTGATGTGTTTATTTCTTAGTAATTCATCCTCCTCCTATGAGGCAAACAATGAATTCTGTGTAGAAAGAGTTTGATAATTAAAAAGTGTTGTTTATAATCGTCTGGAGCATTTTTTCTTTCCTTCTAAAAAAGTTAATACTTGGGGCTTCCCTGGTGGCGCAGTGGTTGAGAGTCCGCCTGCCGATGCAGGGGACACGGGTTCGTGCCCCGGTCCGGGAGGATCCCACGTGCCGCGGAGCGGCTGGGCCCGTGAGCCATGGCCGCTGAGCCTGCGCGTCCGGAGCCTGTGCTCCCCAACGGGAGAGGCCACGGCAGTGAGAGGCCCGCGTACCGCAAAAAAAAAAAAAAAAAAGTTAATTCTTATGAATGTTTCAAATGACAGTCTAACCCTCTGAGCACTTTTATATGAAAGAGTCCTTGTGACTTATGAAAAGTTATATAAAGTATATATCACCACTAGAAGAAACTAGAATTTTTGAAGAAATGACTAATTCCAGGTGTAGGACAGGGAAAGTACCACATGAACCAGGGACATCTTGTTGTCCCAGAAAACAAGGGAGTAATGGGGACATGTCACAGGGACACGGAAGGCAGCTAGAGGGGCTCCTACTGGCCATATTTGGAACAACTTAAGAGTAAAAAAAATAATGGCTGTAGTAGATTGATAAATAAAAAGGCTCTTCATAAATGTCAGTGACATAAAAAAAACAAGAGGGTGGGGGGATTGTTCTAGATGAAAATATACTGATCATGACTTGTTTAAAATGGAAAACTGATGTTTTCCCAAACATACAGAAAAGTAGAAAGCAGGTACTTCGAGATTCAACAAATTTAACATTTTTTTCCTGTTTCCATCTATCTATCTACCTATGTATCTGTCATCTATCTACATTTCTAGGCATATTTCTTTTTTTTTTCTGAATCATTTGAAGAAACAAAATAGCCAAATGTATGATGTGACCTTTGACTGTGGTAGGCGTGGCGATGACGTGGTTATGTAAGAGAATGTCCTTATTCTTTGGAGATGTGTGCTGAAGTCTTTAGGAGAGGAGAGTCATGATGTCAAATGAATCAGGGAAAAAAAGCTACAGATAGAGAGAGTGTATCAAAGTAAAATGATACAGCATCCCTCAGTTTGGTTTGAATATGCTTGTGATTTGGAGACCCAATATGAAGGTAAACATATTAAGTGATAGCTCTAAATTTCCTGAAAAATTGCTTTATATAAAACTCATTGAAATATAACATGTAGGCAGAAAAATGCACAGGTCGTAAAGGTACCATTAGATGAATTCTGAATATTAGGGTTTTAGTTGTCCAACCATATTTAAATGAGTTATGAAAAAATATGAAAATGTGTTTAATTCAATGAAGAGCATTGAGTATTCTGAGTCAATCATGGCGTGTTCCTTTCTCTCTTTAGATACTGGTCCATCTCCTGACCCACATGTTTACAACTGGACAGCATGGACAGAGGACGGTGACTGGGGAAATGGCACCAGACAAGGCCATCACGGGAAGCCTTTCCCTCACCCCCGAAAATGGAATTTCGTCTTTGTGTTCCACACACTTGGTTGGACTTTTACAAACCCCCTTAGCTTCCTCTTTACCTTTCCTTCAAATTTTAAATTTTTTCTCTTTCCATATTCTATAATTGAGAATTACAACACTGGGAGTTTAACAACAGTTACTCTTTTAACTTTCCTTAGCTGGAGTGGAGGGTGAGGGATAAAAATTAAATCTGGGTTAGCCTTGCCATATCTCCAGGACATCAAATAATTAAAACGAGAAAAAGACAGGTTCAGCTTTCTTTTTTTTTTTTAAGACAAAGCTACTCAATTTTTTTCCATCTAAAACAGTAATATGATAAATAATATTTATTTATTTGCATTGCACACGGATGGGCATTTGCTGATTTATTATTTAATTTTTTTATGGTTTTTAAAAGAATTTTCAGAATTTAACTTATGCTCTTTGTAGGAAATTTGGAAAATGCAGAAAAACACAAATGAAAAATCAGTCACCATAATTCACACCAGAGATTATCATTGTTAACATGATGGTGTTTTCTCTACCAGTATTTCTTTCTTTCTTTTTTCTTAGTATTTCTTGATTAAGATCATAAAATATATACATTTTGATCAATATCATGAGCATTGACTAAAATTCTTGCATGGCTTGTGGGATCTTAGTTCCTTGACCAGGTATCAAACCCAGGCCCCGGCAGTGAAAGCACCGAGTCCTAACCACTGGACCGCGTGAGAGTTCTCTAAACCTTTTTATACACATTATTTTAATGACTGCATAATATTCTATTGAGTAAAAGTATAATAATCTAACTACTCTTCTTTGACATAACCTACCCTCTTTTTTTTTTTTTAACCACAAATGGTATCCACTTTGCTTTACTATTAGTGAAGTGATTTTTTTTTTTAAGGAGGACTAAATTTAGGTTATTAGCAAAGCTGCTAACTTCTTAGTTAAAAATCTTACCAGGTGCCACCTGGCTCTGAGTATTGCAAATCTGCTACCAGCCATGCAGACTCCAAATTTCTAAATGTTTGGTCTGTCTTCATGAATTACAGACAGCTTCTCTTTCTTCAGTTAACTTATAAATCAAAATAACATATTAATAATACATGGTCCACTTGAACAGAGTACAAAATGTATAACAAATACTATGCTCGTCTATTTAAATCAGCTGATTTAAAGCCGACTTTTTTCAGTCCCTTCATGGCCCTGTCAGTTAATTCCCCAAGTGTCATGATTTCTTTGACCTGACAGTTTGCATGGAGTCACTTAGGCTCACTAACACTCCAGATTCTGTTTAGCCTAGTTAACAACCATTAATTTAACTAGTTAAGATGTCTTTATTTAACATCAGTTTCCAGCCCAGAAACCGCTGTTTTCCTAACAAGACGGTTTTGAATTTCCATCTTCTGCTGAGGTCTCAGAGTTAACTAATATTTTTCCTCAGCCAAGCGCTGCCTCTGTGGTCGGTGCCAGAACTAACATTTCCTCACGTGTCACTAATTCCAAGAGACACCTCTTTCCCCTACAACCTCTAACAGAACTGCCTCTTCATTTCAAGGTAAAGGGGGATCGCAAGCCTTTCCTGACACTTTATTTTCTATTTTTTGGGCTGCAACTCGCGGCGTGTGGGATCTTAGTTCCCCGACCAGGGATCGAACCCGTGGCCTCTGCAGTGGAAGCGCAGAATCTTAACCACTGGACCACCAGGGAAGTCATCCCTTTCCTGACACCTTTGACCATGTGATGAACATGGTCTTTAAACATCTCCGTCTCACAAGCATCCATCTTACAATACTTGTTGTTTCAATGACACATCTGTGCCAGGTGCCTCAAAAAGATTAGAAAAATCCTTGAGCCCTGAAGGAGAGGAATTACTTTCACTAGCTAGCCAGTGGCAGTTAGATTTAGGTTAGAGTTGGAGAAAGAAAAAGAAGGATTCAAGGGCCCTAGAAATGTTAACTACTCCGTTCCTTTTTATACCCACAATACCCTGTTTGTTTTTCATCACTTACTGCATTTTTATAAAGAAACACTACTAGAAGGTGGAGGATTCTAGTTCCCTAAAAGAAAAAAGTTACTTAACAATATAGCTGAACTACTAATATTGTTACAAAAATAAGGTCGATTTTTGGATATATTTTTAACTCCCTTGGACACCTACATCAAATGTATTTTCTGGGGGAAACATATGTATTTCAAGTGCCAGATCACTTCCTTATACAAATTATTTATTTGTAAACTAAGGACTAATGGCATCCCACTAAACAGCTCTTTTCATTTTAATCAACTATATACAATTACATTTATGTTTGTGAGATTGTTTTATAAGGTTTTATATAAAAATGAGCACCGCCTTCTTTTCTGAAGGAGCCGGGACTGCATCCCCATCCTGTTTTTCCTTTCCCAGAACTATCTCTAAATGGCAGTTGTTATGCTTTAAGAAACATCAACTTTCTGTAATGATCATATAATGTAGCCAATAACTAAACATTTCCATCCTCTCAAAGGTCAGTATTTCCAGAAACTGGGACAGTGTTCAGTGAGAGTTTCTATAAACACAGCCAATGTGGCTCTTGGCCCTCAAATCATGGAAGTAACTGTCTATAGAAGATACCGACGGGCGTACGTTCCCATAGCAAAAGTGAAAGATGTGTATGTGGTAACAGGTGAGTGGACTGAACTCTAAATTAACTGAGCGTGAGACACTTAGTTCTGATGATGTCAGTGGGTTAGAAAGAGTTAGAGCCAAGTATTCTGGGTTAGGTTAGATGTCATCTGGACTCCTTCTCAACCTTATATATTTAATAACATATTCCATCTATGTTTTCCAGAATAACCTAGGAAAACTCTAGCAAACTTGTATAAGAAAAGGGAAAATGATGCTGAATTATCCCTAATTTTAATTTCTAACGTTTTTAGTTTAAAAACATTAAAGTCATCCACTTAAAGTCAAGCAGTGGTGACTTTCTTTCTTTCTTTTTTTGGGGGGTGGATATATCTTTTAGATCAGATTCCTGTATTTGTGACTATGTCCCAGAAGAACAATCGAAATTCATCTGATGAAACCTTCCTCAAGGACCTCCCCATTACGTTCGATGTCCTGATTCATGATCCCAGCCACTTCCTCAATGAGTCTGCCATTTACTACAAGTGGAACTTTGGGGATAATACTGGTCTGTTTGTTTCCAACAATCACACTTTGAACCACACCTATGTTCTCAATGGAACCTTCAGTCTCAACCTCACTGTGCAAGCTACAGTGCCTGGACCTTGTCCTTCACCTTCACCCAGACCTCCAAAAACCACCACTTCTTTGGGTAAGTGTTTTCCAGGTCTTTTTTGTTGTCAGGGTTCCTTAACAGCCAGAAAAAAAATTCATGTGGGTTGTATAATTAGATCCTTAGTTAAAGAGACTGTGTAAAAACTCTGCAATGATTCCATTTTCTACCTGTTGATTTCGTTTAGCTACTTTATCACCATTTTTAGTTGTTAGAGTTTGGAAGAAAGGAGAACGTGTTTAAAGTCACTTGGTGACTCGTATACAGCTCCTTGACCTTCCTAATTCTCACTGGCCCTTGTTATGCATACAGATGCTTTCCCCCTTCTAGCCTGTCACATTTCTGTTTGCCTCCCTTTTTTTTTTAGTTAAGAAACATTGACCTCTTGTAAACATTCAGGCCATCCCACTGTCCTTCCTCCCCCTCCCACATTTCCTTCCCACTTCCATTCTCCTCCCCACCGTGCCCACATCCACCCCATGTCCCATGAAAACTCAGCCACCCTTAAATGTAGCTTACAGATAGGCTCGAAAAAGAATGCACCTTGAGAATATTTCTTGGCTGGCAGGCTGGAAAGATTCCAGACACTAAAATTATTCTGGATATAAGTCATAATTACTTAAATCCCACCTTCTAATAATAGTATATGAGGTCATTCAAGAAGTTCTTCAGAGTTTACTTTGTGAAGCATTAGCTTCCGTCTGATTCTACACCCTACCCCACACCATTACCATCCTTCCCCACTAAGCCACGAGTACATCTTACCATGCCGGCGTCCCGGGGATGGTAATAGACTGACATCCTCTCACTGGACACTAGAGGGCTCCATCACCAAGTCGGGACAGAACACTCGATGATGATGTCCAGACTTGTTGCAATTGGTTTTTTTACCCAAACCTGTTAGATATAAATAATAAACTGTTATCAATAAGTGTGTTATTAATAAAAATATCTTGCTAAGTCAAGCATATCTAAAGCAAGACATTATAAGTTATTACCGATTTTGATTAATTCTTTCTTTGAATGTTTTAAATTATAAAATTAATGCATGTCCCTTAATAAAACTTCAAATACAGAAATTTCAAATAAAA
This sequence comes from Delphinapterus leucas, assembly GCF_059928025.1. NCBI lineage: Eukaryota > Metazoa > Chordata > Mammalia > Artiodactyla > Monodontidae > Delphinapterus > Delphinapterus leucas. The sequence goes on from NC_143137.1 coordinate 75,143,107, forward strand.
GTGAAAGTTCCTCTTCATGCTCTCCTCTCGAGAGTTAAACCCTGTTAAGGGTTGGTAGTGTTTCTTTCCGGATCTTTTTCTGTATATTTACAAACATATTCTATAAATACATATAGGATTTGTGGTTTTGATTTTTAGGTAGATGGGTTCATGAAATATGTATTCTACAGTTTGCCTTTTTTCATTTAACAAACATCATAGACATCTTCCCGTTATCAGTACATTTAAGTCTGACTCACTTGATTCAGTGGCTTATTTATTTAGCCATTCTCTTACTGGTGGATGATTCAGTTAAACCTAATTCCAGTTGTAAATATAACTGCATTGAACAACTCGAAACATATAGCTTTGTTCTGGTATTTCTATAGGAGAGTCAATTTATTTATCTACAAGCATCAGTCTTCCTTACAAATAAGCAGACCAGGTGTAAAATTCAAAATAAATTACAGGTGCTTGTTACATCTGTCTAGAAATTCCTGAATGGTAAAAGTCTTAAGGTTAGGTTATTTAATGTTAGTCTATCTTGAATTGCATTTTTATAAAGCTAGCTTATTTTTCTTAGAACATATTTGTATCATAACATGCAAAAAAATATATTTTAAGTCAATGAAAGAGTATTTTAAATTTGTTATTATTTTCTATAGGTTAGACCATAAGATATAAGGTAGCAATTTGTTAAATTTGTTGAATTTGTTAAATTTCATAGTGAAAGGAAACTGCCTGGCTTTATCTAAAGGTGTTAGATCAACCGTAATCAACCCCAAAATGCCTTAGAGCAGCTGTGAGACTTAGGGAATGGAGGGATGGGAATACGTAATGGGACCCAAGGTGATGATAGGAGTCAGCCCATGACTTGAGAAAGGGGTTGGGGTACTTGTCCTCTGGAAGAGAGAACATTTTCAGCTATGCAGAGCATATTAGCAGGCTTGGATTATTGAGCACTGGATTATTATTTGACCAAAAATTATGTTGTCTCTGCTATAGTAAGTGGCTTCAAAATGAGTACAGCTATTAAATAGAAACCAAATGCAACCAAAGGAGTGAGACAGAAGCAGAGCTGAAGTGGTGATTCAGGAAGATAATTACATTATAGGGCAGACAGGTATGCTCTAGTTTTAAGCTACACAATTCTCCTCCCTTAGGTAACCGTGCCATTGATCATTTCTGTGTACAAATCCAAAAAGAAAATCCTTTGTAAGACTGATGCTAATCAGTGTAATATTATATATAATATGTATATATCATATATATATCATATCATGTAGAACTTTCCCAAAGAATCAAAGGATCTCACACCATTCTCTGAGTAACAGGGACATAAATAGTGAATTAAGTAGGACGCTTACCTTCTTCCCCATCTGTCTTTTAAGGTGTTAGCTTTTCTCCATTAGCCCTTTAATCATACCTTGACTTTGTATGTATAGATATAGATTTGACATTGTACATACCTCTGCAAAACTCCACATGCATTTTTATAAGCATTCTACCAAAGATAAAATCATGGACATTTATTAGTCATCTTTTATGAGAAGTTTTATTTTAAAAGATGGCAGGGTCATGATTCCATGCTCTAACTTGACAGCTAAATTTCACCTGTCAAGACCTTCAAAAGGAGATTTCTAGGGAAGAGCCAGCCATCTTTAATACCCTTCACAAACCTATCTTTTGCTTCGGAGCCCATCAGTTAAATCTCAGAACAGGAAGAATGATTACCCTGTAACTTCCACAGGACCACCGTGAAGCTCAGAGGACACAGCCAAGCCTGCCATAGCCAAACCTGCTGATAAGCCACTGCATCTGAATCTGGCATGGCATCAGAACCTTTCTGGGTTTTACCCAAACAACATTTCCCAAAGTGTGTGCCATGAAGCGCTACTTTCCAGAGATGCTCTGAGAACTGCTCTGCGAAGGTCCCTCTGAGCAAAGGAGCATCACAGGCACATTCATTCACCCACTAGAGGCTCTGAGGAGCCCTGGAGAAGTCTCCCAATTGGCTTCATACTTACATATCCCTGTGTTAGAGATGCAGCTCTTATGAAGCTTTGATTCCCCCCAAACTGGGTCCATTTTCATGCCTTTGGAAATTTGAGACAGTAATGTTGTATTTTCAGTATTATATTTTCTTTCCAGTCTTTTTATCTTGTTAATGGAACACCACCACCTTAATTAGAGCTTTTTAAATTGTAACTAATAGAGCATTAAATTCTTTGCTCTAATCACACTCAAAGGGTTATTTTTCAACAGCATCTTGTATTCACTCCTTTCCTTCCCCACACCTCTGCTCATCATAGTGACTGTATGACTTCTAGAATGTAAACTTAGGATCTATGAGACATTCAAACAGGGAAAGAAGTGCCTTTTTCCATGTTGTTTCCTTCTTATCATTTAAAATTATCCACCTTAACATTTGAAATTACATACCTTATTACATATATATGTTATAGCACATCTGTACCTACATAGATGTGTAGAAGTACATATTGGGATAAGGAAACAGATATTTATTAAATACTTCCTACACGGCAGACATGAGAAGCAAGTTTTATATATTTTATTTATAAAATTTTATTTAAGTTTTTTATTTTATTTAAGTTTTACAGTTCAACTCTAGTAGGTCAGTAAGTATTGTCCCTATTTTACAGATGAGCAAATTGAGGAAAGAGAGGTTAAATGACATGCCCATGGTCTCAAACAGCTAAAAACAAGGGGCCTAGAATTTGAGTCCAGAATACCTTCCTCCAAAATTACAATATAATTTTATCTGTTGTGGCCTGCTTTATTTCATCATGGTTGTTGTACTACACATTTTAATATGGCTTCCACCTTTCATATGATATTTGTGCTTGAACAAGATACGGGATTGTGTTTACTTACATAATTTAACAATTTTATAATGCTTTATAGCTCTCACATCTATATGAGTTGTTACCCATTTAGTTCAAATTTCTGCAGCAATTTAATAGTATAGAACTCTTGATGTTTTTCTAAAGAGCAAGTAGACAAATGTTTAGATCTTTGGTAATATCATGTACATCTTTTACGTTCTCAACAAGTACCCTAAAATCTTGTTATTCAGACTCTCCAGTACCTGCTGGTGACAATGCCCTGGAGCCGAGGGAGATTCCTGATAAAAACTGCCATATTAACAGATACGGCTACTTTAAAGCCACCATCACAATTGTAGGTAAGACCATGGAGGAAAGATGTTAGAATCCACCTTGGGTCACCCACTCCCTTACCTGCCTCTGGAGGGGTGAGGATGGAGAGAGCAAGGGCACCCACTCTCTGTCCAAGGTGGTACCACATGTGCACAAGCAAAGACTCCACTAGTTGCTAGATTTCCACCTGCCTTCCCGGCCTTCCTTAGACATCCTGGTGGAAATGAGCCCTCTGTGAGGCCCACAGAGCAATGAGCCTGCCAGGGGGCCTGGACCTCTGACCCTGTGCAGCTCAGAAACCTGAATGAATGTGGCCTGAAGGAAGGCCAGTTGCAAATTCTCACAGCTCCCACTTTCCTCCCCTGGGTGATTTCACAAAGTCACACCTCCTGTGTGTAAGAAAGAGGGTTGAACAAGGGCCACCACACCGGGCTGTGTGCTTGGTGCGCTGCTCACAGGTGCCGAACAGAGGAGACGGCTGGGGCTAAAACCCACATGGTGGTCCAGGGGCTACAACTCCACCTTCTGATGCAAGGGGTGCGGGTTCAATCCCTGGTCGGGGAGCTAAGATCCCACATGTCTCGCGGCCAAAAAGCCAAAACATAAAACGAGCAATATTGTAACAAATTCAATGAAGACTTTAAAACTGGTCCACACTAAAAACAAACAGGGCTTCCCTGGTGGCGCAGTGGTTGGGAGTCCGCCTGCCGATGCAGGGGACGTGGGTTCGTGCCCCGGTCTGGGAGGATCCCACATGCCGCGGAGCGGATGGGCCCGTGAGCCATGGCCGCTGAGCCTGTGCGTCCGGAACCTGTGCTCCGCAACGGGAGAGGCCACAGCGGTGAGAGGCCCACGTACCGCAAAAAAAAAAAAAAAATCAAAATAAATAAAAAAATAAACCCCAAGCTGTGCCTACTGGGGCTGAGCCACTTGGGCAGGAGAGACAGCAGCCGAGGCCTGAGCCTGGGCCTGCTCCCCTTCAGGGTCATCTTTCCCGGAAACACCTCCTCCAGTGGGTGCCGCCTCCTGACACACAGGCTCCAGAACTAAACATCAAGGTTGGGCTGAAGAGCTGTTTAGTTTGACTTTGAAAATGCTGCCTGGAAATGTACCCAAAGCTCTGGGGCAGATTCCCGGGTCTGGGGTGGTGAGAAGCTGAGTCCGTTTTGTTTGGCCTTCTGATTGGTTAAGAAGTGGTTTGGTTTGGTTTGTGTTGTATTTTGATGTGTTTTTCTGCGGGGCATTGTTCCATTAGAGGGAATCCTAGAGGTTAACATCATCCAGGTGACAGACATCCTGATGCCCGTGCCACAGCCTGACAACCCCCTGGTGGATTTCGTCGTGAACTGCCAAGGGAGGTGAGTACATTATCTCCAAGAAAGGGGCCAAGTGAGGACCCCAGGCTGAACAAAGGTCTTCATACCCCTCTCCCCTTTAAAGTTGATTTGGATTCTAGTTCCTCAGCAAGCCAGGATGAGGAAGGACCCTCCCACGTGCTCTCAAGCATGCACTTGCTTTGCTAGAGCTGAGCAATGCTCACCACCTTTGACTGTTGAAGAAGAATTACTGATTGAACACTTACTGTGTCCTTAACATTTTACTTCTGTTTTCATGTCAAATCCTCACACAGTCGTATGAGTCTCCTCATTTACACCAGTGATAACAGTACCTCCCTAGGTGGCGGGTACCTGGCAGAGCAAGGTTCCTGGGTTGAGGTCTGGCTCAGAGCCTCTTAAGCTCCCTGAGGCTCCTCCGGAGTCAGGGGAGGCCATGTGGAAGCTCTGTGTCCTTGTGCTAAGTAGTAGCAATGCCTGATCATCCTGTCTCGCTTTAAAACTTACAAAGCTCTTTCTAATGCGTTATATAATTTGACTTCCTAATGTTTGGTTATAACTATAGATAATAGACAGAATATAAACTAATTAATATATAAATACTATATCAATTAAGCCATCAAATATGTGAATGACTTACTAATTTACATATAAGTAAATCAAGTAATTAAAATGTACGTGTATGTGATATATAAATTAATCAAGAGAATGGGCTGGTATAAAAACGAGGCCTTATCTGATCAAAAAGGATAACTCCAGGGAATTCCCTGGTGGTCCAGTGGTTAGGACTCTGCTCTTCCATTGCAGGGGGCACGGGTTCAATCCCTGGTCAGGAAACTAAGATCCTGCAAGCCGCGGGGTGCACCCCCCAAAAAGCGGGGATAGCTCCATAGCTCTCTGGATTGGGGAGAGAATGGGATGAGGATGACAGAAAAAGAGAAAACCCTGACTGAGGAGGCAAAGCTGCTTCAAGAGGCCAGGGGCCAGGTGAGAAGGGAACATGAACTCGTCTAATTTCCCACGCCCTCATCAGGCCCAGCTTCAGAGCCTGGTCTCGCCATCCAGGAAGTCTACTCAGAAGTGAGACAGTGGCTAAGACAGTAACACATGGTAGCCGAGTGGTTACAGGGACAGCTGTCAAACCTCTTTTATTCAAGTCCCAGCTCCACCTCTAACTGCTTTTTTAACCTGGGGCCAGCGATCTCCCCTCCCAGAGCTAGTTTGTCACCTGCTGCATTAGGAAAGTATTACTTTCCTCATCAGGTCGTTGAGAGGAATAGACAAGACTATATCACTTATCAGAAACTCAGTGCCTTGCACAGAGTAGGTGCTGCATAAACAGCTCTGGTTGCTGCTGCTGCTGTCGTCATATCTCTGCAGGAGCCCACGCAGGGCCGACTGGCATTTAATACTACCTTTGCCTAACACCTAAGCCGTCTGCATCTTTGGACATCTAGAGAGCCAAAAAGGAGAGGGAAGTTCCCAGCAGCCCCTTGCCTTGGGGGACATAATTTCTTCCTCCTCCAGCACCAGGGGCTCATCTTCCTGAGGATACAAAGGAAACAATGGCTCACACCCAGGCTCGTTTAAGAGTAAATTAAGATCCCACATGCTGCGGAGCAACTAAGCCCGTGCGCCACAACTCCTGAGCCTGCGCTCTAGAGCCCGTGAACCACAACGACTGAGCCCGCACGCCTAGAGCCCGTGCTCCGCAGCAAGAGAAGCCACCGCAGCGAGAAGCCTGCCACCGCAACGAAGAGTAGCCCCCGCTCGCCACAACGAGAGAAAGCCTGTGCACAGCAACAAAGACCCAACGCAGCCAAAAATAAATAAATAATTCTTTAAAAAAATTTTTAAAGAGTAAATTATATGTGACAATTTCATGTCATATGGTTTGAGTAAGAATAAGTAGGATTCCATTTTATAGAAATGTAGTGATTTTCTTTCTACACTGATGTCATATTCCTCTCTCTCTCTCTGTGTCATTCGTGCCCTCAGCATTCCCACAGAGGTCTGTACCGTCATCTCTGACCCCACCTGCCAGGTCACTCAGAACACAGTCTGCGACCCTGTGAACATGGACCTGGGCGATATGTGCTTGCTGACAGTGAGAAGAGCCTTTGGTGGGTCTGGGACATACTGTATGAACCTGACTCTGGGTGATGATGCAAGCCTGGCCCTCACGAGCACCCTCGTCTCTATCCCTGGAAGAGGTAAGTTTTGTTTTATGGTTGTATGAACATTTCATGTTGGAGATAAAGTGTGTGTCCAATACCAAAGCTACTCAAGGCTTCACTCTCAATATTTAGTTTTATTTCCATGTAAAATTCATTGAACTGTTGTTAACGTGGATTTGAGAAATGGCATTAAAAGCCAACAGCAAATCTACTTAGGGAAGGGATGAGAGAGAGAAACCCAATGAAGTAATGCCCAGAGAAAAGCCTTTTGACGAAGAAAATCAGCTGTGATCATGGACCAGTAATAATGGGATGTGGTCACTGCATGCTCAGATAGATTTGTAATTCAAGAGGAAAGTGCAAAGCCCAACATCAAAAAATAACAATGGGGCTTCCCTGGTGGTGCAGTGGTTGAGAGTCCGCCTGCCGATGCAGGGGACACGGGTTCGTGCCCCGGTCTGGGAAGATCCCACATGCTGCGGAGCAGCTGGGCCTGTGAGCCATGGCCGCTGAGCCTGCGCGTCCGGAGCCTGTGCTTCGCAACGGGAAAGGCCACAACAGTGAGAGGCCCGTGTACCGCAAAAAAAAAAAAAAAAAAAAAGTGTTGTCCAATTAAGCTACAACAAAGGGGAGGCTGGTGTCATGTTGTCATTGGAATCCACCTGGGCAAAGATATGAAGCCATGAAGAGAAATGAGAAACCAGGTGGACTCCTGGTTCCCTTCTAACTTGCCATGTGCCCTTTCCTTCCCTTCCCAAATTCTACCAAGCATTACACTGAGACGGAAACAAACCAATTTACCTAGTCCTTAAATGTTCACCAGAAAAGCTACTCCTTGTCCCCTTAATGCTCGGAGAGGTAAAATGTTAGCCAAGTGGTTGAAGGAATTTCATTGAGAAATTCCCATCTACTGGTGGCTGCTAATCTTCCCCAGCCCATAAGGACTCTACCTGGTGACCCTAACTGAATTTCACTTATAACTGACTATGTTGTAAGATACTGCTTTACCTCTTAGAGGAAGTGCTACATGGTGGGACGGAAGGCACAGATTAAATTGTGCACACGTTACAGCACGTGTTTTGCTCCTTAGTTTGAGGATTGTTGGGTACAACATAACAACTAACTCACAAATAACTCTTTCGGTCGTGGAGTGTATCTTATAAGGTGAAATGTACTTAAACATATATTTACTCATTAACTATATAAAAGGCAGCTTTAACCTCATTGAAAGAAAAGCATAAGTAATCATGCATATAATTATTTGCATGAGGGTTTATTGTTGGTGAGATCCAAGGTGTACGTTAAAAAAAAAAGAAAAGAATGCAAAGGTATGCTGCTTCCTCCCAGGGAGGGTGCATGGGGTCTGGGGTGCAGAAGTGGGGAGCCGGGCGAAAAGAGGCAGCCGGAGCCTCTGTATTTGAGTGAGTGTGGATCTTCTACACCATCACGTCCAGGAGCTACTGGGGTTGTTTTTCTTGTGCTGCTGCAGTTACTTTTAGAATTGCCTTTTAGAGTCCCAACCTATTCTGTGAAGCTTTCTCAGTTCTGGCAAACCACGGTTCTCTTACCTGGATTAGACGCTTGGATATTTGCTTCCCTTTAATCCTTCTTGTAGTGAGTGATAACTTTAGGTGTGACCTGAGCCATTTTTAAAATCCAAAAAAGGAAGCTCAGAAAGAGAGCTTTTAATCCAATGGGAATTGTAACTTGATGACTTGGGTTTCAAAGTCAGAATCTCAAAAGTCCATCTCTGTTCAAAGGCAAACGCATTGCCTGTTAGCTGAAATGACTTTTAATCATTGATTCAAGGAACATTCATGAAGCACCTGCAATGCTTTCAACAAATATTCACTGGGCATCTACTCCATGTCCATCACAGCTCCAGGCACCAGGTAGCCAGTTGTAGATAGAGTGGGAACAAGGTGAGGAAGGTCCCAGCTTTTGTGAGCAGAAAGAGGCAGTAAACAAATAAGATGATATTGTGAAAACAATGAAACAAGGCGTGGAGAGTGACAAGCATGGGAGAGAGGGGGCAGAAGTTGGCTCTCTAGATTGGGACGTTGGGAAAGTCCTGCCAACGCAGTGGCACCCGCTTGGTGAAGTGCCTTCTCTGAATGAGAAGGGCCTCCTCCTCCACCTCTGAGACCTGCATTTCAAGAATGAGCAGCCGGGCTTCCCTGGTGGCGCAGTGGTTGGGAGTCCGCCTGCCGATGCAGGGGACACGGGTTCGTGCCCTGGTCCGGGAAGATCCCACATGCCGCGGAGCGGCTGGGCCCATGAGCCATGGCCACTGAGCCTGCGCGTCCGGAGCCTGTGCTCCGCAACGGGAGAGGCCACAACAGTGAGAGGCCCACGAACCGCAAAAAAAAAAAAAAAAAAAAAAGCAGCCCATCTAGATCCTTATGCACCACAGGTAGGGTTTGGGTTTTATTCTGTGCGTAAGGGGAACCACTGGCAGGGTTGAAGCATGATCTGATCAATGCTTTTAGATGATCGTTCAGACTGCTGAGTGAAGCAAGCTTTATTGGAAAGTAGCAGTGGAAGCGAGTAGACAATGAAGACGTCCTCTCAGGGAAGAGGGCTGGTGGCCGGGACTGTGATGGCGGCAGAGAAGATGGAGAGAAAATAGACCGACTCCAGTTATACTTTGGTGGCAGAGACAAGACTGGTTGATTTGCTGGGTTCTGGGAGTGCAGAGAAGACATACTCCCTGCTTTATGGCTCTTACAGTCTAGCAGGAGAGAAATTTGTGTAAAGAAGTAATTGCGGGCTTCCCTGGTGACGCAGTGGTTAAGAATCCGCCTGCCGATGAAGGGGACACGGGTTCGAGCCCTGGTCTGGGAAGATCCCACACGCCACGGAGCAACTAAGCCCGTGTGCCACAACTACTGAGCCCGAGCTCTAGAGCCGGAGAGCCACAACTACTGGAGCCCGTGCACTTAGAGCCCATGCTCCGCAGCAAGAGAAGCCACCGCAACGAGCCCTCGCGCTGCAACGAAGAGTAGCCCCTGCTCACCTCAACTATAGAAAGCCCACGTGCAGCAATGAAGACCCAACGCAGCCAAAAATAAATAAATTTTTTTTAAAAAAGTAATTGCAACACAGTGTGATGGAGGCAGAGGAAGAGAGACAAGGAGAGAAGTGACAAAGGAAGGCATGACCTGGTGCCCACATGCATGTCTGGAAGGTGTCCCAAAGGGGCAGACGCTGGAGATGAGTTGGGAGAAGGATGTTCCCGGCAGAGGGCATGGAGATTTGAAAGAGCACGGGGAGGATGGATTTTTAGCACAGCTGGAAAGAAGGCAGTGGGAGATGAGGCCAGGGGAGTGTGCAGGAGGATCATGAAGACCTTCACCACGTGTGTGCAGCTGGGTCAGCTCAGACCCCATCGAGTATCTCCGGGACGTGACATCTGTCTCCTGAGCCCGTAACACAGTGTTCCAGACACGCTAACTCATTCTCTAAATGGAAGATAAGCTGCCCCCAAAGACTATGTATTATGTAATGGGAAAGATTACTGAAAGCACAGAGAGAGCCATATATCTTCTGTTAGCTCTCTTCCTCATCGATTTAATTGCATTACAAGCAGCATGTCCTTGAGGTGGAAGTTGTCACTAATACAGTCTTGCTTTTGTTTTAAGACCCAGACTCCCTTTTAAGAATGGCAAATGGTACCCTGGTCTTCTTCGTTGGCTGCATGGCCATATTTGTCACTGTGATCGCCCTTTTGGTGTACAAGTAAGTTGCTGGTTCTAACACTTTAAATCACTAGAGTATATTGTCAAAAATAAATAGCATATTTCTGCACAAGTGGGCTGTTTTCCCTTTTTTGCTTTTAAACATTTTGTATGTGGGAGGAAAATCTTCCACTGAATGACGAATACCAAACTAGCCTATTAATTTTGCTGTGTTTTTTTTAATCCCTAAAAATGCTACCAAATGTCAGTAACTTTACCAAATTGTGTCAGCTTAATGTTTAACATATAATCGCAAGTTATAGTAAGCAGACACATTTCTTGCATGACGAAGAGAAAATAAATATATTTTCATAAGACATCAATGTCTTAAAAGCCATAAATTAAATAGAATTAACCATTCTGCACTTGGCATGTAAAAGACTGTAGAAAGCAACCTTTTCCAGCTGGAGATCTTTTTTTAATCTGTCCAACACATTGCTTTCAGAAAACACAAGGAATACAAACCAATAGAAAACAGCACTGGGATCGTGGTCAGAGGCAAAGGCCTGAATGTTTTCCCCAATTGTGCAAAGATGCTCTTCCCTGGAAACCAGGAAGAAGATCCACTGCTCAAGAATGAACCGGGAATTCTTTAAATCTTCTGCCTTACTTCTGACCAACAGCTCACTCTTCAGCGCCATTTATGTCAGCTATGCTAGAGTGGATGACGATTAACTTTTTAAAAATATTATCGTAAAATATATATTGTGGTTTAGGGAGGTCCAATTTTTATTATAGGTTAAATGACATTTTAGAGAGGTGGAGGGGAATTAAACTACGCACAGCCTCACCCATGTTATATTAACTGATAAAACCAGTTAGCAGCATTTTCTTTAGTGATGGTTTGTTTCACTTATAATGTCTTAGGTGATTAGTAGGATAGATACACTGTATCCAGAGTAGCAGAAGAAGGTACTTTCGTTAGAGTCTGACCTAGGTTAACTGGAAGGAGAGGCTGGACGTGTTCTAGCTTTCCATATGACCATATGCATAAAACCAGTGTATTCCTGTTCTGAAGGTCATGTTCCAAGCCACCTGAATCCTATGTCAATGAACATGCATGAGCTCCCAACAGAGCACTAACAGGTAAGCCTTTAGTAGGCTCCGCATGCTTGTTATACTAAAAAATAATACTAATCTAATAAATGATTGTGAATATGTTTGTGACCACCTGCCGAGCCCAAATGTGTAAAGGAACGGTACTCATTCATTCATTTTTCCCATGGACATTTATGTAGCACTTTCTGTATACCAGGCATGTTGCTAAGTACATGGCCCTGTACTCAGAGTGTTGACATTCTTGTGGATATATCTGAATTTCTGTGCACTCTGGCGCCACAGTTGAAAATTATAGTTGAAATTATATATTATGATTTTCCAAAAAAGGAGGCCCCTGGTTTTCCTACTGGTTTCTCTATTCAAATGATACAGAAACTTAATCACCAAAGATGTTACTTTCATTTGTAACTGAAGCTACTCTGTGTCAGTCATGACATTTTTCTTCTCCTTCCTGGAAAATAAAGTATGAAAATTAAAAAAATAAAATAAAGCTCTTGGAGTTATTTTTCTAATTTGTTGTTTGCCATTCAATTTCATTTAGAGTTTTAACACATAAAAATTTGTTTAACTCTGTGCCATGGAGCACTGATCGTTTCATAAGTATTTTGTATTTTTAAGTATATGTATACAGTATGTGAAATTGCGGTAAATTTTATATATATATATATATATATATACACACACACACACACACACACACACATACGTATATGTATATATATGTATGTATATAATCAGGCCAGTCTAAAAGAAGAGATTTTCTACAGGCAGTTCTGGACTCTTTGGACAGTCAGGATTATATTAAAAATAAAGGTTAGAGGATGGTTCTAGGTCACAGATTGGCAATCTTTTTCTGTAAAGCATCAGGTAGTTAGTATTTTAGGCTCCATGGGCCATACGGTGTCTGTTGCAACTACTCAGCTCCAATATTGTAGCACAAAAGCCATCATATACATAAATGAAAGCACATGGCTGCGTTCCAGCACAAGCATATTGACAAAAGCAGGTGGTGGGCCAGATCTGGCCCACAGGCCATAGCTTGTGGACCCATATTCTAGACCAAAAGAGACTAGAGAGACACAGCAACCAAGAGCCACTGAGGAATCTAGGTTGCATCCTATTATTAAAGAACAGCTATGAAAGATATTCTTGAGACACCTGAGGGAAATCTGAATACACGTTGGATACCAAATGATATAACAGAATTAGTGTTAATTTTCTTAAGGAGTTAGTCTAGTTCATTCACTTCATAGATGGCCGAGGCCCAAAATAAGCTCTTTATTCTGGAATCATCCCAAAGAGTACAAAATTTGCAGAACAAGAAATGTGGAATTTATCTGCATTTATGAGTTGGCTGAAGGTCAGTGATTCTCAACCACAGGTTACTTTGCTCCTCGGGGGGCCCTGGCAATATTAGGAGACTTTTTTTTTTTTTTAATGCGGTATGTGGGCCTCTCTCACTGTTGTGGCCTCTCCCGCTGCGGAGCACAGGCTCCGGACACGCAGGCTCAGCGACCATGGCTCACGGGCCTAGCCGCTCCGCGACATGTGGGTTCTTCCCGGACCGGGGCACGAACCCGTGTCTCCTGCATCGGCAGGCGGACTCTCAACCACTGCGCCACCAGGGAAGCCCCTAGGAGACATTTTTGATTGTCACAACTAGGATGGGGTGCTACTGGCATCTAGTGAGTAGAGGCCAGGAATGCTGCTAGACATCCTACAATACCCAGGATGGCCCCCACAGCAAAGCACCCCATCTTACCTGACCCCAAATGTCAGCAGCCCTATTGTGGAGTAACTGAAGAATCTCTGGACATGGATGTAGAGAGAGAAGACTTAGATTTGAATCCAGCCCTGCCACTTAAATCTGAGTAACCCTGGGCAAGTTATTTGAACTTTCTTGAGCCTCAAGTCTCCTCATCTGTAAAATGGATTTGCGGTCCCTCCCTAACTTATTTCATAGGGCTACTGCAAGCCCCTCTGAAAGAATGAATGGATGTGAAAGCACTTTGAATGGGGCATAATGGTATATATACTGCACGTGAGAAGCAGTGTGAAGGGGCTTGCCATTTTTACGATGATTAGGGGGCCAGGACATTCATACCAAAAGCAGAAAAGTAATATCAAGTTGCAGCAGAATCTTTTGTAGGTTTGTTAATCACAGGCTTCTGAGCCCAACCCCCCCAAAATTATGGGCTGAGGCCCCATAATTTCTGTGTCTCACCAGTTCCCATGTGATGTTGATACGGTTGCTCCCAGACCTAACTCTGAGAAATACTGGTCTCGAGATCTACTCTTGCCTTCTCATATCAACAGGGGGTAGCAGAGAGCAGCAAATATACAGTCAGTCACCAGGGAAGTGAGCTGAAATCCTCCTGAAACCTCCCTCGGTTTCAATCTAACAAATGGCAGGAGAGAGGGCTGAAATCATGAATCATTTAGATTTATATTCTCCTTGTGACCTTGGCAACAAGTCATTTAACTTCTGCTGAATTGCTATCTGTAAAAGGGGGAAAGTAACCTAAAAGATAGTGGGATGACTTGATTAACGTTTGCTGAGAATTAGAACTTCCAAACAAAATGGAAATGTGCAGGTGGTAAATTATTCTGGGAATTTCTTATTCCTTGGACCCTTTATAAATGTCTACATTTTAAACACTTCTGACTCATTTATAAACATTGGTTCCCTTCGATGAATTTTCAGTTGTTTAACAGTTCAGAGGCAATACTTTGTACGTATTCATTATATCCGGAATGTGTAATAACTCCAAGCCTAAGAGACAGGTCAAGGGCAGATGAGAAGATAGTTATCCAGGGCGTGAAGGTGACCACCTTTCGATGGGGCCCCTGGTGGGTGGGAAATCCTTTAAGGTTTTTTCAGAGTGGCCCCAAAGCTGCTGGAATAGGTGCTCTAAAAATTCAGAGGCCAGTTCCCAGGAATCACCTCTTACAGGCTGATTTCGATCCTTCGACCACCATTTACTGAGCACCAGTATGTCCCAGAGCGAGCACCAGTATGTCCCAGGCTCTGGTCTGGAGGCGACACAGCCATGAACAAGAGACAAAGACTCTGCTTTCTTGGAGTTTGGGTTCCAGAGGTTTACTGCAGTGAGAGTCCTAACCTCTGGCCCGGAGTCCCCCATCCTGGCCACCCCATTGGCCTCAGTCTAATCTGCAGAGGTGATTTCTCTGCTATTTACCATAGAATTGTCGTTCTTTGTGCCATCGAAATTCTGGAATAAAATTCACTTTGGAGATCTTCATAGGCTTTTTGGAATTTAGGTGCCTTATTTAACCAATTTTAATTCTCTGTGTAATTTTCCCACACATATCATCATGTCACCTCCCCAGTGAAAATTTCTCTCAAATTTACAATGCAGTTGTCACTGTTAATTGCGTTGCACAGGTTTTAATAATACAAATTAAATATCAAGATTTGAGCTTACTGAATCCTTAGTTTTAAGGTGTTTGTTAGAATAAATTCCTTTAGAGTGAAAAAAAAAGATGAATTACTTATGAGAAGTGGCAGGAGGATTTTGCAGTTATGGGTGGAATTTTAAATTTTGCTTTTCGGAATTGAGTGGAGGGAGGGAGGTAGGCCTTAAATCAAGACCCCCGAACTCCAGCCTGGCACTGTCACTCACGAGCCACGCAGCCTGAAGTTGGGCATTTTCTCTCCCTGCACCAAAACCTCCTCCTCTGTAAAACGAGGGAAGGAGGAGGAAAGGGAAACTAACCTGGATGAATGCTGACGTCTCCTTGGGTTCTCGTGCTCCACTGTGCAAAGTGGGAGAGGGATATTAGCCAGTTGCCTTACAGTGATGTCAGGAGGATGTGTTCTAAAGCAGTAGGAGCTGGCACACTACTGTTTACGGGCCAGATCTGCCTCTCTGCCCGTTTTTCCATGGCTCGCAAGCTAAATTTGGTTTTTATATCTTTTAATGTTTGGGGGGGAAAAGAATATGATTTTGTGCCACATAAAAGTTCTATGAAGTTCGAAGTTCGGCCTCTGTAAATGAAGTTTTATTGGAGCATAGCCACGCTCATCCGTTTATGTATTGCTGGCAATGCTTTTGCACTCCAACAACAGCGATGAGTCGTCGGGACAGGGACAGTACGGTCTACACAGCCTAAAATATGTACTATTTAGTCCTTGATTGAAAAACTTTGCTAATCTGTGTTTTGACACTTTGTTGAACTCCATTCCGAACTGAATGGAGAAAACAAGAATTCTTCAGAGAATTTCAGTTCCATGAAATGCAATTTTCTTAACTGAGCACATTGAGCTCTTACCCGCAATCTCATGTCACATTATTCTGTAATGACAACAAATGCTGTATTATCGGACATAGTGAGTTAAGTGTACATTGCCTACAAACTGCTATGGGGAAATGTCAGAAAAGACCTTTTTGAAGAAAAAAAAAAATCTAATAATCCTCGCAGGAGAAATTACAAATAGAATCACAACATGAAGAACCAAGTGATGAAAGATTTCATAAATCCCCAAAAGCACCAACCATAAAGAAAATGATTGATATATCAAATTACGTCACAATTTTAAAGTTCTGTATGCAAAAGATGCCACAGACTTCTTGTCTAATGACCCACAGAATTCTCATACTCCGCTAGTGGAAGTGCAAGATGGGAAACAACGCAGCAGTTTCTCCTAAAAACAAATGTACATATATCACGTGGCCCTTCTACTCTTAGGTATTTACCCAAGAGAAATTAAGACATGTTCACACAATGACTTCTATGTAAATGTGCACGATAATGTTATTCGTAAGAGCCACAAACTAGAAACAGCCTTGATTTCCATCAACTGGTGAATAGATAAATAAATGTGGCGTGTTCATGAAATGAAGTACTACTTGACAATAAAAAGGAATAAACTGCCGATAGATGGAAGAACATGGATGAATTGCAAAAGCATTTTGCTGAATGAAATAAGCCAGATATACTGAATGAGTATGTTTATATGATATTCTGAAAAAAAAGCAAAACTGGTGACTGAGAGCAGATCTGTGCTTGCCTGACACTAGAGGTAGGGAGAGGAGAGGGACTGGGGGCACAAGGGAATTTGGGGGGCCAGGGAAACATTTTATGGCATGACTGTAGTGGTTAGAGAACTGTATCCATTTGTCAGATATCAAATTGTAGGCTTAAAATGGTTAGGTTTATTTTGTAGAAATATACCTCAATAAAGTTGATTGAAAATGGAAAGGTACAGGCTGGAAGAAGATATTTGCAATACATGTAACTGATAAAAGATTAGGTTATGTAAAGAACTGTGAGGGAAACGCAAATCATCACACCACTAGACATTGTTTTATACCTACCAGACTGTCAGTGAAAAAAATCTGACAAAATCAAGTGTTGGTGAAAGTGAGAACACCGGAACACTTATACTTTGCTGTTGGGAGTCTAAACTGGAGCAGTTCTTTTGGGGGACAATCTGGCCTTATCTGGTGAAGTTGAAGATGCACACACCTATGATCCAGCAGTCTCACTCCTTGGTGTAGTAATGCCCCAGAGAAACCCTTGCACACGTGTTCAGGCGACACGGACAAGAACATTCAGAGCAATGTGAACGTCCCTCCACAGTAGAATGGCTAAATCAGTTGTAACATACAATGGAATACTAATTATCAGTGAAAATGGATGAACCTACAGCTATAAACACCCAGAGGAAAGACTTGCCAATGTAATATTGACAGAAAAAAAGAAAATTGCGAAAGAATACATGTAATAGGATACCATTTACATAAAGTTTTCAAAAGCATGGAAAACTAAACAATATGGGAATGTATAAAAAAATGTAATAAGCCTATGGAAAAGAAGGCAAAAGAATTGTTATGTGAAGCTCAGCACAGCGGCTGCTTCTGGGGAGGAAGAACGCGGGTCGGGGGTGGGGGGGAGCAGCAGTCAGGCGGCTTCCATAGTCCCAGCCATGTTTTATTGCTTAAATTGACTGATAGGTTTGTTTTATTATTACTCTTTATGTTCTATCTACATGCTAATGTATTCTTTTTTTTTTTAACATCTTTATTGGGGTATAATTGCTTTACAATGGTGTGTTAGTTTCTGCTTTATAACAAAGTGAATCAGTTATACATATACATATGTTCCCATATCTCTTCCCTCTTGCGTCTCTGTCTGCTAATGTATTCTTTAGGAGTTTTCAAATATTACTTTAAATTTTTTAAATTTTATATTGGAGTATAGTCGATTTACAATGTTCTGTTAGTTTCAGGTGTACAGCAAAGTGACTCAGTTATACACATACATGTATCTATTCTTTTTCAGATTATTTTCCCGTATAAGTTCTTAGAGAATATTGAGTAGAGTACCCTGTGCTATACAGTAGGTCCTTGTTGATTATCTATTTCGTATATAGTAGTGTGTATAATTTAATTCCAAATTCCTAATTTATCTCTCCCCCCAGCTTTACCCTTTGGCAACCATAAGTTTGCTTTCTAGGTCTGTGAGTGTGTTTCTGTTTTGTAAATAAGTTCATTTGTATCATTATTTTGGTTCCACATATAAATGATATCATGTGATATGTCTTTCTCTGTCTGACTTACTTAGTGTGATAATCCCTAGGTCCATCCATGTTGGCACAAATGGCATTATTTCATTCTTTTCTATGAAATATTACTTATTTTTTAAGTGGAGTAAAATAACTTCTAAAAAGAATTTTAAAATAAAGACAACTCAGTAGAAAAAATTGACAAAGGCTTGTGAACGGACAATCTACCAGAAATCCAAATGCCAATACACAGATGAAAAGATGTTCAACCACACTAGTGACTGGGGAAGTGCAAAAGAAGAGAACAAAGATATGTGAAACATAAGCCATTGGTACAGTATGATAATATTTAGGTAAAATTGTAAAACATTTAAAACAATACTGTAAATTGTTTACGCTTACATATGAACTTATAGAAACATGCATGGGAATAGTACACATCAAATTCAGGGTAGTGGTTTATCTCTAACGATGGATGGAAAAGCATGGCATTAGTGAGAATTGTGAAGGGGCTTTAGCTGAATCTGTAACATTTTATTTCTAAAGGGAAAAAAAAGCTGAAATAAATAGAGCAAAATGAAGATTTGCTCAATCTGGTAGTTCATTTGTTTTTCTCTCCACTATACTATGTGTTTGAAAAATTTTATAACTTTTCAAAAGAACAAGTTCTTGGGAATTCCCTGGCGGTCCAGTGGTTAAGACTCTGAACCTTCACTTCCAAGGGCTCTGGTTCAATCCCTGGCGGGAAACTAAGATTCTACAAGCTGCGCAGCACGGCCAAAAATAAAAGAACGAGTTCTTAATAATCTTTTCATTCCTCATGTGTGGTCTGAACAACAATAGAAATGAAATGTAAGCTCTTTCTTTTTCTTTTTTTTTTTTTGCAGTACGCGGGCCTCTCACTGTTGCTCAGTGGCCATGGCTCACGGGCCCAGCCACTCCGCGGCATGTGGGATCTTCCCAGACGGGGGTACGAACCCGTGTCCCCTGCATCGGCAGGCAGACTCTCAACCACTGCGCCACCAGGGATGCCCTAAGCTCTTTCATTCAAAACTGTCTAGAGCTTTGAAACCCAAAGCCCTGACCTCTTTGCCTTTTCCTGCAAAGCCCACCCTCCAAATTTTTCAAAGAATTTTTTATTGGATATATTTGATTTACAATGTTGTGTTAGTTTCAGGTATACAGCAAAGTGAGTCAGTTATACATAAGTCCATTGTTTTTTAGATTCTTTTCCCATATAGGCCATTAGAGAATATTGAATAGAGTTCCCTGTGCTATACAGTAGGCCCTTGTTTTTATCTATTTTATGTATAGTAGAGTGTATATGTTAATCCCCATCTCCCAGTTTATCCCTCCCTCCCCTTCCCCCCAGTAACCATGAGTTTGTTTTCTACGTTTGTGACTCTCTGTTTTGCAGATAAGTTCATTTGTATCATTTTTTTAGATTCCACATATAAGTGATATCATATAATATTTGTCTTTCTCTGTCTGACTTACTTCACTTAGTATGATAATCTCTAGGTCCATCCATGTTGCTGCAAATGACATTATTCCGTTCTTTTTTATGGTTGAGTAATATTCCATTGTATATATGTACCACATTTTCTTTCTTTCTTTAATTTATTTGCACCTTGCAGCTGGTAGGATCTTAGTTCCCCAACCAGGGATTGAACCTGGGCCCTCTGCAGTGAGAACACAGAGTCTTAACCACTGGACCACCAGGGAATTCCCAAATCATTGTTTTTTTGGGTTTTGGGTTTTTTTGCCCATGTGGCTTGGACTGTGAGAGTTCCCCAACCAGGGATCGAACCTGGGCCATGGCAGTGAAAGTGCCGAGCCCTAACCACTGAACCACCAGGAGCTCCTGTACCACATCTTCTTTATCCACTCCTCTGTCAATGAACATTTAGGTTGCTTCCATGTCTTGGCTATTGTAAATGGGGCTGCAGTGAACATTGGGTGCAGGTATCTTTTCAAATTATGGTTTTCTCCAGATATATGCTTAGGAATGGGATTGCTGGATCACATGGTAGTTCTATACTTCGTTTTTTAAGGAAACTCCATACTGTTCTCCACAGTGGCTGTACCAGTTTACATTCCCACCAACAGTGTAGGAGGGTTCCCTTTTCTTCACACCCTCTTCAGCATTTATTGTTTGTAGAGGTTTTTTAAATAAATTTATTTATTTATTTTTGGCTGTATTGGGTCTTCGCTGCTGCACGCGGGCTTTCTCTAGTTGCAGTGAGTGGGAGCTACTCTTCATTGAGGTGTGTGGGTTTCTCATTGCGGTGGCGTCTCTTGTTGCGGAGCACGGGCTCTAGGCACGCGGGCTTCAGTAGTTGTGGCTTGCCGGCTCTACAGTGCAGGCTCAGTAGTTGTGGCGCACGGGCTTAGTTGCTCCGAGGCATGTAGGATCTTCCCAGACCAGGGACTGAACCCATGTCCCCTGCATTGGCAGGCGGATTCTTAACCACTGTGCCAGCAGGGAAGCCCTGTTTGTAGAGTTTTTGATGTTGGCCATTCTGACAAGTGTGAAGTGGTACCTCGCTGTACTTTTGATCTTCATTCCTCTAATAATTAGTGATGTTGAGCATCTTTTCATGTGCTTTTGGCCATCTGTATGTCTTCTTTGGAGAAATGTCTAGATCTTCCACCCATTTTTTGATTGGGTTGTTTGTTTTTTTGATATTGAGCTGTATGAGCTGTTTGTATATTTTGGAGCACCTTCCAGTTTAAAGATGTTGTTTCTGATTAGATTCATAGTGACTGTTGGCAGCTAACCGCCCCCCCGCAAATTTACTTCCACTCACCTATAAAATGAGGGGACTTGACCTCTGTCACCTCAGAAGCCCCTGACAAGAGGTGGCCATAGAAGCTCCACAGACACTGACTCCTCACAAGGCCATGGCAGAAAGCTTTGCTTGGAGAACAGAAGGCTGCTTCAGTACAGGAGGTGGGTTTCCAAGCTTCCCACTGCTGCCTTCCCTCATTTTATACTCTACCGCTATTTTAGCTACTCACAAATTGGGCCTGAGCCCCAGGAATACCACTGGCTAGCCTACAGCCAGTGACGTTTTGATTCCAGTCCTAGCCTGACTCTCCCCTAAGCAACCCCATGAGGTTATGGAAGAGAGCAATGGAAATGGGCTCGGCCAAACAATTTATCCCCTGAGGATGCCCTTAAAAATGTCCTTAAATGATGAACGCTCTTATAAGGCCCTTTAAAAAATAAGCACTTTTGGGCTTTCCTGGTGGCGCAGTGGTTGGGGGTCCGCCTGCCGATGCAGCGGGCAAGGGTTCGTGCCCCGGTCCGGGAAGATCCCACATGCCGCGGAGCGGCTAGGCCCGTGAGCCATGGCCACCGAGCCTGCGCATCCGGAGCCTGTGCTCCGGAACAGGAGAGGTCACAACAGTGAGAGGCCCGCATACCGCAAAAAAAAAAGCACTTTTGAGACTTTTTTAAAAACAAAATCTCACTCTTTTTCTCTCCATCATACTTCCATCAGGCTATTGTCACTTCAGACCTGGATTACTATTAATGGCCTCCAAATTTTCTCAACTCTCTCTCTCTCTCTCTCCATATTTGTACTGCCCTTTGCTTCCAAAGCCATCTTTTAAAAGATAAGCTTGGAATTCTCAAGCTGGTATTAAGGAGTCTTCAGTGACCACCCCATCACCTACAGGGAAAACCAAACTCTGATGTGGCTTCCAAGATTGTCTATGGTGGCAAGTTGGGAGGCCTGTCATCTGTAAATGATAAAGTGCCTTTGTTCAGATGAGGATTCAAGTTTAACCCTAAAATCACTGACTTGCACTGAGATATGCACAGAGCAGAGTGGTAGGTGGTGTTACAACTCATGCTTGGGGCCTGTGTTTGGGATGGTGACCCCCATATGATGGTCCCTCACTGTGTTTGTCCAGATTGAAAAAGGGGTACAGGTATGCTGCAGTCTGGCCCCAGCCTTCCTTTCCACCCTGACGTTCTATTACTTCCTGCCAGAATCCTCCCTGCTGCCCATTTGGTTTATTCACTCCACCTAGAATCAAACCAGCCAGCCCTGGGCTCCCACTGTCCTCTCCACCCTTCTCCTCTCCCACCCAGCATAAAGCGCTTTCTCCTCTGTTTTCAACATGTTCTCAACAAAATGTCCCTTGAGTACACTGTTTATGCTGGGCTCTCTGCTGAACTTCTTTAACACAATTGGAATGGTTTGTGTGGAGTTGAGGCCGGGCGTGGGGGGGGGGGGCGGTGGGCAGTTACTGTGGCTGAATAACAGCCCCATCTTAGTGGTGTCAAATAACTGCTTTATTGTGTTGATAGATCCTGTAGCGTAGGGATTTGGACAGAGCACTACAAGGTTGGCCTTTTTCTCCTCCATGATATGTCTGGAGCCTTGGTGGGAAGACTCGAGGACTAGGGGCTGGGGTCATCCGGAGGCTTCCCCACTCACAGGTCTGGGACCCCAACTGGGATGACTGGAAGGCTGAGTTCAGCTGGAGCTATGGACAGGAGCACATACATGGTGGCCTCTCCATGTATCCTGGACTTCTCATGTTGTGGCATTTGCATTCTGTGAGGGAATGTCCCAAGAGGGTTCATTCAAGAGAGCCAGGCAGAAGCGGCATAGCCTTTTCTAACCTAGCTTCATGTGTCACATAGTGTCGCTTCAGCCGTGTTTTATTGGTTGGAACACTCACAAGCCCATCCAGACTTAAGAGGAGGGGACATAAACCCAACCTCTCAATGGGAAAGGTTTCAAAGAATTTGGAGTCATATCTTAAAACAGCTACAAGGCATCATGCTGTTGTAGTATATACTATTAGTTAAATCCTTTCTTGTTATTTGCCTATCTCACACATTTGTATCTTTTTCTTCCACTACATGATAAGTCCCCAAAACTGGGTCTTAGACTCTGAACCGTTCCTGGAGTGCTTCATCAATCCCTTCCTGACACAGAAAGCCCTTCGAAACAATTTAACGGAAATTAATAATCATTAGGTGGCTGCTCTGATGCAACTTGCTGGTTGCCTACTATTTAAATCCCACAAACTCCAGGTCTTTAGCTAAGATTTTATTTTTTTCAGCACAGAATGAGAGGCAGAAGGTCAGCCACTGTGTCAATGGCATGGCTGGAGACTTATGGCCACACATAGACTAATTATCCTAGTTAAAACTCCTACCACCCACACCCATGGAAGTTTCACCATGAGCCATCCTGTCATCATGTAGGTAGGAGACCTCAGAGAAACATGGCTCAAGAACCCCACATTTCGGGCTTCCCTGGTGGTGCAGTGGTTAAGAATCCACCTGCCAGTGCAGGGGATGTGCGTTTGAGCCCTGGTCCAGGAAGATCCCGCATGCCACGGAGCAACTAAGCCCGTGCGCCACAACTACTGGGCCTGAAAGCCACAACTACTGAGCCCGCATGCTGCAACTACTGAAGCCCCTGTGCCTAGAGCTCGTGCTCTGCAACAAGAGAAGCCACTGCAATGAGAAGCCTGCACACCACAATGAAGAGTAGCCCCCGCTTGCCACAGCTAGAAAAAACCTGCACGCAGCAATAAAGACCCAATGCAGCCAAAAATAAAATAAATACAAATAAATAAATTTATAAAAAAAAAATAGAACCCCACATTTCAACTCTGTCACTCCCAGAAGAACCACTCTTGGTTTGGTTTGGTTTAGGTTTCTGTGTTTTTTTATTTAACTTTTATTTTATATTGAAGTATAGTTGATTTACAATGTTGTGTTAGTTTCAGGTGTACGGCAAAGTGATTCAGTTATACATCTACATGTATCTATTCTTTTTCAAATTCTTTTCTAATATAGGTTATTACAGAATATTGAGTAGAGTACCCTGTGCTATACAGTAGGTCCTTGTTGATCATCTATTTTATATATAGTAGTGTGTATATGTTAATCCCAAACTCCTAATTTATCCCTCTCCCCCTCTTCCCCTTTGGTAACCATAAGTTCATTTCCTAAGTCTGTGAGTCTGTTTCTGTTTTATAAATAAGTTCATTTGTATCATTTTTTTAGATTCCACATATAAGTGATATCATATGATATTTGTCTTTCTCTGGCTTACTTCACTTAGTATGATAATTTCTAGGTCCATCCATGTTGCTGCAAATGGTATTATTTCATTCTTTTTAATGGCTGAATAATATTCCATTGTATATATGTACCACATCTTCTTTATCCATTTCTCGTCAATGAACATTTATGTTGCTTCCATGTCTTGGCTATTGTAAATAGTACTGCTATGAACACTGGGGTGCATGTGTCTTTTTCTTTTTTTCGTTGTTTTTTGGCTTCGCCAGGCGACATTCAGGATCTTAGTTCCCCAAACAGGGATCAATCCTGTGCCCCCTGCAGTGGAAGTGTGGAGTCCTAACCACTGGACCACCAGGGAATTCCCTCTTTTTCTTTTTTTTCTTTAAGTTTTATTTTGTATTGGACGATAGTTGGTTTACAATGTTGTGTTAGTTTCAGGTGTACAGCAAAGTGATTCAGTTAAATTCAGCTAGGTTGCTTCCATATTCTGGCTATTGTAAATAGCACCGCAATGAACATTGGGGTGCATGTATCCTTTCGAATCATGGTTTTCTCTGGATACATGCCCAGGAGTGGGATTGCTGAATCATATGGTAGTCCCATTTTTAGTTGTATGAGGAACCTCCATACTGTTCTCCATAGTGATTGTACTAATTTACATTCCCACCAACAGTGCATGAGGGTTCCCTTTTCACCACACGCTCTCCAGCATTTATTGTTTGTAGACTTTTTGATGTTGGCCATTGTGACTGGTGTGAGGTGATATCTCATTGTAGTTTTGATTTGCATTTCTCTAATAATTAGGGTTGTTGAGCATCTTTTCATGTGCTTTTTGGCCATCTGTATGTTTTCTTTGGAGAAATGTCTGTTTAGATCTTATTCCCATTTTTTGATTGGGTTGTTTTTTTTTGATATTGAGCTGTATGAGCTGTTTGTGTATTTTGGAGATTAATCCTTGCTAGTCGCATCGTTTGCAAGTATTTTCTCACATTCTGTAGGTTGTCTTTTCGTTTTGTATATGGTTTCCTTTGCTTTGCAGAAGCTTTTAAGTTTACTAAGTCTACTTTGTTTATTTTTGTTTGTATTTTCATTACTCCAGGAGATGGATCGAAAAAGAGCTTCGATTTTTGTCAGAGAGTGTTCTGCCTATGCTTTCCCCAGAGGAACCACTTTTGATGTGGTCATCTGGCAGAGGAGAGCAGACCCAGTGTGAAAACAAAAGCAAAGCAGAGTTCAAGTCATTTTGTCTTGATCAAGGGAAGAGTCTTTGTGTGGTTTTTCAGTGTGAAAAGCGTGGGTGTTTCAGGCAGCTGAAAGCACCGTGTTGTTGAGTGTTTTTCCCGTGGTCATTGCCTGCGCAGCCTAGAGCCTGGACATTTCAGGGAGAAAGAAAAGTGGAGGCAGGGGGTGCCCTGTCAAAGAGAACACAGGCTTAGAATGCTTCTCAACTGGGATCCTTTCAGTTTAGGATTGTTGCCTTAAATTTATTGTCTTACGGTCAATCCAGGCCACTCTGATTTGCCCAACATGAGGACGTCTTGTCCCAGCTGTAGCTACTCTAACATTTTTGCAATGTATCCCCGAGAGAAGTGTTTGGGTATTAATTTGATCATAACCATGTTATTTCAGAGCCCTAAAGAGAGCAAATGGGAGCAAAAAGAAGGAAGCAAAGATCCCCACTGTGGCTTAAGTCAGGAAGCCCCCCACAGGGGAAGCCGTCTTCTTAGGAATCATATTTTGTAGAAAACAAAGGGCAAAGTAAACCCTCCGATTTTTTTTTTAAAACTCCTACATCCTGACATGAGGTAGATTAAGATTCTTTTTTTTAAAATTTTGTATTTTCAACATTTTATTTTTTAATTTTTTTATACATCTTTATTGGAGTATAATTGCTTCACAATGCTGTGTTAGTTTCTGTTGTACAACAAAGTGAATCAGATATATGCATACGTATATCCCCATATCCCCTCCTTCCCTAACCCACCCCTCTAGGTGGTCACAAAGCACCCAGCTGATCTCCCTGTAGTATGCAGTAGCTTCCCACTAGCTATCTGTTTTACATTTGGTAGTGTATGTATGTCAGTGCTACTCTCTCACTACGTCCCAGCTTACCCTTCCCCCTCCCCGTGTCCTCAAGTCTGTTTTCAATGTCTGCATCTTTATCCCTGCCCTACCACTAGGTTCATCAGTACCATTTTTTTAGATTCCATATATCTGTGTTAGCATACGGTATTTGCTTTTCTCTTTCTGACTTACCTCACTCTGTATGACAGACTCTAGGTCCATCCACCTCACTACAAATAACTCAATTTTGTTTCTTTTTATGGCTGAGTAATATTCCATTGTATATATGTGCCACATCTTCTTTAACCATTCATCTGTTGATGGACACTTAGGTTGCTTCCATGTCCTGGCTACTGTAAATAGAGCTGCAATGAACATTGTGGTGCATGTATCTTTTTGAATTATGGTTTTCTCAGGGTGTAAGATTCTTCTTGATTATTTAAGAATCATCCTGTTTGCCTGGTACCTCCTTAAGTTTAAACAAAAAGAGATAAAAAGTATACCCTGACTATTAGACATTGGGTTTTGGTTCTGGACTTTGGGTGATTCTGTAAGTGCAGAAAATGGTCTCATTTCCTCAATGCCAAGTTTGTCCACTGCATTCCTGTTTTACTATGCATGTAAACTTGATATATATTTTTTAACCTTCAGACACCATATACACTTGACTTTCCAGAAGAAAAAGGTTTTTTTCTAAGCGTTGGTAAAGTATTGGAAAGAAGAATAATGAATTAACCTAGAGCCATAGAAACATCTGTACTCCTTAAGTTCTTGCTTTTTGCAGGCAATCAGGGCAACTTTATCCTTGGAAATGGGGATTTACATTTGGCAATTTGAAAGTTTTTCTTTCTGGAAAAAAATCACAATTTATAGAGTCAGAACAATAAAAACAACTCAATGCACTATGGCTCTTCAAATGATTCCAAGACCTTTGACTGGTCCTACAACAAGGGGACTTTTACAGGAGTCGGGACTGTCTGAGGGTGCAGCGCTCAGGTTCCTTCTTCAGAAGGCCTTTCCTCAGCACAGCGCGGCTGAAATCGAGATAGGCCACATCGAGAGGGGTTACCTGCTATTCCCCATGTAATGGGGAATCTTTAGTGTCTGCCGAAAGTGACTCTTTGGGGGACTAAAAAAGATAAAATCTCAATTGTCGATTCTCTTCCCGGCAATAAGAGGGACCAGATAATCAAAGAAATTCCTCCCACTACAACTCAACTGAAAATATTGAATAAGATATAAAAACATGTTTTTAATGTATGATCGAGCTGGCAGGAAACTAAGGAGATGCTTTCATGACCAGAACCTATCTCAAAAAACGCAGATCTAGAGAAAACAGTACAAATCAAGCAGTGAAGTCAGAGTTCTTTCCGGGGGTACGCCCACACCCCTAGGGAGCTAGAGCTTGGGTTTAAACACTTGCTCTTTGGGTTAAAGATAAACAAATGAAGAAGGGGCAGGATGGGAGGACACTCTCCTCCCCCACATTCAGAATTCTGCATAAAGCCAGAATTCTGGAAAGATATCCTTGATGGGTGAAATAGAGAAAATCTACCCCATTGAGGTAGAGAGTGGGGATGTTTGGTTGAGCTGGCTGGCAACTCTGATGGTGGGTGCGGAGGTGAGGAATGAAATGAACAATTCCCCCTGAGAGTTCCTAACCACAAGCCTGTACTCATGTGGTTTTAGAATTGGTATTCACACTGAAAACAACTCATAGTTAAACATTTCATTTAAAGTGGCCCTGGGTGAGTGAGTAATGGCTCCATATACCTGGCAGAAGCAATACAAACTTTCTCTTTAGGAACTCTAAGCTTTAGAGAATTTCCACAGATAAAACCTCAAGAAACATGGGATCATAATTAAAAACCGAAAGAGCAGGGACTTCCCTCGTGGTGCAGTAGTTAAGAATCCTCCTGCCAAGGCAGGGGACACGGGTTTGAGCCCTGGTCTGGGAAGATCCCACATGCTGTGAAGCAGCTAAGCCCGTGCGCCATAACTACTGAGCCTGCACTCTAGATCCCGTGAACCACAACTACTGAGCCCGTGTGCCACAACTACTGAGGCCCGCGCGCCTAGAGCCGGTGCTCCGCAACTAGAGAAGCCACCGCCATGAGAAGCTCGCGCACTGCAAAGAAGAGCAGCCCTCTCTCGCCGCAACTAGAGAAAGCCCGCGCACAGCAACGAAGACCCAACGCTGCCAAAAATAAATAAATACAATTTTAAAAACCAAAGCAAAACAAAACAGTAACTCGCTAAACACATGTGCAAACAATCCTTCATGAATGAGTCAGCAAAAACGATAAAAGAGTCGGGCTGGCAACCACTGAAGATATTGGAATGATCAGATACAAAACTTAAATTTATTATGTGTCATACACTTAATGCTATAGAAGAGGAAATTGAAAGTGTGTTAAGGGAATGAGAAACCATCAACATTGGCTAAACGGACTTCTTCCCAAAAGCTTCTAGAAATGAGAATCATAATACTTATAGTCAGAAACAGCAGAGTTTGTTACTGTTGTTTTTACTTTTTTAAGTAGCAAGTTTCAAGTGCATACAAAAGGAGAGAGAAACCACTATAAAGACTTAATCTAGCTTCAACGATTTTCAGTCTTAGGTTTTTGTTTGTTTGTTTGCTTTCAAGACAGGAAGCTTTCCCTGATCTCACCCACCCAGTCTGGGTTAGGTAATTCTACTAAATGCTCCCATGGCAGCCTGTATTTATGCCCATCATAGCACTTATCCCACCAGATGGTAACTGCCTGGCTTTTGTTGTTATTGTTGTTGTTTATTTGTCTCCCCAACCAGAAAGGAAACCCCGTGAGGCCAAGGATCCTGTCTGCAGCACCTGGAACAGTGCCTGGAATATAGTAGCTGAAAAGTATGTTTAGGATAAATAAATGAATATAGTAAAGCCTTGCAAATGCTAGAAATGTTATTGGTCCCTAAAAGACTATGCATTTGATGTTGTCACCTTGATCCTGACAGCAGCAGCTGCAACAGTAGCAAATAACGACGAAGAGAGCCAGAAGGAAATGCAGGATCCCCAGAAACCACTCACACAATGTCTGGACTCCCAGGGAGCTGAGGAAGCCCCTCTGCATTTTAAGACGCCTGAATGGATCAGCCTGGAGTGCTCCTAAACTCAAGGTTACACTTCTCAGAATCTTCTGTGGCATGAATTTGTGAAGCCACCAAGGAGATAGGAGGATTGATCTGCTGCAACAGTGGGAATGAATGTGTATTGTCACCTGCTGTCCTCAGGTGTGGCCCAAAGGTGCGCTATTGTAAAGGTGAGGTCTCAGGCTCAAACCTGACCACTCTGTGAGGTGTCCCCTCAGCTCCTCCAGGCACCATTCTGCCGTGGTGACTTGGAGCCAGACTGAAAGCAGCCCACGTTAGGGATCCAATCAGGGGAGGCAGAGCTTGTTTGCTCTGAACCACCCCTTGGGAGGTTAGCCGTCAGGGGTTATACTTATCGGCTCAAGTCTTGCAATAAACAAAAGGGAGGAAACTCATAAGACTGGGATCAAAAAAAGGAAAAGCTGAGCCGATTCTTTACTGGGTCGTCAACACACCTGATCAGAAAAAATCAGAGGCTCATCCAAAA
This sequence comes from Delphinapterus leucas, assembly GCF_059928025.1. Taxonomy (NCBI): domain Eukaryota; kingdom Metazoa; phylum Chordata; class Mammalia; order Artiodactyla; family Monodontidae; genus Delphinapterus; species Delphinapterus leucas. The sequence goes on from NC_143137.1 coordinate 75,172,836, forward strand.
TGAGGTTTGGGCTGAAAGAAAACAACTCAAGGACTTGTCGGCCGGATGGAGTGGCAGGGCTATGATTTGGTTTTGGGGGTCAGGAGGGCCACAGAGCCTCTGAGTCATTATTTAATACCACGGAGGAGGTTCAGGGGGCTGGGGATGTCACTGGTCACTCATTCAAGAGGGCTGTGTAGTCTGGGGAGAAGCGCGTACTGGTGTTAATACTGCTTCAGGTTCCTTTAGGAACTTCACCGTCTGATTACCAGCAGGGCTGAGAAGCAGACTCATGGCCTTGCTCAGTAGACATGCAAAGCTGAGATAAATGCAGAGCATTGTCTCTGAAAGCCCTTTATCTGAAGTGCTGCTCCTAGAGAAGGTGAGATACCAAAACCCGCTCTCAGTGTGGAATGACCCACATGCCTCCCGTTCTTCAGGCATGAGTGGGATGTTCCTTTCTCACTGAAATGATTCCAAAACAGCAGTTTCTCATAATCTCTGATTCTGGAGACCAGGCTTGTCAGCACCAAGTCCTTAAAGTTAATTAACAAAAGCAGTTTTTACAGGTCTTTCTTCCAACCTGGTAAGGACTCAGGGGAGGAACTTCCCTGGGGGTCCAGTGGGTAAGGCTCCGCGTTCCCAGTGCAGGGGGCCTGGGATAGATCCCTGGTCAGGGAACTAGATTCTGTAGGCCACAACTAAGAGTTCGCATGCCGCAACTAAAGATCCTGCCGGCCGCAATTAAGACCCTGCGCAGCCAAATAAATAAATATTAAAAAAAAAGAAGACTCTGGGGAAAAGACTGTTACCCATTAGAGAGGTTCTCAGAAATGCAAAATACCCCCGCTTGAAAACAGAGCCATCTGCTGTTGAGTGTGGACTTTGTTTTCAGTCCTTGTTTTTTTTTAATTTTTTAATTTATTTATTTTTGGCTGCATTGGTCCTTTGTTGCCACACCCGGGCTTTTCTCTAGTCGCGGTGCGTGGGCTTCTCATTGCGGTGGCTTCTCTTGTTGTGGAGCAGGGGCTCTAGGCATGCGGGCTCAGTAGTTGTGGCGCACGGGCTTAGTTGCTCTGCAGCATGTGGGATTTTCCTGGACCAGGGCTCGAACCTGTGTCCCCTGCATTGGCAGGCGGATTCTTAACCACTGCGCCACCAGGGAAGTCCACACAAGGACTTTTAAGTTAGTAGATCTTAATACCATCCTTGGTGTGTTAATTGAGGGGCCTCCTGTTTGTTCTGTTAGCAGCAAAGCCAAGACGTTCCCGAACTTGTTTCCTGGAGCTTCATGGGAAGGTAGGAAGGTGGGAAGTTGCAATCAGAGAAATGTCCTCTTCAGCTAGACCCAGGGACTGCGGAGAGGGCAGGGGTGCTGGTTTGGGAGATGACAGCAGAGGTACCTTCAAAGAGAACAGAGAGGAAGAACAGAGCAGGCTAAACTAGAGAAAGGCTGAGCAAGATTTCCTGGTGTACCCACACTTGACTCTGGGGCTCGTAACACTGCAACTGGCACATCATTGTTTAATAAATGAATGATTGAATTCATATAGTTTGGGGACTAGGAAGTTTATCAAGTCCAACCTTTGCTTACCCCATGCATGGGTTTACTACGTATCTGTGTTTCCTAGTCTCTGGACCTTTTGGTTGCAAAGAATGTACTGCAATTCAATATAATTTTATTTAAAAACGTTGTTTCATTCACAACACCTTTTTGTCATGCGTGTGTTCAATGACTAATATTCAAAGAGCCACAGTTTTTAGTTATTCATTATCGTTAAATAGGTGGGGACCACTACTCTCCAGCTCAGCTACCCTTCCCAACCTCACAGGGCAGCTCCTTCCACAACTGGGCAGCTGCAGCCGTTGGTGAATATCCCTGCCTCGTTTAAGTTTCATCCTTTTTCTCGGATTTCCATTCTCTTTGTACTGTTTTTGCCCTCAGGAAACCTTGCAGAGGGAAGGGCTAGGATTAAAATTACCTCTTTTATAAATCTAATTAATTCTAGATATGCTAAGTTTGTGTATTTCTATTTAAAAATTATGTTGTTCTCCTCTTTGTAGATCTCCTAATTGGGAGCAGGAAAATCCTTTTAAGTAGAAGTTCAGCAACAGGGACTCATTGTTTTATAACCCTAGGGATAGGCACTGTCTGTCTCTCTTCGCCCCAAGTTCCCAGTGGAGTGTGGAGTCTGCATTGCCTCCCTGCTCATATATTTTCTGTTGGCTTGTCAGTCATGGCCTCTGTGCTGTAAGGACAGGGAGTCCAACCTGGAGTGGGCATTGAGGTCTACAATGCGATGAATTCTTGGTGTCCCAGGAAGCATGGAGCCTGTGGTTTGAGGGCATTCCAGAGCCCCACCAGGGGCCTCTCAAGTAGGAGGCTCCTATGTAGGAAGAACCTCCTCCACCATTTCTGCAATGAGCCTGTTTGTTGGACCAAAGTGCAGGCTCACATTCCCACCTCTTGCAGCATTGTTTCCTCAGATCTCAGAACCATTGCTCAATCTGGAGCTGGGCCTCTGGGCACCCAGGCGATCATTTCTCCCACAGCCTACAGGAATTGGTAGGGACCTGAAAGCTGCCAGCCCTACTTGTACTCATCTTCACAATGAAGGGTGTACTTTCTTCTCACATTGACGTGCAGTTTGCATACAATGGGTCATTCTGAGTAGACTTGTGATTCACGACCTCCCCAAGGACCCTCACCAAGGCCAAGAAACATTCCAGTGCCAGGTGCTGGGCTAAGGCAGGGAGGGGAAAGGTGAATAGTCCCTGCCCACTGGGAGCTTCCAGACAGGAGAGATGATGATTAGAGTAAATGTCAGCAGTATCATAGATTTGTATTTGAAAGTCCAAAATATTGTAGGGTCACATCAGCAGTTCTGTAGGAGCTAGAGAAGGAGCTGAGAGGAGGTGATAAATAAAAGGCTCAGGGAGATTGAGTCACTTCAGTCTTACGCTGCTAGTGAACAGAAGAGCTGGAAATAAATCTAAGTCTTTTCCAACGGGTTATCATCCAGTCGAACATGGTAAATGTTAAAGACATCTATGAACAAAGGGATGAAGGGCTTCTGAAGGAGTTTCTGAGTTTGTCATGTGCAAAGGTGGAAGAAGGGCACTCTAAAAAAATGGAATGGAATAGTATGTGCAAAGCTCAGCATGGAAAGATTTGTGTTTGGAAAACAGCAAAAAGCAGATGAGGCTAAAATAATTTTAGCGGGCAGCATGGAGGATGGAAAGAGTAGAGACGGATTGGAGACAGGAGAGCCAGGTAGGAGGCTGTCCCAGTAATTCGCCAAAAGCTGTTGAGGGCTCAGACTAAGGAAGGAACGGTGGGAATGAAGATGAGAAGTTGGATTCAAAAAGTATTTTGGAGGTGTAGCATAAGCAGGATTTGAGAATGGAATAGTTGTTGCAGGAAGATCCTGCAGTGAATGCAGTCCAGAATTTAGGAGATTTGGGGGGGGGATGATGACCCATTAAATGAGATGGCAAATACAGGTGGTAAAGCAGGTTTGGGGTGTTCAGAAAAAATAGTGGAAACGCAGAACTGATGGCAAATGCTGGAAGAAGCACCAAATCCATGCCTATGGGGAAATGGCAGTGAAGAGGATGAGACTTAACTTTATCTGTACCACTTTATTCTTATTTTCAAAAATAACTTGAAGCAATTGTGAATATTCTGGGTGGTACACACAGGTGCTCATATTAGTTTCTGTAGTTTTTAATTTTAAAAATTAATGCTTGGAGTTATTTCCTTAAAAGAAATCAAGTAATGTGTCAAGCATTTGGAGTACCTACTATGTGCTTGGCACTGTTCCAGGCATCCGAGATATTTGGCCCCTTCTACTAGCCTCTTCCTTTCAGAAGTTACCAGGCTGGAGTACAGAAACAGCTGCTGGTTCCAGCTTGGCCACAGGCAAGTCATTTTTCCTCCCTGGGTCTCTTTCAGCTCTCACATCCTAGGATTCAATACTGTAACTGCAACTCAGCATTCCTTATTCTCACCGAGGTGAGCGCCACAGCGCAGTCCATTAGCATAAAATAACTCCATTCGGGGAGTGTCCCTGAAGGGCTGACCTACTAAGAACGTTTTCCAAATGGTCCTTAATCTCTGCCTCCCACCCAACCCCCGCCCAGGATAACAGATGTTCCTCATGGGATTTCAAATTTGCAAGGGAATCTTGACAACTTCTTTGGTAATGGGCTATGTCCTAATTCCAGTCTAATCAACAGAAGCAACTTCCGTACTTTCAGCTTTAGGTGCTGTGGAGAGAACAGATAAAAACAAAAATTTCTGCCTTCATGCTGTTTACATTCCAGTGAACGGAGACATCAAGGAAAAATAAGAACAATTCAAGGAAGACACAACGCGTCAGTATGGTGCAGGGGAACGCAAGGTGAGTAGTGAAATCCTGGTCCTTTGACGCCTACAAAACCGAATCCCGAATCCCTAAATTCTTCCGGGTCACTGTCGGGTTACCCTCCTCCTCCCACTCCGCCCACGGCCCCACCTTCTGGCCCTGGCCACGCCCACGGTCCTGACGTCAATTTTCCAAGCCCTGCCGCGTTGACCTGGCCTATGGTAAGCCGCAGGCCCGCTCGAGCCCCATTAAGCCCCGCCTCGTGAGTCGACGCGTGGCGACGGCTATGGGGCCGTGGGGCTGCGTGGCGCTGCGGCTCAGGGTGCTGCTGTGGCGCCGGGCCTTCTCCCCGGGAGCGTGGCCCGCGGCGGCCGCGGGGCTCAGGCTTCGGCTGCTGTCCGTGGGGCGGCTTCCGGTGGGACCGACGCTCGGCAAGGTCTGCCCGGCCCCCGACCGAGCGCGCGGCCTGCACGGCGGGCCGGGCCTGGAGGAGCGGGCGGAGGGAACAGCCGGCGAGGGGCGCCCGGAGTCAGGCACCGGAGGTACGGGCGAGGAGGAGGGAGCCGGGTCCCAGCTAAAGAGGCTTAATTCCTCTCTTTTTGTATTTCTCATGGGGTCACAAAACTCCTACAGAGCAGAACTGGAAGGGACTGCAAAGGTCGTCGGCACCAACTTTGCATTTCACAGTGAGATCAAGAGACGGACTGAAGTCTCCCAAACCCCAGGCGTCTGTCCGAACGGCCACGTCGGACCCCTGGCATCACAACCTCACCGTCCTCATCCCCCTTCACACTCTGTCTAGGGTTCCGAGAAATGGACTTGTCGAGAATGTTGGGGCTTGAGGATTCTGAGGAAGATCCAGGGTCTGGGGGCTCAGGGGTGCGTAAGAAGCGCTAATAGGAGATGGGGCCAAGTTAAGAGCCTCTAAGTATTGTAAGCTTTTAGAAACTTGAGAGGTGGTAAACAGATCACACCTGTGAAAGGATGCAGTATGAGAGGGAGAGATTAGCCACTAGGGCCCTGGGAGTCAGCTTTAGAACTGAAGAGAGCTGTTAAGTCCACAGGCTCTTATACACCATGGTGAAGAGCTGAATATCTAAATCTCTAGAGGAAAAACAAAAAACGTTTTTCACAGATAACAGTTGTTACATAACCCAACTGGCATTGTAAGAAAACCTCGGAAGTTCAAAATGAGAATTGCTGTTAAAATTTTAACCCTCCGATTGGTAGATTTGGGGCCACACACTTACTCGCTAGTTCTCAGTTTCTCTCTCAAATGAAGGTTGTGGACAGATACTACCCAAGAGCCCTTCCAGTTCACAGTTCTAGTTCTGTGACCCTTTGTGGCTGGAATTCAATTTAATGTGCCCCAAGATATTACCACCTCCCCAAATTGTGCTCCAGTTTTCCTCGCCTTTTTAAAATTATTATATTAACCATTATTATTATTTTATTTCTATGTTTTTTGGCTGTGTTGGGTCTTTGTTGCTCCGCATGGGCTTTCTCTAGTTGCAGCGAGCGGGGGCTGCTCTTCGTTGTGGTGCGCGGCATTCTCACTGCGGTGGCCTCCCCTGTTGCAGAGCACGGGCTCTAGGCACGCAGCCCTCAGTAGCTGTGCCACGCAGGCCCAGCAGCCGTGGCGCGCAGGCTCAGTAGTTGTGGTGCACAGGCTTAGTTGCTCCGCAGCATGTGGGATCTTCCCGGACCAGGGCTCGAACCCGTGTCCCCTGCATTGGCAGGTGGATTCTTAACCACTGAGCCACCAGGGAAGTCCCGTTTTCCTCTCTTTGATTTTTTTTTTTTTTTTTTTTTTTGAGGTACTTGGCCGTCTCACTGTTGTGGCCTCTCCCGTTGTGGAGCACAGGCTCCGGACGCGCAGGCTCAGTGGCCATGGCCCACGGGCCCAGCCTCTCCGCGGCATGCGGGATCTTCCCAGACCGGGGCACGAACCCGTGTCCCCTGCATCGGCAGGCGGACTCTCAACCACTACGCCACCAGGGAAGCCCTCCTCTCTTTGAATAGCAGTTCTCTGCTTGAGCTGTGTTACTCATTTCCTCAGGTACTAGAACAGAAAGCCATCGTTGCTGATGTCTGGTTCTACTTGCATGTGCTAATAGGAAAGGATGTGTGTGGTGGCTGTCTGTGACCTGCGCACCCTTCCCATAAGTTGAGCAGTGCTGTATGAAACCAGTGCCCAGCTTCAATTTCCAGGAGGCCTAAACACCTTCATGGAGGAATGGTTTCGCTGTCAGCTGCCCGCATCTCTGGGTGCATATTGTGTCTGTCTTTACTTGGCCACCTGACAAAAGCAGATCTTTGTGCATTTCAGATCATACTGGTCCCAAGTTTGACATCGATATGCTGGTTTCACTTCTGAGGCAAGAAAATGCAAGAGACATTTGTGTCATCAAGGTTCCTCCAGAAATGAAATATACAGATTACTTTGTAATTGGTAGTGGAACTTCTACTCGACACTTACATGCCATGGCCTACTACATTGTGAAAATGGTAGGATGCTTTCTTTTTCTTTGGAACCTTTAACTTAATGGGAATAGTGTCAGTGCATCAGGCGGAAGAGCAACATTTAAAAACTAAACCCTAAGATTATATAAGAAGCCCAGATTTTTAGAATTTGCATGAGTGTTTTATGTTCTTTGATAGTGAACGTTATGGGAACCAATATCTAGCCTTAGTGGGTCAAGATATTTTGCATTCTTGTCTCTTGTGACAAGAAAAATAATACAAAAAAAATATTACCTGAGGCAGGCTAGAAGACAGTATAACCCAGAGGGATTTCTAGAGCAAAACTGTCCAGTGTGACACCCACTAGCCCCATGTGGCTATGTAATTATAAAATAAAACTAAAAATTCAGTTCTTCAGTTGTACTAGCCACATTTCAGGTGTTTGGTGGCCACATGTGGCTAATGGCTACCATACTGGACACAAATATAAAACATTTCCATAGTTGCAGAAACTTCTATTGGATAGTGCTGGCCTAGAGTTTAATTCAAATGTTTGAGCATGTCCAGTGTTCCCAGGCACGGTGCTGGGTATTGGGAAGATAAAAATGAAAAAGATTTAGTTCTTACCCTCCCCATTCACAGGTCTAGTTGAGGAAAGAGAAGGAAGTTCATTTTCCAACTAGATTGAATAGGAATCAGAATGAGGAAGAAAGTGTACTTGGAAGCGGATTCTGATACCACTCTAGAGGGGAACATACTTCTTTCACCCTGTTGAAAATTGGTCAGAGAGGGAACAGTTAAGACCAAAAGAATAGCTGGGATTGCCTAGAGAAGGGTGGTAAAATAAGGGGACTGAGAAGAAAACCCTGGTGCAACATGGCAGAACAAAGGAAGATTCAAAAAGAGGGGGTAGTTGGAGAGACTAAGAGAACTAGGGGGGCATGGAAAAGTTAAAAGGCAGGATCCTAGGGTCTCTGTCAGATGTAATAGTAAGACAGAGTAAGTAAGACTTAGAAGTGACCATTGGACTTGGAGATATAAAAAGAATGAGAGATTTTTCAGAGAAAGTTTCTGTGGAAGAGCAAGGGAGGGGAATAGAAATTCCTTTTGCAAAAATTTTAGATGAGGGAGAAAAATGCAAGGTCAAGAAAGTTTTGTTCTTGTTTATGGTAAAATATACGTTACAAAACTGAACATTTTAGCCATTTTTAGGTGTACAGTTAAGTGATGTTAATTACATTCACATTGTTGTGCAACCATTACCACTATCCATCTCCAGAACGTTTTTCTTTTTTCATCTTGCAAAAAACTCTGTACACATTAAACAATAACTTCCCATTCTTCCTTCCCCCAGCCTCTGGCGTCCCCCATACTGCTTTCTGTCTCTGTGAATTTGACTACACTGATAAGTACCTCCTTGAGTGGAATCATACTCTAATTTTCCTTTTGTGACTGGCTTATTTCACTTAGCATAATATTTTTCAAGGTTCATCTGTGTTGTAGCATGTGTCAGAATTTCCTTCTTTTAAGACTGATTATTTTAGTGTATGTATATACCACATTTTATCTTATTCACCCATTGGTGGGCATTTGGGTTGCTTCCACCTTTTGGCTATTGTGAATAATGCTGCTATAAACACGAGTGTAGAAATACCTGTTCAGATCCCTGCTTTTAATTTCATAAGTGGAATTGCCAGATCATGGTAATTCTGTGTTTAATATTTTGAGGAACCATCACACTTTTACACAGTAGTTGCACCAGTTTACATTCCCACCAGCAGTGCACAAGGGTTCCAATTTTTCTACGTCCTCACCAGTTGTTATTTTCTGGTTTGTTGATAATATTGATAGTAATCCTAATGAGAGTGAAGTGGTACCTTGTTGTGCTTTTGATTTACATTTCCCTAAATTAGTGATGTTGAGCATCTTTTCTCATGGTTATTAGCCATTTGTGTATATTTGGAGAAATGCCTATTCAGGTCGTTTGCCCATGTTTTTTTGTTTTTTTGTTTTTTTTTTTTGCAATACGCGGGCCTCTCGCTGCTGTGGCCTCTCCCGCTGCGGAGCACAGGCTCCGGATGCGCAGGCTCAGCGGCCATGGCTCATGGGCCCAGCCGCTCTGCGGCATATGGGATCTTCCCGGACCAGGGCACGAACCCGTGTCCCCTGCATCGGCAGGCGGACTCCCAACCACTGCGCCACCAGGGAAGTCCCGTGCCCATGTTTTAATTGAGTTTTTCTTTTATTGTGAAGTTGTAGGAGTTCTCTGTATATTCTGGATATAAATCCCATATCATCTATGTGATTTGCAAATATTTTCTCCCATTCTGTAGGTTGCCTTCTTTGTTCATTGTGTCCTTTAATGCACCAAAGTTTTAAATTTTTCTGCTGTTGTCTTTGGTCTCATATCCAAGAAATCATTGCGAAATCCAATGTCATGAAGCTTTTCTACTGTGTTTTGTTTTTCTTTTTTTTGGATTACTTTATGTTTTTATTTTTTTGAATTTTAGAATTTTATTTTTTTATACAGCAGGTTCTTATTAGTTATCCATTTTATACATATTAGTGTATATATGTCAAACCCAATCTCCCAATTCATCACACCACCACCTGCCCCCTCCACTTTCCCCCCTTGGTGTCCATACGTTTGTTCTCTACATCTGTGTCTCTATTTCTGCCCTGCAAACCAGTTCATCTGTACCATTTTTCTGGATTCCACATATATGTGTTAATATGCAATATTTGTTTTTCTCTTTCTGACTTACTTCACTCTGTATGACAGTCTCTAGATCATCCATGTCTCTACAAATGACCCAATTTCGTTCCTCTGTATGGCTGAGTAATATTCCATTGTATATATGTACCACATCTTCTTTATGCATTCGTCTGTCGATGAGCAATTAGGTTGCTTCCATGTCCTGGCTATTGTCAGTAGTGCTGTAATGAACACTGGGGGTGCATGTGTCTTTTTGAATTATGGTTTTCTCTGGGAATATGCCCAGTAGTGGGATTGCTGGGTCATATGGTAATTCTATTTTTAGTTTTTAAGGAACCTCCATACTGATCTCCATAATGGCTGTATCAATTTACACTCCCACCAACACTGCACGTGGGTTCCCTTTTCTCCACACCCTCTCCAGCATTTGTTGTTTGTAGATTTTCTGATAATGCCCATTATAACCAAAGTGAGGTGATACCTCATTGTAGTTTTGATTTGCATTTCTCTAATAATTAGTGATGTTTAACATCTTTTCATGTGCTTCTTGGCCATCTGTATGTCTTCTTTGGAGAAATGTCTATTTAGGTCTTCTGCCCATTTTTGGATTGGGTTGTTTGTATTTTTAATATTGAGCTGCATGAGCTGTTTATATATTTTGGAGATTAATCCTTTCTCCGTTGATTCGTTTGCAAATATTTTTTCCCATTCTGAGGGTTGTCTTTTCGTCTTGCTTGTAGTTTCCTTTGCTTTGCAAAAGCTTTTAAGTTTCATTAAGTCCTATTTGTTTATTTTTGTTTTTGTTTCCATTACTTTAGGAGGTGGATCAAAAGAGATCTTGCTGTGGTTTATGTCAGAGAGTGTTCTTCCTATGTTTTCCTCTAAGAGTTTTATAGTGTCCAGTCTTACATTTAGGTCTTTAATCCATTTTGAGTTTATTTTTGTGTATGGTGTTAGGGAGTGTTCTACTTTCATTCTTTTACATGTAGCTGTCCAGTTTTCCCAGCACCACTTATTGAAGAGACTGCCTTTTCTCCATTGTATATCCTTGCCTCCTTTGTCATAGATTAGTTGACCATAGGTGCATGGGTTTATCTCTGGGCTTTCTATCCTGTTCTGTTGATCTATATTTTTGTTTTTGTGCCAGTACCATATGGTCTTGATTACTGTAGCTTTGTAGTATAGTCTGAAGGGAGTCTGATTCCTTCAGCTCCATTTTTTTCCCTCAAGACTGATTGCTTTGGCTATTCGGAGTCTTTTGTGTCTCCATACAGATTTTAAGATTTCTTGTTCTAGTTCTGTAAAAAATGCCATTGGTAATTTGATAGGGATTGCATTGAATCTGTAGATTGCTTTGGGTAGTATAGTGATTTTCACAATATTGATTCTTCCAATCCAAGAACATGGTATATCTCTCCATCTGTTTGTATCATCTTAATTTCTTTCATCAGTGTCTTATAGTTTTCTGCATACAGGTGTTTTGTCTCCCTAGTTAGGTTTATTCCTAGGTATTTTATTCTTTTTGTTGCAGTGGTAAATGGGAGTGTTTCCTTACTTTCTCTTTCAGGTTTTTCATCATTAGTGTGTAGGAATGCAAGAGATTTCTGTGCATTAATTTTGTATCCTGCAACTTTACCAGATTCATTGATTAGCTCTAGTAGTTTTCTGGTGGCATCTTTAGGATTCTCTATGTATAGTACCATGTCTTCTGCAAACAGTGACAGTTTTACTTCTTTTACAATTTGTATTCCTTTTATGTCTTCTTCTTCTCTGATTGCCATGGCTAGGACTTCCAAAACTATGTTGAATAATAGTGGTGAGAGTGGACATCCTTGTCTTGTTCCTGATCTTAGAGGAAATGCTTTGTTTTTCACCATTGAGAATGACGTTTGCTGTGGGTTTGTCCTATATGGCCTTTATTATGTTGAGGTAGCTTCCCTCTGTGCCCACTTCCTGGAGAGTTTTTATCATAAATTGGTGTTCAGTTTTGTCAAAAGCTTTTTCTGCATCTATTGTGATGATCATATGATTTTTATTCTTCAATTTGTTAATATGGTATATCACATTGATTTGTGTATATTGAAGAATCCTTGCATCCCTGGGATAAATCCCACTTGATCATGGTGTATGGTCCTTATAATGTGTTGTTGGATTCTGTTTGCTAGTATTTTGTTGAGGATTTTTGCGTCTATATTCATCAGTGATATTGGTCTGTAATTTTCCTTTTTTGTAGTGTCTTTGTCTGGTTTTGGTATCAGGGTGATGGTGGCCTCATAGAATGAGTTCAGAAGTGTTCCTTCCTCTGCAATTTTTTGGAAGAGTTTGAGACGGATGGGTGTTAGGTCTTCTCTAAATGTTTGATAGAATTCACCTGTGAAGCCATCTGGTCCTGGACTTTTGTTGGAAGATTTTTAATCACAGTTTCAATTTCATTACTTGTGATTGGTTTGTTCTTATTTTCTATTTCTTCCTAGTTCACTCTTGGAAGGTTATACATTTCTGAGAGTTTGTCAGTTTCTTCCAGGTTGTCCAGTTTATTGGCATAGAGTTGCTTGTAGTTTCTCAGGATGGTTTGTATTTCTGTGGTGTCTGATGCAACTTCTTTTTCATTTCTAATTTTATTGATATGAGTCCTCTCCCTCTTTTTCTCCCTTTTTTTTGGCTAGTGGTTTATCAACTTTGTTTACCTTCTCAAAGAACCAGCTTTTAGTTCTATTGATCTTTGCTATTGTTTTCTTTGTTTCTGTTTCATTTATTTCTGCTCTGAACTTTACGATTTCTTTCCTTCTGCTAACTTTGGGTTTTGTTTGTTCTTCTTTCTCTAGTTCCTTTAGGTGTAAGGTTAGTTTGAGATTTTCTTGTTTCTTGAGGTAGGCTTGTATTGCTATAAACTTCCCTCTTAGAACTGCTTTTGCTGCATTGCATAGTCTTTGGATCTTCATGTTTTCGTTGTAATTTGCCTCTAGGTATTTTTTCATTTCCTCTTTGATTTCTTCAGTGATCTCTTAGTAACGTATTGTTTAGCCTCCATGTGTTTGTTTTTTACGTTTTTATCCCTGTAATTGATTTCTAATCTCATAGCGTTGTGGTCAGAAAAGATGCTTGATATGATTTCAATTTTCTTAAATTTACTGGGGCTTGAATTGTGACCAAAGATGTGATCTGTCCTGGAGAATTGTCCGTGTGCACTTGAGAAGAAAGTGTAATCTGCTGTTTTCGGATAGAATGTCCAAAAATATCAATTAAATCTATCTGGTCTATTGTGTCATTTAAAGCTTGTGTTTCCTTATTCATTTTCTGTTTGGATGATGTGTCCACTGGTTTAAGTGAGGTGTTAAAGTCCCCCACTATTTTTGTGTTACTGTCGATTTCTTCTTTTATAGATGTTAGCAGTTGCTTTATGAATTGAGGTGCTCCTCTGTTGGGTGCATATATATTTATAATTGTTATATCTTCTTGGATTGATCCCTTGATCATTATGTAGTGTCCTTCCTTGTCTCTTATAACATTATTTTATTTTATTTTATTTTTTACCCCTTTATAACTGTATAGTGATCTTATTTGCCTCTTGTTACAGTTTTAGCTTAAAGTCTGTTTTGTCAGATGTAAGTGTAGCTACCCCTCCTCTCTTTCTATTTTTATTTACATGGAATGTATTTTTCCATCACTTCACTTTCAGTCTGTGTGTGTCTGTAAAGCTGAAGTGAATCTTTTGTAGGCAGCATATGGTTGAAATTTTTTTTTAACATCTTTATTGGAGTATAATTGCTTTACAATGGTGTGTTAGTTTCTGCTTTACAACAAAATGAATCAGTTATATATATACATATGTTCCCATATCTCATCCCTCTTGCGTCTCCCTCCCTCCCACCCTCCCTATCCCACCCCTCCAGGCGATCACAAAGCACCGAGCTGATCTCCCTGTGCTATGCGGCTGCTTCCCACTAGCTATCTACCTTACGTTTGGTAGTGTTTATATGTCCATGCCTCTCTTTCGCTTTGTCACAGCTTACCCTTCCCCCTCCCCAACATTCTTTATTTTAAAGTTTATTTTATCTGATATGAGTATTGCTATTCCAGGTTTCTTTTGATTTCCATTTGCATGGGTTATCTTTTACCATCCCCTCACTTTTCACTCTGTATGTGTCCCTAGGTCTGAAGTGGGTCTCTTGTAGACAGCATATATATGGGTCTTGTTTTTGTATCCATTCAGCAAGCCTGTGTCTTTTGGTTGGAGCATTTAATCCATTCACGTTTAAGGTAATTATCGATATGTATGCTCCTATGACCATTTTCTTAATTGTTATGGGTTTGTTTTTGTAGGTCCTTTTCTTCTCTTGTGTTTCCCACTTAGAGAAGTTCCTTTAGCATTTGTTGTAGAGTTGGTTTGGTGGTGCTGAATTCTCTTTTGCTTCTCTGTAAAGCTTTTGATTTCTCCATCAAATCTGAATGAGATCCTTGCTGGGTAGAGTAATCTTGGTTGTAGGTTCTTCCCTTTCATCACTTGAAATATATCATGGCACTCCCTTCTGGCTTGTAGAGTTTCTGCTGAGGAATCAGCTGTTTAACCTTATGGGAGTTCCCTTGTATGTTATTTGTCATTTTTCCCTTGTTGCTTTCAATAATTTTTCTTTGTCTTTTATTTTTGTCAGTTTGATACCTATGTGTCTCGGTGTGTTTCTGCTTGAGTTTATCCTTCCTGGGACTCTCTGTGCTTCCTGGACTTGGGTGGCTATTTCCTTTCCCACGTTAGGGAAGTTTTTGACTATAATCTCTTCAAATATTTTCTCGGGTCCTTTCTGTCTCTCTTCTCCTTCTGGCACCCCTATGATGCGAATGTTGTTGCATTTAATGTTGTCCCAGAGGTCTCTTAGGCTGTCTTCATTTCTTTTCATTCTTTTTTCTTTATTCTGTTCCACGGCAGTGAATTTCACCATTCTGTCTTCCAGGTCACTTATCTGTCTTCTGCCTCAGTTATTCTGCTATTGGTTCCTTCTAGTGTATTTTTCATTTCAGTTATTGTATTGTTTATCCCTGTTTGTTTGTTCTTTAATTCTTCTAGGTCTTTGTTAAACATTTCTTGCACCTTCTCGATCTTTGCCTCCATTCCTTTTCCGAGGTCCTGGATCATCTTCACTATCATTATTCTGAATTCTTTTTCTGGAAGGTTGCCTCTCTCCACTTCATTTAGTTGTTTTTCTGGGGGTTTATCTTTTTCCTTCATCTGGTACATAGCCCTCTGCCTTTTCATCTTGTCTCTCTTTCTGTGGATATGGTTTTTGTTCCACAGGCTGCAGGACTGTAGTTCTCCTTGCTTTTGCTGTCTGCCCTCTGGTGGAAGAGGCTATCTAAGAGGCTTGTGCAAGTTTCCTGATGGGAGGGACTGGTGGTGGGTAGAGCTGGGTGTTGCTCTGGTGGGCAGAGCTCAGTAAAACTTTAATCCGCTTGTCTACTGATGGGTGGGGCTGGTTTCCCTCCCTGTAGGCTGTTTGGCCTGAGGTGACCCAACACTGGAGCCCACCCGGCTCTTTGGTGGGGCCAATAGCAGACTCTGGGAGGGCTCACACCAAGGAATACTTCCCAGAACTTCTGCTGCCAGTGTCCTTGTCCTCACGGTGAGCCACAGCCACCCCCTGCCTCTGCAGGGGACCCTCCAACACTAGCAGGTAGGTCTGATTCAGTGTCCTATGGGGTCACTGCTTCTTGCCCTGGGTCCCGATGCGCACACTACTTTGTGTGTGCCCTCCAAGAGTGGACTCTGTTTCCCCCAGTCGTGTTGGAGTCCTGCAATCAAATCCCACTAGCCTTCAAAGTCTGGTTCTCTAGGAATTCCTCCTCTTGTTGCCGGACCCCCAGGTTGGGAAGCCTGGCGTGGGGCTCAGAACCTTCACTCCAGTGGGCGTACTTCTGTGGTATAAGTGTTCACCAGTTTGTGAGTCACCATCCAGCAGTTACGGGATTTGATTTTATTGTGATTGTGCCCCTCCCACCATCTCATTGTGGCTTCTCCTTTGTCTTTGGTTGTGGGGTATCTTATTTGGTGAGTTCCAGTGTCTTCCTGTTGATGATTGTTCAGCAGTTAGTTGTGATTCTGGCGCTCTTGCAAGAGGGAGTGAGCGCACCTCCTTCTACTCTGCCATCTTGAACCAATCTTATTCACTGTGTTTTCTTCTAAGAGTTTTATAGTTTTAGGTTTCGTGTTTGGGTCTTTGGTATTCAGTTAGTTTTTGTAGATGGTGTCAGGTAAAGACTCCAGCTTCATTCTCTTGCATGTAGATATCTAGTTTTCCCAGCACCATTTGTTGAAAGGACTGCCTTTCCCTATTGAATGGACTTGGCACCCTTGTTGAAAAATCATTTGACCATATGGGCTCTTTGTTTTGTTCCAGTGGTCTATAAGTTTATCTTAATCACTGTTTTGATTACTGTAGCTTTGTAGTAAGTTTTTAAATCAGGAAACTTGAGATCTTCAACTGTGCTCTTCCCTTTCAAGATTGTTTTTGGCTATTTGGGGTCTCTTTAGAGTACATATAAATTTTAGGATGGATTTTTCTATTTCTACAAAAAAAAGTCACTGGGTTTTTGATAGAGATTGATTGTATTGAGTCTGTAGATAAAGTATTAACAATATTGTGTTCCAATTCATGGATACAGATTATTGTATTTCAGTGTACGAGTCTTGCTTCCATGGATATGTTTATTTCTAAGTATTTTATCCTTTTTGATTCTATTGTAAATAGAAATATTTTCCTTTTAAAAAAAATTAATTTATTTATTGATGGCTGAGTTGGGTCTTCGTTGCTGCACACAGCCTTCCTCTGGTTGCAGTGAGCGGGGGCTACTCTTCGTTGTGGTGTGTGGGCTTCTCATTGCGGTGGCTTCTCTTGTTGTGGAGCACAGGCTCTAGGCGTACGGGCTTCAGTAGCTGTGGCATGCAGGCTCAGTAGTTGTGGCTCACAGGCTCTAGAGCGCAGGCGCAGTAGTTGTGGTGCACGGGCTTAGTTGCTCCGCGGCACGTGGGATCTTCCTGGGCCAGGGCTCGAACCCATGTCCCTTGCGTTGGCAGGCAGATTCTTAACCACTGCGCCACCAGGGAAGCCCTAGGGTTTTCTGTGTATAAAGAGCATGTCATCTGCAAATTGAGACAATTTTATTTCTTCCTATCCAATTTTGTTACTTTTTTCTTTTGTTTTCCCTTGCTCTAATTGCCATGGCTAGAACTTCCAGTACTGTGTTGAGTAGAAGGTGGCAAAAGTGGGCATTCTGTGTTGTTCCTGATCTGAGAGGAAAAACTTTCAGTTTTTTGCCATCAAGTATGATGATAGCTAATCTCCATGGGCTCTTCATGTATGGCCTTTATTACCTTAAGGTAGGTTTGGGTTTTTTTTTGCTTATCTCTGTTGAGTTTTTATCATGAAAGGGTATTGAACTTTGTCAAATGCTTTTTCTGCATAAATTTGAAATGATCCTGTGGTTTTCGTCTTTCATTTTGTTAATGTGGTTTATTACATTGATTTTTAAAATTAATCTACTTTTGGCTGTGTTGGGTCTTTGTTGCTGTGTGCGGGCTGTTTCTGGTAGTGGCAAGTGGGGGCTACTCTTTGTTGCGGTGTGCAGGCTTCTCATTGCGGTGGCTTCTCGTTGTGGAACACAGGCTCTAGGCGCGTGGGCTTCAGTAGTTGTGGCACGTGGGCTCAGTAGTTGTGGCTTATGGGCTCTAGAGCATAGGCTCTCGTAGTTGTGGCGCACGGGGTTAGTTGCTCCATGGCATGTGGGATCTTGTCAGACAAGGGCTCGAACCCATGTCCCCTACATTGGATTCCTAACCACTGTGCCACCAGGGAAGTCCCTACATTGGTTTTTTCATGTGGAATCATCCTTACATTCCAGAAATAAATCCCATGTGTTGATATATAATTCTTTGAATGCAGTATTGAATTAGGTTTGCTAGTAGTTCATTCAGGAGTTTTCCATCAGTATTCATCAAGGATATTGGCCTGTAGTGTTTTCTTATAGGGTCTTTGTCTGGTCTTGGTATCAGGTTAATGCTACTCCCATAGAATAAGTTAGGAAGTGTTCCCGCCTCTTCAGTTTTTTGGAAGAGTTTTAGCAAAATTTGATGTGAGCTTATGTTTAAGTATTTGGTAGAATTCACCAGTGAAGAAGCTGTGTGGTCCAGGGCTTTTCTTTGTTGGGAGGTGTTTTTCCTTCCTTCTTCTCTGTGTGTTCTTTTCTCTATACCCCACCCTTTCGTTTGAGATACAATTGTGTTGGGAGGTTTTTGATTAATGACTCAATCCTGTTGCTATTATTGAATAGGGCTATTCATACTTTCTGTTTCTTCATGATGCAGTCTTGATCGGTTGTGTGTTTCTAGGAATATGTCCATTTATTCTAGGTTTTCCAGTTTGTTGTGTCTCTAATGTCTCCTCACTCATTTCTGATTTTAGTTATCTGGGGGTTTATTGATCAATTTTGTTGATCTTTTTGAAAAATGAAATCTTGGTTTGATTTTTGTCTATTTTGTTTTAATTTGGTCATTGACTTCTTCCTTCTGCCAGCTTTAAGTTTAATTTGTTCATTTCCTAGTTCTTTTTATTTTATAATATTTATTGGACTATAGTTGATTGACAGTGTTGTGTTAGTTTCAGGTATACAGCAAAGTGAATCAGTTATACATACATCCATGCTTTTTTAGATTCCTTTCCCATATAGATCATTACAGAGTATTGTGTAGAGCTCCCTGTGCTATATACAGTAGGTCCTTATTAGTTATCTACTTCATATATAGTAGTGTGTATGTATCAATCCCAATCTCCCAATTTGTCCACCCCCGCCCACCCCCACCCCCCGCCCCCGGTAACCATAAGTTTGTCTTCTAAACCTATGACTCTATTTCTGCTTTGTAAATAAGTTCATTTGTACCTTTTTTTTTTAGATTCCACATATAAACAATATCATGATACTTGTCTTTGTCTGTCTGACTTCACTTAGTATGATAATCTCTAGGTCCATCCATGTGCCTGCAAATGGCATTCTTTCTTTCTTTTTTATGGCTGAGTAATATTCCATTGTATATAGGTACCACATCTTCTTTATCCGCTCCTCTGTCAATGGACATTTAGGTTGCTTCCATGTCTTGGCTATTGTAAATAGCACTGCAATGAACATTGGGATGCATGTGTCTTTTTGAATTATGGTTTTCTCTGGATATATGCCCAGGAGTGGGCTTGCTAGATCATATGGTAGTTCTATATACATCTATATCTATATATCTATCTATATTTTTATATATCTATATCTCTTAAGGTAGGTTTTTTGACCATGCCGCATGGTGTGCAGGATCTTAGTTCCCCACCCAGGGATTGAAGCCACACCCCTGCAGTGTTAACCACTGGACTGCCAGGGAAGTCTCTCATATGGTAGTTCTATATTTAGTCTTTTGAGGAACGTCCATACTGTTCTCCATAGTGGCTGTACCAATTTGCATTCCCACCAACACTGTAGGAGGGTTCCCTTTTATCCACATCCTCTCCAGCATTTATTTATTTATTTAAATTAACTTTTATTGGAGTATAGTTGAGTTACAGTGTTGTTAGTTTCTGCTGTACAGCAAAGCAAATCAGTTATACATATATCCACTCTTTTTTAGATTCTTTTCTCATATAGGTCATTACAGAGTATTGAGTAGAGTTCCCTCAATACTCTTATTAGTTCTTACAGTCGGTTCTTATTAGTTATATATTTTATATATAGTATCTACAGTATATGTCTATCCCAATCTCCCAATTTATCCCCCCTCCCCCCCAGATAACCGTTTGTTTTCTATATCTGTGACTCTATTTGTTTTGTAAATAAGGTCATTTGTACCATTTTTTTAGATTCCACATATAAGTGATATCTTATGATATCTGTCTCATTTACTTCACTCAGTATGATAATCTCTAGGTCCATGTTGCTGCAAATGGCATTATTTCATTCTTTTTTATGGCCGAGTAATATTCCATTGTATATATATACCACATCTTTATCCACTCCTCCAGCTATGGACATTTCAGTTGCTTCCATGTCTTGGCTTTTGTAAATAGTGCTGCAGTGAACATTGGGGTGCATCTGTCTTTTTCAATTATGGTTTTCTCTGGATATATGCCCAAGAGTGGGATTGCTGGGTCATATGGTAATTCTATTTTTAGTGTTTTAAGGAACCTCCATGCTGTTCTCCATAGTGGTTGTATCAATTTACATTCCCACCAACAGTGCAAGAGGGTTCCCTTTTCTCCACACCCTCTCTAGCATTTATTATTTGTCGATTTTTTGATGGTGCATTTCCTAGTTCTTTAAGGTATAAATTCATGTTGTTGATTTGGGAACTATTTTTTTCATGTAAGCACATACAGCTATAAATTTCCTTCTTACTGCTGCTCTCACTGCATTCTATAACTTCATTTGTCTCAAGGTATTTTCTGATTTCCCTTGTGATTTCTTCTTTGATCCGTTTAAGGTAATAAAACAGTTGATTTCCACATATTTGTGGATTTTCTAGTTTTGCTTCTGTTGATTTCTAGTTCATTTCATTGTGATCAGAAAACATACTTTATATGAGTTTAATCTTTGAATTTATTAAGACTTGTTTTGTTGCCTAACATATGATCTATCCTGGAGAATGTTCCATGTGCACTTGAGAAAAGTGTGTATTCTGCTGTTGTTGGGTAGAATGTTCTGTTAATGTCTGTTAGGTTCGATTGGTCTGTAGTGCTGTTCAAGTTCTCTATTTCCTTATTGATCCTCCATCCATTAATGCAAATGGGGTATTGAGTCTGCTATATTACTGGGTTAGCTCTGATTTTTGGTGCATGTTTCTAATGTTATGTCATCTTGGTTGGTTGACCCTTTTATCATTATATAATGTCCTTGTCTTGTAATAGTATTTTTTTCTAACATTAGTGTATTTGTTGTTTTAGACCATTCATGGAATCTGCTGGGAAAAGAGATTATGGGATGATAAAGTCCCATTAACATTGTCATGAAGGTAGATGAGATGGAATCATTAAAACTGAGAAGACTAGCCTTAAAACAGGAAGGCAGCATCTGTCTCCCCTGAGAGGGAAAGGAAGCTGGGATGGACAGAAGGGATGATGTATGTGAGAAGTGGATATTGAGAGAGTTTAGGCCTGCCTCTGAGGCACCTTGGTAAATGAGTGAGTTGGCCCTGTCAGAAGGGTTTGGGCAGGAGGATTCAGGAGACAGGTGTAGGAGGCGGGTAGGATTTAAGGGGGAGAAAAGTTTCCGTATGTTTATATTAAGGGGCATGGTGTAGCTGTGAGGAATGAATAAGTTAGTTGCCAAATTAAGACCAAGAAAAATACCCCCAGACGCTCAATAAGAACAGAGATTTTCCCTATCCTCTTCCCCTTTAATATGTGCTCTGGTTTTTTTCAGTACAAATACCTGAAACGTAAAAGTGAGCCTCATGTTAAGATCGAAGGGAAGGACACAGATGACTGGCTCTGTGTGGACTTTGGTAAGTTATTTTGGCACATTCTACAGATAAATATTTGATATTGCACTAATCTTGAACTGTTTTCAGTTGTAAAAGGATTGAGATCTGTGTTTCTCCACATACATTTTTCTTTTTAACTTGAGAATTTTTTTATACAGCAGGTTCTTATCTCCACATACAATTTTTGAAGTGTGTCTAAAATAAGTTTTCTTATAACTTAGTTGGTCTTATTCACATGTGAAATCCTCATGTCACATGGTATGTATGTAAGTTGCCATACAGGTCAGAAAGCTGGTGGAGAACAGGATGGATAACATGGGAGAGATCCCCTAGTGGTGGTGGAAGGCACCTTGGGGTACACATAACCTTGGCCTTAAATAACTCAGATAAGGTGAAGGGCATTCTAGGCACAGGGAAGGACAAGAGCAGAGGACTAGAATTTTGAAAAGATTTAACAAATTTGGGTATTAATACATACATAGTTTCAGAGTATTTCCCCAAAAGATAGTTAATACAAAGGGAAAAACAGTAACTGAAGAACTGGGAAGGGTCTGAGATTTTATCTTACGTGTAAGCTAACAAGTTAGTCAAGGTTTGATGAAGCACAGTTTGTTACTCAGCAATAGTAGCAGCCAGCATCAAGCACCATTTTTGCACCAGGGTCCCTGAGCAACACAGGACCAGATGACACCTGTAAAGTTCTAAGAGAAGAACCCTGAGATTAGGGTATCTACATCTTTTATAATGGGCAGGAAGCAGGCCTGCATTTGCTCTGGTGGAAAACACTTTTTCGGCCAAGGCTGTATGTCAGGGTTTCTCAGCCTTGCCACTATTAACATTTTTGGCCAGGTAATTCAGGTGCTGAGGAACATTCTGTGCATTGTAGGATGTTCTTCTCTTCTCCACCCCCCCAACTGTGAAAATCAAAAATGTCCCTTATTGAAAACCACTGCTGTAAGCATACTTGTGCTTTGATCCAGAGGGAGACAGTAGTTCTGAGAATATTTGCCAACATCCTTAAAAATATAGTCCAGAACAAAAGCCTGTCAGTGTTTTGCTCACAGGCTGTGCAGACAGTCCTTGGAGGACTGTCTCCCAAGCAAACCCCATCACGAGTAATGTTACATATTCATATCATATACCTCCTGTATGATGCACTGAGAAAAGCACAGCGTCACTTCTGTGGTATTTTTGCTGGATGGTGTCCACAATTTGCATTTCTAACAAGTTCTCAGGTAATGCTAATCTGGGGTTCACACTTTGAGAACCACTGTTCTAACTGTCACAGGTTTGTGAGATCACAAGGGTAAAAGCAAATGAACTGCTTCTTCATTGTAAGTCTTATCTGTCCTTGATAGGCAGCATGGTGATTCATTTGATGCTTCCAGAAACCAGAGAAACGTATGAATTAGAGAAATTATGGACCCTTCGTTCTTATGATGACCAGTTAGCTCAGATAGCACCTGAGACCTTACCTGAAGACTTCATTCTTGGAATAGAAGATGACACTTTATCTCTGGCTCCTGTGGAGTTTAAATGTGAATAAAATGGCATGAACTGCTTTAGTCATTTCAGATTTGGATTGAGTCACTTATAAACCCTGCCTAGCTGGTTGTTGTCAAAACAAGTCTTATCTATGGACACTAATCCTAACTGACACATGGAAATTGTAGGTAAGTGAGCTAATTCTCACACTGTGAATCAGTACATTCAAACTAAAATTAATATATTGTCTTTGTTCCTGAGATCTCAGCAGGATTTCCTGGAAGTTGCATTGGCCCCTGTGTTTTACTTGAGCTCTCTGCTCAGAGTTTATTTTTATTTTATTTTTTTGCTGACAAAGCAAGAGACTTTTTTGGGAAGGGGCACCCAGGTGGAGAGCAGGAGGGTAAAGGAACCCAGGAGTACTGCTCCACCACATGGCTCACAGTCTCGTGTTTTATGGGAATGGGGTTAAGTTTCTGGGTTGTCTCTGGCCAATCATTCTGACTCGGGGTCCTTCCTGGTGGCACACGCATTGCTCAGCCAAGGTGGATTCCAGTGAGAAGGATTCTGAGAGGTTGGCAGGACATACAGACCTTTTGACCTTTCCGGAATTCTTCCAGTTGGTAGTATCTTGTTAGTTCTGCATTCCTTACCAGGACCTCCTGTTTAAGATAACTCATGCAGGTGGTTACTATGTTGCCTGGCCAGGGCAGGCAGTTTCAGTGTTTCCCCGACAACTCCTCCCTGAGAGACTTCACACTCAAGATACTTCTTGGGAATCGAGGCGGAGGTCTCTTTCTTCTGTAACTGCTTCCTGCTGAGAGTGGGCGTCGTCCTGCCTAGTAGAGTAGAAGTCTCTCTCTACCTGATCTAAATTGAGGTATTCTGTGCCCCAAACTGGCATTCATCCTTGTAGTAACAGCAGTTTAGTTGAAACTGTTGGACCCTCCCTGTGGGGGATGAACCTTGTAAGCAGTTGAAACAGACAAGGACCAAACAGGAGGCCTAACAGGATGGTCATCACCAGGCCCAGAAAAGGCAGGCAAAATTTGGGGTGAGGGCTGCAGGGTGTGTGACTTTCTTCTGATCGATTGGTAGTGACGTAACAGGACAATGCTCCAGGAATCTTGGCACTCAGCCTGAAGTTACCATCCTCACCTGGGTGGGGGCCTTAGTTCCTGCAGAACTCAAAGATACAGTTATGCATACTCCTTGAGGTGGAACCAGGACCCTGCCCCAAGGCTGTACCACTAGTTGACAGCTCCTCCCGTTTTTTGCATCCCCTCTCTTCCCTGATTAGCAACTGTTTGAATCTGCCCTTTGGAACTCAGGGAAGGTCAAGGAGGAAGGTCAAGGAGGCTGAGTGAAGCCTATATCCTACAAACAAGAAACAGGGGACACAGAAAGGATTTGTACTCTGGAGCCCCCCAGAGTCCTGCCCAGTTCCAGTTCAGGGAACTAACTGGGCAACAGTGCTGGCCACTTCCTGCTACAATAGGGCATAGTCCTGTCTCAATTTGGAGAATAGACACTGGACTGGAAATATCTCTGATTCCCGATTCCTGGATCTGAGTCTTGTATGATTAAAATCTTAATCCCTTGGTCTGCCATTTTGGTGTAACAGACCCAATCAGAAGTAGCTGGAGGAGTGACAATGGGATTTTAATAGGGAAAATAAACGTCATTTCTTTTCAGGAGAATAAGCCTGAAACACAGTCTGGACCTGGTGCTTTGGGGAGACTTGTAGCCACGTAGCCAGTTGTCTAGTTTTATTGAGGTAGGTTTTAACTTTTAATGTGGTATTAACACATAGGTAACAGGTGCTATTGGTCATCAAACATGTCTCTTCTTTTTGTTAAATGTATGATCTAAAGCAATTCCGTTGTCTAAAAATGTAAGTTATGGGCTTCCCTGGTGGTGCAGTGGTTGAGAGTCCGCCTGCCGAGGTAGAGGACACGGGTTCGTGCCCTGGTCTGGGAAGATCCCACATGCTGCGGAGCGGCTGGGCCCGTGAGCCATGGCCGCTGAGCCTGCGCGTCCGGAGCCTGTGCTCCGCAACAGGAGAGGCCACAACAGTGAGAGGCCCGCGTACCGGAAAAAAAAAAAAAAAAAAAGTAAGTTACAAGAGGAGACCTTTAAAAAGTAAGGCTGCAGTTATCAGCTGCCAGCAGACATTATTTTGAGAACGGCTGGTGGCATCCAAGTCTGACACAGCTCAGAAAACTCAGGTTCTTAGCAATACAAGGATTTGCCTGAAGTCACACCCACAGTGTCATCTAGTTATTTCTTGGATGTCTTAAACCATAGCTACTCCATTTTGACTCTTAATTGTAATATTCCCCTTAATAGCCAAAGCAGATGTCACCATTAATGATGTTAGTGTTTCTCTAGGTGGGAGAAGAGCAAGAATCTGGCCCATAGAATCTTCTCCTGAAAATATCTCTCTCTCTGAAGGCCTGTTCTGCCAGTTTTTCCCAGAGCACAGAGTGCCTCATTCCTGTCTCCACCCTGAGCTCCTTTCAGGGGGTGCTGAAGGTCAGCAGCTGCAGCGGCTCGTGATTTAATCCTTCTAGAGGCAGACGGCAAGTGCCAATGGCGAGTGCCAATTTCCAGTCAGCAGGGCCCCTTCATGGTCATAAAGGTGACCATGGTTTGGGGGGCATTTCGTTCCACAGTGCTAGGAATGCTCATTCCCAGGCCTAGCAAAGTGTTTTCCGAGTTTAAATCTTATCCTGTAGAACGGTATAGCCAAAAATTTAAAAAAATATATAGCAGAAAACATAACCACCCCACTGGTCCTGTAACGTAAAACCTTTAGTTCTCAGTTCATATGTAACAGTAATATCTAGGTTCACAGTCAGGACATTGGTAGATAGTGGTGCCTACCTTGAGATTGACATAGCCTTACTAAAAATCTAAGTTTTACACTTTGACCAAATTCAGGACATTCACATTAATTTGAAAAGCCAAAAATACATACTACACAGCAGGCTGCACCTGATAATGAAACACTTTATTCTGCATCAAGGTATCTGGAAAATGAAGCTGCATTTGGGGCACGTTACAGATGAGGAATGATCCATATGTGGTGAGTACAAAACTCAATTACAACAGAATTATTTCCTAGTATTACCAGATACTCCATTACCAATGCTTAATTGAAAGTAAAACATGATTTGCCACACTAGAAGGCTAGAAGTGAAACATGACAGAATTTAAACAGGCAGATATAAATGTAGCACCTATCTGTATTTAAAAAAAAAAAAAGTTGGAAAAATCAAATACTGAGGAAGAGCTCTGGCCTTAAGCACATTTCACCCAAAATCCAACCAGAAAGCCAGTCCATTACTTTTTTTTTTTTAAAGCAATTCATTGTATGGAAGAAAATGATGAATGCTAGATGAATTCAGTGACAAAAAGGGCACTTTTTGGCTAAAACTACAAAATAAACTGATTTTCTGAAAACATTTAGGAAAACATTTCAAGTCATTTTCAAAATGTTTAAAGGATACAGTGATCTTCAGAAAAACTTACCTAGTCTGTAGAAATTCATCTTGAAATACAAATGAAGCAAAATGATTTAAGGGTTATTATATATGCCCTTCAGATCAGTATAATATAACGACTGTGATCATTTAATGAACAAAAGAAACACAATTCTGAGAGCAGTGTGGCCTCGGAGACCACCCACACCCACATAACTGTACATACCAGGCTTTGCCATCAAGGTAGGAAATGGGCGAATGCGTTCAGTATCAAAGGTCAAATGTATTATTATATCACAGTCATTCAAATTATATTCCAAAAGTTGTTCTTGTATTTTTCTACCTTTTGACTTATTTTCAAATAACTGGTCGCAGAGAATACAGAAATCCTGCTGCAATTTATGTAATATTCTAGGTGGCCTTTCATTCTTCTTGATTTATCATTGCTTAAAATCTTCAAAATAGCTTAGTGTGAGGCTCATGACAGTGCCTGGCACGGGGAGATGTAGCCTTTTTATTGCCTTTAAACACTGTCACACCGTCTGACTGCCCCATTGGTCTTCACAAAGCAATTCTTTTGGGGTCTGCTCCAAGCATAGACCAACTGGTCTGAAATATATTGGCAAACTAAGCATCCTGTAAGGCAAGCTGAAGCTTTCTTCTTGCCAATCAATTTAAAGTTCACAGGAGCTGCATGTCTCCATAGATACACTTGCTTTAGGTAGTGATAGTCAAAAGCACAAAGCATTTATGCATTCAATCACATAGCCAAACAAAAAAACCCTGAAGTCTCCTGAAGCCATTTATTAAAACTAGCCGTTCCAAAACCTCCTGCAGCCACTTTGCTCTGTTAGTACCATCAAAAACTTCCCTACCATAAACAAAAAAATAAATGGTATTTGCTGCTCTCCAAATATAGGCACTGCTCCGTATCACTGAACGTTTACTGGATTTTCCAACTAATAACTGTCAAAAGCCTCAAAAAACCTGAAATTAATTTTCCAGCTTTACTGTCACCAGCCAGAAGTAAAATTTTTTTCTCAGTTATTTGCCTGTTAGCTAATTTTATTTTTAAAAAACAGTTGGACTTATCTTTATAAAGTATATAAAATTTTCAGAAAAAAACAAAACAATTTTGCTTTCATTGCATTACTGAATACCTGAGGTAGTTGAGTAAAAATGCACATTTAATACCCCTGCCAACACCATTCAGCACTTCCCTTAGGTTATTTGTGTTAGTGTTAGATAAAACTGAGAACAGTTTTTCTATGCTAACAGCTTAACATTTAAGTTCTTGTAATAATCCTATTCTGATCCAATTTTAACAATTGGACATAGGAGCAATCTATTTTTATTTACTTGATGAATTTAGTAAATGCACCATTAAGCCAATTTCTGGCATTATGGGGGAATGAATATTAAGAAAAATTAGAATATTTGTTATACTGAGAATACAACAAAAGGGAAGTGCAGAGCTCCTCTCTTTCCCTCCCTCACCCCCTAATTTTTTTCTTTTTTTAAAGCTGGGTGTCATACATTTCAGAGAGCATAAAGTATACATTCTCACAGAGACAGGAGTTCGAAAGTTGCCTGGTCCTCAGAAACAACCGGCTAGGTAAAAACTTGTGCATGTGATTCTGGATAGGGGTTCAGCGCCCGTCTGTTGGTTAAGCAATCTGTCTTTGGTTTGACATCTGCCTCTGTGGTGGGCTGTCTCCTGAGCCTTCACTTCCGTCTTGACTGAGGTGGTCCACTTTGCAGAGCTTTCTGCTGTTGGTGCTGCTTTACCTGAGTCAGAATTTCCTGAATTTTTCTCTGGGCAACCTGCAGTAGGAGAGAGCTTTGAAATTTCTACCTGATCAAGTATGACCAAAAGTTAAAGTTAATTTACTCTTCCATTTCAACAACTTCAAATTGAAACTTATTTGAAGATTAAAGATACATACTTATTAGTTTCTCCTAGCAGAGTCTCTGAAATCACCTGCTTAAAGGGGGATTAAAAGTGTTAAGCACCAAGCAGCCTGAAATATTTATATGACATGGGGACACGCATGGGAGGAGGATCACTCAGGAAGAAGGAAGAAGCAGAAGAGCTCACTTATCACACTAGAGCCCACTTGCCTGGCAAGCATAGAAGTGACCAGTTATTTTGACCACCACTTGGTCATTCTCATCAGGCGTCTGGTCACGAGGGACAACAACTTCTGCGCTTGACAAATTCTGGAGCTCATTCACCTGAAGGAGATAAATACAAATCATGTTAAGTGGAGTTGTTCTTTTTTTTTTTTTTTTAATTACCATTTCCTTACTGTGTAACCAAAATACTGAGCTTTGGCTTTATATTTATAATCTCATCTAATAATACTAATAATTCTATCCGTTTACTAGTATTGTCCCCATTTCAAGGTAATTAAAACTAAGCCTTAGTGAAAGAAACTGACTCGCCCACAGTTGCATAAGTTAATGACACAACCAGATTCAACCCCTGAAAATCTGATTCCAAAATACACACTTTGAATCACTTCAGAATTGTAAATAGCTTTGAAAATGACTTGGAAGTTTTATGTGTTAGAAACTGGAAACCATTTGCTTTTTTCAGTTACAGAGGTATAAGTTATAAATGTAGATGAAATTTTTTAAAGTTTCTTTTCATGTCATTAAGTGTTTGCACAATGAAAGTAAAAAGCTGATGTATAACAACAGAAAATGCAAAATGCCCCTTATAAATATGAGACAGTTCTCCCATACAAAGTGGTCTGAAAGAGAGGCACTGCTTTCACTGGTAGCTGACACCAACACCCAGGAGGAACAAAAGGCAGTCTTCTCCAAACCTTGGCCCAGACGGTCCTGCTTTTTATAAGTTAGCCAAAATTTAGGGACTTGGAACTCCTAAGTACCTTTCAACGCTTTCCCTTTCATACCACTGCACAGGTTTTGCTGAAGTACTTGCCGTTTTGCCTCCTTTTCCAATAACTCTGCCAGCAGCAAAGGATGGCACTCTGATGTGAGCTTCAAGTTTCACCTCTTCTTTAGGACTAACAAAGTTTTCTTCTTTAATTTTTCCATAAATTCTTCCCTGAGCCTACAGATGAGAACATATCTCATCAGTGTCATTCATGTAGGAAATGCAAAAAGGTCCATTAACTTTAAAGATGGCCCGGATCCACTGGAACAGACCTTTGCAGTGATACATCTGCATTTGATAGATTGTGGAACGTTGCACAAGAGGTGGAAAAGTAAGGAAGTCCTAGAAAAGGTTGACAACAATAATAACTATACATCACAGATGAGGCAACTGAATGATTGATAAAATAAGATTAAACCATATTCTTCTGACAAAAACGGTTAAAGGCAATAAGTTAGCAGTCAGCCGAACTAACATTTTTGCAAATGACCATTTGCTCTCCAGTCTTGAAAGGTAAAACCTCTCCTGTTGGCAATAAGATAGTAACTGCATTTTTCTTGAGTAAAAGGGACTGCAGAGGAACTACAGAGCCACCTATGCGAGGCTCACAAGAAGCCAAGCCGCTGTCTAAATGGGCCAGCGAGGAATTTTCTAGTTAAACATTTCTTCATCTTAGCCAGATGGTTTCTACTTCGACTAAGGCTACAAAATCAAGTTAACATACACATCTGACAGTTATAGTCAAACACATCCTGTCACTTGCTGCATACAACTAGAAGTTATACATAATAAACCTCTCCTATTATGTACAACCATTAATTTGCTCTGGTATACACCAAAGGAAAAAGGAGTCAGAGTTGGTTTCATCTGACAAGCTGCCACAGCAGAGAACAAAAACAAAAGTACCGAACACGTTTTCACTGGTGCAGAAATGATAAGCTCATTTTAGGGGGTTACAGAAAAAAAAAAAAATCCATCTTAGTACCCTGTCTTCCATTCATCCTCAGTCTCAGGCCACAGATGTAGCTATCAACACAAAGGACACAACGGATATACATTGTCCTCCGAAACAAGCTCTTGAATTCATAAGAAAAAATATGGGTTAGGAGGTTTACTATTACTTAGATGTCTAAAATAAAATAATTTGTTATTATGACTGATCACATAAATGACATTTAAGCATTACAGCTTTTCTTAAATGTCCCATTTAAGACAACTGAACAATACAGGCATAGGAGGATACAGGGAAACAAACTCTGAATTCCCCAGCATACAAGCATTATGAAAACTGCACGATAGTTAATTCCATTTGTAGAATAATAAGACCATAATTGATGTTTGTATTTATCTTTTAGTATTTCAAACTAAAAGTGACTGTCTCTGTAAGTCTGGGATAGGAAGCAATTTTCAGCATCTCTGAGTTTTGATCTGAACTGCCTGGACCACAAGGCTGGTATGAGGAAGTAAATTTCTT
The DNA here is from genome assembly GCF_059928025.1 of Delphinapterus leucas. Lineage (NCBI taxonomy): Eukaryota > Metazoa > Chordata > Mammalia > Artiodactyla > Monodontidae > Delphinapterus > Delphinapterus leucas. Next base: position 75,203,210 of record NC_143137.1, read on the forward strand.
GACCCAAGTTTGAGGCTAGCCAACTGTACCCCACATCTCAAAGCGCCTCCTTTTGTTTCCTGTTCTTCCTGTAAATGAAGTGAAAAAAGCTTCCGATTTTTAGTGAAAAATAGAGGTCAAAGAAAGTGATGGCTTAAAAGGAGGGAAGAAGTGGGCACTTGTTAACTTAGCCACATTTTAGAGCTAAGAGAAGTAGGTTAAAGAGTTATCCTGTTAACACAGCTGCTAAGTGGTAGGAACAAGACAGGAGTTTTGGATAAATTGCACTGAATTGAGTAGGTGCTTTTACCTATGACAAAGAAGACACCCTACTGAGTTTATGAGAGAAATCACATACTCAAAGGTATACGTTTGTGAATTTGAGGATCTGGCAGGGTCTTAAGTCTGATTCATCCCAAGTCTGCTCAGCACCACCACCAGCACATTTATGTTGTACTTCCTGTGTCAGGCACTATTCTAAGCAATTCATATATTGTTTAAACCTTATTTAAACTTTGTGGGTGTTTTTAACCCCGATTTTATAGATGAGGAACTAGGCAGAGAAAGGCTAAGTAACTTGCCCAAGGTCACACCACTGGTAAATGGTAAAGCTGGGGTTTGAACCAGCAACCTGGCTACCAGGTCTCTGCTCTTCATCACCCTGCTACACCACCTCTCAGGACATGGTGGGAGGCATTCCAGCCCCAAAGGCCCCAAACCCCAGTATGACCAATGGTTCACACCAGGACAAATGCTGTAAGAGTTCCTGCCATTTCCACCTCTAAAATTCAAAAGATTAGAGTGGCTTGTTGACCGACTGTGGACAAGGGCTAACGGTTAACCCAAGGGTAAGAGCAAACAGGGACATTTTAATTCAAGGTTGAGGCCTCTCTGGGACAAGAGGAAAAACTTGAGAACAGCAAGGCATATGAATCAGACTTGTAAATTTCAGTCTTAAGGTCTCACCTTCACACATGCTAACAGGGCATTGAGCAAATTCTCCTTTGGGAGATAGTCAAAACCAACAACCATTACAGAACTCTCAAAATTAACCAAAGGCTTTGGTTTATTTTTAAAGTGTAATTTGCGGTATGTTTCTACTCTGTTCTTAGTCTTAGAAATTTCCATTGAGAGATTCTTTCTACTGAGTATTAGATTTTTTTTACAGGAGAAGCCAGGTTATGGATTTCCCAAGAAGACATCCATTCATTTGTTACCTGTGCACACACTCCAGAGCACATACCTTGAACTGAGCCTCTGGTGGCCCAGTGATAATCACCATCCTCACTTTAGCATCTGGTGCTTCAGCTGGAGCGATCTGTAACAGACCCAGTAACGGGTTATGACACTTCCAGGTGCCACCAATAGAAATGTTACACCAACCAGCCTGTCATTTGCACATGACTTACTGAAATGTAGAATGAAAGCCTTCTGGAAGGTAGTTACATGAAGCAGTGATTAATGTGGATTCATTAGTTATGGCTCCTGCCATATACTGTGTACTTACACTGTGCCTGGCCCTAATGTAAAAGTCCAGATGCAGCCTCTACGTAACCCTCACTATTTCCTGACGAGGTACTGCCTCATGGAGAGGCCAAAGGCTGGAGAAGGTGAGTCACCTGGCCCATGATCACACAGTCCAGTGAAGCTGGAGGGAGAGCTGGGTCTGGCTCCACCATCACATTCCTTGTCACTACACCAGTGGGTGCTCAAAGGGTGGTTCTTAGCCCACGCGCATCACAACACCCTGGGCCTCCTGTGTGTGCAAGAAACTGCTAGGTTCCCAGTCTAAGGCTATCGGTACATTCCCCCAAAGTACACTCGCTGGACTAACATATGGAATAAACTAACATTAATTTGGCAGAAGAAAAGTGAACTCAGCCTCTTCTATTTTGGCAGAGCGTGTGAAATCACACAAAAAGCCTAGGCTAGGGAATTGTTGCAGAGACTGTTGAAGGGGGAGGAAACCAGCATTCCCTTAGTAAGAAAGCATTTGGGGAGTTGGATGGTAGAAAGTGTTTTAAAAGAAAAAATTTTGCTAGATATTTGCTGTGCAAGAAGCAATTCCCTATAGTAAATAATGAGAACAGGAAGCAAAAAATACAATAAAAGCCATCCCAACTACCACCCAGTATGATCACTGTCAATTACTTATAGTCTAGTAGGCCCTTCTCCACACCTTCATAATCAAAACAATGTTTTTTACTTTTAATAGACTCATGCTTCCTCCCTCAAAATAAAGCTGACATTTCTGTTACTTAGACCCAAATTAATACTATTCCTACTTTATTGCTGGGCACTAATTTTGAGTCTGTAAAACAAGCCAATAATTACTTCCTTTTAGACCACACTTAGGATTATTCACAGGAAACCCCAAAAAGAAGGTATCATTCTTCATCTTTCTGACTAAGGTTTCGTTTTTTTAAAAAGGATCTTTGTCAACACTGGTGATAGAGGGCTGGGGCTGAGGACACTTGTACACTGAGGTTAGGAGTACAAATTGCTACAATCTCTCAAAAGCACATGCCCTGTGACTCACCAAACCCACTTCTGTAGACTTACGTTAAAGGATAAGGTTATATATGACAATTTGACCAAAAGAACTCTGTCTACCCCTGTGCAGGTTAAATTAGGAACAATCTTAATGTCCAGTAAGTTAACACAAATGATTATGATTTGGTAATACCAAATATATGCCTGTTAAAGTAAGTACATATATGGACATTTACATTATGGAAATGCAGCGAAGTGTTAGGAGTGCTGATGAATCTTTCAGATTATGCATGTTTCAGACTTTTTGGAAACAAAAATATTTTAACCTCATCATAAAACCTCCATTAAAGCCAGAAAGGAAAAGAGCCAAACGTCTAAATACCCAGTTCTTCTTGTTCATGAAATGTTCGTCGCAGTTTTTCCAAAACAAAGCTGCTAGGTTCTTTTTGCATGTGTGAGCATGTTTTACAGATTAACTCAGTAATCAGGAAACTAACAGGATAGTAAAGTTAGTTCACCCCTTGGTCTTTTATCATGTCTTTTCCTTTACCCATTTATTTATTTTGGCTGCATTTTCTGCTCACGTTATTTTGTTATCTTTTGCTACAAGAGAGAATATGAGGGCTTTCCTGTGTGTTTTGCTTTTTTATTAACTGTGTAGTTTACATACAGTAATGCTCACTCCTTTGGTACCAAATACATAGTTGTAAATACCACCACAATCAACATAAAAACAGCTTCTGTCACTCAAAATTTCCTCATGCTGCCTTTGTTTTCAATCCCTCCACCTCCAACTCCTAGCAACCACTGATTTTTTTTCCCCTCAATTTCCAGAGTTGTCTTTTCCAGAATTTTCATATAAGTGGAATCATACAGTATGTGGCCTTTTGAGTCTTCTTTCTCTTAGCATAATACATGTGATTCACTCAAGTTGTTTTATGTATCAACAGTTCCCTCCTTTTTACTGCTAAGTAATTGTTATATAGACGGGCCACAGTTTATGCATTTGCCAGCTGATGAACATTTGCTTCTTCCCCATTTCCCAGTTATAAATAAAGATACTATAAACATTTGAGTGCAGTGTGGTTTTTTTGGTACTATATTCAAATTTAAAATTTCATTAAATATTTATAAAATTGGACTTCCCTGGTGGCACAGTGGTTAAGAATCCACCTGCCAATGCAGGGGACACAGGTTCAAGCCCTGTTCTGGGAAGATCCCACATGCCGCGGAGCAACTAAGCACGTGCACCACAGCTACAAAGCCTGCGCTACTGAGCCCGTGTGCCGCAACTACTGAAGCCCGCGCGCCTGGAGCCTGTGCTCCGCCAACAAGAGAAGCCACTGCAATGAGAAGCCCGCGCACCGCAACGAAGAATAGCCCCCGCTTGCTGCAACTAGAGAAAGCCTGTGCGCAGCAACGAATACCCAATGCAGCCAAACATAAAATTATTTATATATATATTTATAAAATGTAACCAAAATAAACCCCCCAATAGACCGATGTTTTCCTGAAGAAAGCTATTACTTTTATCAAGCCTTTGTCAATTTGTATATTCCTTAAAAGGACCACAGCCTTGATTGTTCGGGCACTAAATAGTGTCATTTCGGAGTGTGAGGGACCAAAGCCACGCCCAGGGAAGATAAGCTAGAAGGAATATATATCCGGGAATGCGGTGGGGCAGAACCACCATTCTAACGCTAAATTGCATGCCTGCAGACTACTTTTTCTAGAGAGAGAATTTAACTTACCTTGTGTAAGCTAGTGTTGTTTGGAGTTCTCTGTCACACACTTATGTAACCCCAATATAGACTGCCACATTCAATTCAAATTACAGAGTGGCAGGAAGACTCACATTTCTGTAACTCGCTGTCCTTAAAGCACCAGGAGAGCCACAGCTGGCAGAACAGTACCTTAATAGAAGCTCCTGCAAAGCGAGAAAGCTGTTTGATGTGTTGCCCCTGCTTGCCGATGATGGCGCCGACAGACAGGGCTGGGATGAACAGATGGACAGTCTCTGTTTCTGACTGCTGTTGGAAAAGAAAGACAGGACATACATGCTTACTGGATACAAATCAGGCTGTATCGCTGGCATAGGGAGAGGGGCATTCTCATACTGTTAGAAATGTTAGGATAGTTTTAGGAAAAACCACCACAGTAAGTTGATATGAGTTTACCTAACAGGTCGAGAAGATCTCACATTCATCCTGAAAGTGTTAGCATTTAAAACATCACTTTTCTCTATACAGTTTTTCCTCAAATTTACAGATTTAAAACAGATTTTGTGCCACTTAATATTGGTCCACCAAATGACACCACTGCTCTTACCACACAAATTCCTAGTGGCAGTAACAGCTCCCTCTTCTCCCTGTAAGCTCAGCGTGGAGGCAGAGAGCACGGAGCCCTGAGCACCACAGACCTCCAGAGGGGCCCTGATGCTCAGCGGCAGCCGTTCCACTTCTTTGTCCCTCCACACACCCTCAACAGAAGGCTGTTCCACATGACGTCGTTTACTCACACTATTTGGTAGGAATTTTTTCTATCTTTAGTTTCCTTCCTCTGAAGCAAAGTTGTTTTTTTTTTTTTTTTTTTAATAAATAAAAATACTAGTAATAACAGAAGGTTGGTCTGGTTCTTTAAATAAAAGGAAAACCTTTTGCCAATTTACCAATTATAAACATGGAATGAGAAAAAGGAAAGGATATCACAAGACAAAACTAAGATAGAAACATGTCAATAAATCTGAACATGTCCACGACTTGTCTAGAATTACCAAAATCAATCAGAAAAAATTACACTGACCAAATAACTGTTAACCCTGCAATCAACTAGTTAGTTAAATAAAGTGCCAAGCCCAAATAGATTTGATTTTTTGTTTTCAAGCCAAACAGGAAGAATGATAAAAACCCAGTGAAAAGGAAAACAGGAAACTAGAAAAGGATAGGCAGACATGTTTCATGGAGGAAAGTCTATGAAATAAAACATTAATAAATGGGAGCCTACTGCAAATAACATGTTCTCATTTGTTTTACTTTAATACACCTTGGATATCTTCCTGTGTCATTCCTGTGTCCCTACCTCATTCTCAGAACTGTATTCCTTCAGAGGGAGACACAACAGCGGATCGATCTCATCCCTGTTATGTATGTGTATAGTTTTCAATTGTCAACGAATGCATTTGTAATGCTGCAATCAAATCTTTGTACAAAAAAATTGTGTGCCCTTGTACAAGTACCTCTACTGCATAAATTCTTAGCGCTACTGAGTCAAAGGGCCTGAACATTTAAAACTAATAAATATTATCGAATTATCATACAGAAAGGTTCCCACTCAGTCCACACAGAATGATGGAATTCCAGTTAAGACATTCATGGAACATTTGTGTTTTTTATTAGTGGAAGATGGGTAAAAAGCATGCTGAGGTAAAAACTCAGGCTTAAGAGGAAGATAACTATGATCAGGGGGCAGGTGCACACAGCAATCCTTTGTGGTGAGAGTTTGTGAGTTTCCCCTGTGTGAGCTTCTGTGCATTTACACCTCACAACTGATCCAACTGATAGAAACTAAGAGCATTCCCATTTTAAAGACGAGAAAACCGAGCCAGAGAGATTACTTGCACAAGGTCATATGATGACTGGTGTTGGAGCCAAGATTCAAACCTGGGCTTCTCTATCTCCTAAGCCATGTTCACAAAAAATGAGTATATACCCCAATTCCAACAGGTATGGGTGTACTTTGCAATATACACAGACCTGCAGGAATGACTGTTAAGAAAAATGTCCAGCGGAGCTCTCAGGGAAGTACTCCCTTCCCTGGTTGTATCACTCTTCTCCATCTGTGTTGGTTTGACTTCCATGAGTCAAAAAAATTTGTAATGTGTAGGTGGTAAAAGCTTAAGCCTTTGATCATCAACATGCTGAAAGGGGCATGAGAGACAGTCCATGAACATTTTTCTTTATTTTGAATAAGGAAAACTAGAGATTAAGAATGATGTAAAGTACTAAATGTAAAATATAGACAGCTGGTGGGAAGCGGCCGCATAGCACAGGGAGATCAGATCGGTGCTTTGTGACCACCTAGAGGGGTGGGATAGGGAGGGTGGGAGGGAGATGCAAGAGGGAGGAGATATGGGGACATATGTATAATTACAGCTGATTCACTTTGTTATACAGCAGAAACTAACATACCATTGTAAAGCAATTATACTCCAATAAAGATGTTAAAAAAAAATGACGTAAAGAAGGGCAAAAGGTACGAACTTCCAGTTATAAAATAAGTCCTGGGGATGTAATGTACAGCATGGTGACTACAGTTAATACTGTATCGCACATTTTAAAGTTGCTAAGCGTAGATCTTAAAAGTTCTCATCACACTTAAGAAAATTTTTGTAACTGTGCAGTGATGGATGTTAACTAACTATACTTACTGTGGTGATCATTTTGCAGTCTATACAAATATTGGATCACCTGAAAATGTTGTACATCAATTATACCTCAATTTAAAAATTTACCAAAAAAGATGCGTTTAATTGAATCACCAAGGGGCTTCCCTGGTGGCGCAGTGGCTGAGAGTCCGCCTGCCGATGCAGGGGACACGGGTTCGTGCCCCGGTCTGGGAAGATCCCACATGCCGCGGCGCGGCTGGGCCCGTGAGCCATGGCCGCTGAGCCTGCGCATCCGGAGCCTGTGCTCTGCAACAGGAGAGGCCACAACAGTGAGAGGCCCGCGTACCGCAAAAAAAAAAAAAAAAAAAAAAAGAATCACCAAAAAAGAGGACAAGATGCTCTACTAGAACAAGGAAAAGAAATCAACAAGTTTGTTGTCTCACCTGCAATACATCCATCTTAAGCATGTGTAAGACACTTTTAACTGAAACTTAAGGGTTTCAATGTTTGTTTCCACTATGAGAATAAAATAACCACATCACAGAAAAGTTGTCCAAAAAAAATCTCCAATTCCTTCGTCTTTCCCTGACAGCTATTTTGCTATATCTGAGGATGCTATTTTAAAGACCTTTAGAAAGTTTGGTTTCCAATTTTTCACCAATTTGTCTAACACTGCAATCAAATCTTTAAACATAAATCTTGTGCCCTTGTACAAATAATTCTAAGGTTTTATGTAATAAAAATGCTAGATCAGAACATGAACATTTAAAATTGATATTTCCAAATTCTCATGCTAATTAATTTATCTTAGGGTGAATAAATGTGTAAAAGACAGGGGGAAGTCATTTTGGTTCGAAACATGCCTTTCACACTTACAGATATTAAGCAGTGTGTGATTCTAGACCCCATGTCTCATTTCCCACACATAAGAATCATCTGAACTCTGCTCTTCTAAGTCTCTTCCTTTATCTGTAACCACACCCCACCATGTACCTCCTTATTTCCTATACAAGTTAATCTAAAATTCAACTCCAGAAAATATTCTTGACAAAAACCGTTGTACATTTTGTTTCTTCAGCATCTGTACAAATAGATGTGCATACTATACTCTTTACAACTTGGTATATCTTTGGTATGTTTCCTAGGATGTTGTAACACACTGCGGGCCTTAATACAGCTGTCAGTCTAATGAAGATTCCCTTGGGGCTCTATAAGCATTCCTGGAACACACATATCAGAAGAGGTTTTGCCTTCCCACTGAACTCTTGACTGTGGATATTTGTGAAAGAGGCCTATCCGGCACAGCTTGGCCAAGTCAACTTCTACTGCTATTCATCAGCGAAGAACCAAATGGAAATACTGAAGAATGAAATAATTTTAAGTCATAAGAACAATGCCTCTCTTTTTTTTTTAACGGTACGCGGGCCTCTCACTGTTGTGGCCTCTCCCGTTGCGGAGCACAGGCTCCGGATGCGCAGGCTCAGCGGCCATGGCTCACGGGCCCAGCCTCTCCGCGGCATGTGGGATCTTCCCGGACCGGGGTACGAACCCACGTCCCCTGCATTGGCAGGCAGACTCTAAACCACTGCGCCACCAGGGAAGCCCAATGCCTCTCTTTTGAAAGCACTGTACCTCACAGCCTGCTAGGGTGTTAGGCAATTACCACATACCATTTATTCCAGAGGGACACTTTAAGGCCTCTCTTATTTTAATAACTGGACAGGAATGAATTAATGCTGACATTGCCCATAAACTGTGCTCAATGTTAGTATCAATTTATTTTGTCATTCTGGTCCTTATATTAAAACTGGTATGCTAATCTGAACCAATTTTTTAAAGTAAAGATAGGACCTAACTGTTTTATCTCACTGAGAACATCCATGTAATGTTCTTCCGAATAATAAACTTTTTTTTTAGGGGGGTGGGAGGAGTCAGGGGGCTGGCAGTAATAAAGACCTAAGGATCAGACTAAATCTAATGTGTAACTCACCCAGGTCTGCCCCATTGTATTTTGCCATGACTATATAATTATTTGCTTTCTGGGCCATGTTCCAGAAATATTTTATGCTGCTTACAAAATACACAATAGAAAGATAAGACAAAGGAGGTGAAGAAATAAGAGCATAGGGACCTCAACAGAAAAGATAAAACCAGAAATGCTGTTATTATACAAATTTGGCTCTAAGCTTCCTAGCAGCTAATTAAAAAAATTAGTTACATGATTTACCACATCTTGAGAAAAACTATTTGTTTAGTAAAAACTACTTTTCCTGGGACTGACCCCAGACAGCAACTTCTGAATGTCCTCAGACGCCGAATGTAACAGGCATCATCCCCAGAGCAAAAGTCCCAGAGCCTCACAAATGTAGCCTGAGCATGTCTCCGCCTAGAAGATACCAAGGACCATGGCTACGAGAAAAGCTCATGGGCAGAAAGTGTGTTGTAGTCTCAAAAGTTGAACAAAAGCAAAATCATCTTTCTGATACAGTCATGGATGAGAGGCTACAGATGCTTTTGTTTTACTGATTTTGGGGAGGTGCGGTAGGAGGTAACAAATCCATTACAGAGATTAAGAGTGAATTTAAAAGTTGAGTGAAGATTTGGAAAAGGAATGGTGGACAGTAGAGAAGGGCTAAAAGGACCAAACTGTAATAGAAAGAAGGGGCAAAGACATAAAGAAAGCATCAGTATGCAGACAGAAAGAAGTTCCACACTGAGAGGTTAGAGGGAAGTAAATGAAGCCTGCCAGGAGGCCGTGTCCTGGACTGACAGCGCGGTGTGTACTGTTGGTAATAGCACCCTAATGAAAAGGTGACTCATCAGGTGTCTGAAGCCACCCAAATCCCTTTGTTCCAGTTCCATATCCACCAAGCACATCCCTGACCATAAATTTCTTTTCAAGGAAACTTTCCTCTGGGAATATAAGGCACCTCGCATAAACATCCTGTCTACTGGACAGTCATTAAACTGGCCCATTCTTATATGGGATTCTGTGTAGTAAGCCATGTTTTCAGGATTAGAACACCCAGATAAACAGATAA